>NC_057832.1:106738120-107041151 GCF_910594005.1 Cervus elaphus | reverse complement strand
CAAAATTCTAAGAAGATTAAAATATAAGAGGCAGACAAAAATGCAACTCCAGTGCTTCCCCAACTCATTCTTCCTCCTGCTCCGGTGACTCTTTCCCCTCTAAACTCTAACTGACCCAGCCTATCTCTTCTCCCCCCAGGGAGAGGAGCAAGGCTCCATCTCAGAGTTTTAACTTTCACTTCTAAGATGCATCAACCTCTATCCCACTTCAGGGAGTGCAAACAGAGTGAACACACAGAATGAATTAGATTTCGGTTCTTACTGGAACTGACTACATTTATAGTAAAATTCCATTTTAGATACATTGCAATTGTTAAAGAAAGATTTATAGAGTCATCTGTTGTTATCTGCAGGGAATTGGTTTTAGGACCAAAATCAAATGGATCCTTGAGTCCCATAGTCAGCTCTCTGTTTTTGCAGATCAGCATCTCAGATTCAACCAACTATGGACTGTGAACATAGTACATGGTCTGTGACTGGTTGACTCAGGATTTGGAAATCATAGGTAGATAGACAGACATATGTATGTCTGTCTGTAATAGCTTTATCCTGCTCTTGTTTTCAGCTATTTCCTTTACCCATTTTTTTCTTTGAAACTTTAGGTAATAATATATGTAGATAGTCCGTGTGTGTGTGTGTGTGTGTGTGTGTGTATGTTTTGTCTGCTTACACGGGTCCTCTAGGGGAGACAACGATTCCAAAGAAGGCTATACAACACATATAGGATCTTGAAATCCTATGAACACAGTAAAAAAACAATTTTTATGAACCAAGGTTTATAAATTGATGAGAAATAGTTGACTCACATTGTTACTGCTACGACCTTAATGAATTTGTCTTTAAAGATGTTTGAAAATGTTTTTCTCTTTGAAAAAATGTTTTCAGTGTCTAAGAAAGTGCTAGTAAAATAACATCTTTCTGGAAACACATTTGCTGTCACCATTAATTGTACCACAACAATTCATAACAAGATTATATTTTGACAGAAGATTCATAAGGAAGTAATTAACTAAAATTTTAGCAGACAGAATCTGTTTGATTCCTAAGGAAGACTTTTCCTGACTTTAGGATCTATGAGATTAAAGAAAAAATAGGCACTGAGTGGAAACTCTTATATGATCTTTTCAAGTTATCTTTGAGAAAGGACAGACTTACCACTGAATTAAATAGGTTAAGGGAAAACAGGTAAAGGGACCAGAAGATATTATTTAGTTTATGAATTTAAGAAGTATTTTCTAGGTCTTTTATTTTTTGGTTTGTGCAAACCCCCCCAAAATTGACTGAAGGAGATACGCTTTTTCTTAGTGTCCCCAAGTCCTGAGCCTAGAAGAGCTAAGATGAAGGTCACACAGGTAAAAATAAAAGACACTGGGAGACGGTGTAGGGAACCACCCAAAGGCAGACAGTCAGTCTAAACATCCATGTGCTCAGGTTTCTGTGACCTAGGCAGGACTGGTGCATTTTTATGATCAGTAGAGCATTTCTGTCTCTATCAAGAGACAGTGTTATCAAAAGTTGAAAAATAAGGTATCTGGTCTGATTTATGATTTGGATTTTTGGAATCTGAATTTAAATGGATTCCATTGGATTGATTGGAATCTAAAAAATGGGTTGAGCCATTCAGTTAGTCATTTATTTTTTGAGAAAATATATATTCAGCACCTTCTAGGTAGGAGCTACACACACACACACTTAGGCATTGATGATGTAAAGCTAAATGATAAATTATTGTCTTTAAAGAACTTATATTCTAGGGTAAAAATATATTTATATATTTAGAGGAAATACTCAACAAACCAATTATCATAGTTCCCTATGACAAGTGTTATAATGGATATATGCATAGAGTGTTCTGGATACAAGAGGAAGAAGAATTTGCTTCTCCCTCTAGATTTCACTTTTCTATTTTTATGTCAAAAAGATGAATATTTAAAGATTTAATGAAAATGTAAGCCTCTAAGGAAAAAAGAGACTTTTTAAAGGGCTCTATGCATATTTTCTTCATCTTTTGCCCGTGGTCAGGTAAGTATCTGCTTTTCATCATTATATCACCAGAAAATGAAAGTTTTAGTCTGTCAGTCCTGTCAGACTCTTTGTGACCCCATGTACTATAGCCCACCAGGCTCCTCTGTCCATGGGATTCTCCAGGCAAGAATACAGGAGTGGGTTGCCATTTCCTTCTCCAGAGGATCTTCCTGACCCAGGGATTGAACCCAGGTCTCCTGCATTACAGGCAAATTCTTTACTATCTGAGCCACCAGAGAAGCCCTCATCACCAGAAATGCCTGTCAAATAATTGAATATTCCATGACAATTTCACATCACTCCACCTTAGGTGTCCTTAAGGAAGTTTGTACAACTGGCAAATTATTTAGGGATATCCTAAACACTTAATAATACTTAAAAATTTTGATCTATTTAGTGTAATCTAGAATTCTGAACTACCCTACCAAGAAGATAGACCCCCAAACTTCACCTTTTCCCAAAACTCAGAAGTTCTGGTCCGAGCATAACAGTAATAGTTGCAGGCCTGTCTTGTCTTCAGCTATTTACTTTACCCAATTTCTTCTTGGAACATTAGGTGATGGCCTGACTCTAACGAAAAGGATAATTGTGCTTGTTGTCAAAGCTCCAGGTTCTCAACAGGAAGACAGACTATTGGGCAGCGATTTTGGTTGTGGAAATATCCTTCAAGCATCAAAATCAGATAAGAGGGAGAAAATTAATCCTCTTAGTGGGAGGCAGGTTTTGCTGGAATCTATCTCAGAGATAGATCAGTGCTGTCAGGATAGAGACCGTCCCTTGTGTCTGCTTCACGAAGATAGTTGGGTCCCATCCCTACTTCCCTTTGATGGCTCTAAATCTTGCTCTCCCTGGCTAATCACTCAAGCTGGAAAAAGTGCAGTTTAGCTGACATGCATCTTCCTTTCTTCTTCTTTTTCTCCTAACTTACCTCCAGTCATTATCCTCTCTTGCCAAGCACATAATAATGCTCTGTCCTTTTATGTGTGCAAAATAATTAATAAGAAATTTTGCTCTGTTCTTTCTCTGATTGCTCCTCAACTGGATCCAGGAAATGAACATACTATAATCATAAAGACGCAGTGAATCCCTGACTCAGAGAGCTGTTGCTGGTTTATAAGCTAGACAGTAAAAGGTGACTGGTGGACCCTGGCAGGGGTAGGTGCTGTTAACTAGCACAGCAGAAGGATGGAGCCGGGAGAAAGAATTGTTTCTCGAAGCCTTGCATGTCTCCCATGCCATGCCCATATGCGCCGTCACTCAGTCATGCCCGACTCTCTATGACACTGGACTGTAGCCCACCAGCCTCCTCTGCCCAAGGAATTCCAGGCAAGAGGACTGGAGTGTGGTGCCATTTCCTCTTCCAGGGGATCTTTCCCTGTCTGGGAATTGAACCCACGTCTCTCGTGTCTCCTGCATTAGCCGGTGGATTCTTTACCACTAGCGCCACCTGGGAAGCCCATGTCATATGTCTCATTTATGTTGGTAGTGAAGTTTAGTTCTTGAAGAGGCTGTGAATATTCTTTGGACAGAAGGGAGAAACCTGGCATGCGGGGAACCATAAACTACCAACATGTTATGGGTAGAAGAGAATTCTCGGATTTCCAACTGAAAGAGACAAGGCAGGGCCAGAGCATTGGGAAGCATGAGAGCAATTTGGGCAGGAAAACACTTTCCCTGAGTTTGCTGAGAGGCAGAGATCAGTGGGCAGGGCATCTCAGGAAATTATTGAGTCTTCTTTAAAATCAAATCAGGGGGTTTCTCTTTCCTTCCAACAACACAGAGTGCCATAGGGCATTAAGGAAAGCAAGTCAGAAGGTGACAAGAGCCTTTGGGGACAAAATCTCTTAAGCACCGTTCTAAAACTGGGAAAACAACTCCATCTCCTTCTGCACTGGAGTGTTTTTATGGCAGTATAGGAATGGGAATTTGTTTGTTTTCATTGGCTGTTCTAGAAGTGGAAGAATGCACCATGATTTATCTATACCTATTTCTCATTTTCTCCTAGAGCTGCTTTCCTATTTTGGATTGCTTATAATGTAAATGTTACCTAGAAACTGCCCTGTCTTTGGACACAGAAGAGTGGGGAAGAGAGGTTTTTTTTTTGGATTTTGTTTCTCATGCCAGTGTCTGGAACGTGAATTTCCTCTTCTGAGACCTGAGTGAGATGGGAGGAGATGTTGACAGGAAAACTTCCAGAGTATATGACAGTTATCTTCAGGAGAGGCCCCAAAGCCACTCCCAACTCCACCTATTTTTTTCTTCCATTTTCTCATGCTGGATTCAGAAGTCCTTATGGCATTTCATAAAAATAATTAGCTGTGGCTCAGCCTTGCTTAATCATCTTGGCCCCACAAGATAAATATTATCTATCCTGAATGTTGTGGTATGTGAGATAGTCTTTTGTATAAGTTTCTTATTTTAATGGGCTTCCCAGGTGGCTCAGTGGGTTTGACCCCTGAGTCAGGAAGATTTCCTGGAATTGGGCATGGCAACCCACTGCAGTATTCTTGCCTGGGAAATCCCATGGACAGAGGAGCTTTGGTGGACTACAGTCTCTAGGGTCTCAAAGAGTCAGACACGAACTGCAGCAATTGAGCACATTGGCTTGTGTTAATACTGAATGTAGTACTCAGGTGATTTTGCCCTCACAATTGAGAGCTTCATGTTTCAATTTATGCTTAAAAAGAAACAAGTCCACATTCAGAAAACTCCAGATGGATTGCATCTCAACAGGAGTTGTTGGCCAGGGTTCCCAGAGTCATTAGGCTAAAGCTGGCAACTCTTTCTGAAAGGCAACTCTTGCTAATGCTCTAGACAGCTCTCTGCAGGTATATTTCCCTTGATCAGATTTTAGAATAGCATGCCTTTTCTATTCCTTTAATCTCTTTTTAGAAACTAGGCAGGAAACTATATTGCAAAGACTGACTTGTAATATGAACCATCGCATCTTTTTTTCTGTGTGATTGTACAATGTCTGATGCAGAGGGTTTTTTTGTTATTTTTACATTATCTTCAAAATGTTAAAGTATTTCCCTGGAGTGTTCAGATTTTACATAATAAAAAGTGTGATGGTCAAGTTTTCATGTTGAAGGAACTTGGACAGTATTAGATTCTTCACATAATTTTTTTTTTTTAATCTGTCTTTTCTTGTATCCACTTCCCCCTTTTGCGCATTTGTCCTTGCATTTCCAACACCTTCCCTTCCCTTTGTTGCAGTTCTTCGTCATAAACAGTAGGTGGCAGTACAGTGTCAAGCTCAGAGAGCATTTAAGGGCTTCCTCACTCTGCGGACTGATTAAGGAGGTTACATAGGAGAAACTGAATTATACAAGCAAGTGGTAAAACAGGGGTGTTTTCAAGACACCAAATAAAACTAAACACAGGAACTTATTTAAAAATGCAGAGGATATTTCAAGTACAGCTCACGTGGGGACCATCGGGTCTATATCTGAATAGGAGGAAACTACGAGCCTGAACAGAATTAGAAGAAATTTACATCAAAGGAGAAGGACTCACCAAACAGCCTTATTATTTGAGTCCTGGGACTTATTTTCCTACCTCCACACAAATGCCCATGTCTCTCCTTCCTCTTTCCGCACCCTCCCCTCTGCTGGTGGTGAATGTTACCTTTGAGGCCATTTGGCAGTCCCTGAATGGGTTTGTGGCCACTTGAATAGAGAAAGTGTTCGTCTTTCTCGCATTTCAATGCCACTCTGTGTGGCTGCTGTAACTTTCATCTCTCTCTCTGTCTCGTTTGTGCCTGCTCCCTTACTGTATGTGCTTTGTTCATTGTCTTAATAGCAATTTTCATAATTAGCAGGGAGGAAAAGAAAACAAAGAGAGGCTTGTACAGTTGAAGGAGATTCTCGGTGCTAAGGGATTTCTGGTTCTATTTACCTTGTTGGAGATGCTTGGGGGCTGGAGTGATGGTGGTGAAGATGTCACCTAGATCCATGATCTCACTGTTGCTCCCTCAAGCCCTCAAGATGATGTCATGGGCTGGGCATAGTGGTCCTTAGGCAATGCACATCCTCAAGGGAAGCTCAAGGGAAATGATTACCTACAGTCATGCTTTGAGACCATATTAAATCATCCCTTGGCTGGCTTGGTTTAAATTGAGTGTTCTTTGTTCATCCACAGTTGCAGGAAATAAATTCAATTTCTGTAGCCTCATGACTAACATAAAACAGGAGAAAAATAAAGATGGTGTTTCTGCAGCAGTGGTGTGTAGACCCTTGAAAGGTGCCTGGAAGGGATGTCCAGCTGGGAAATCAGTTTCCACTCGGGCCATTTCTCAAGAGTTTGTTAACAGACAGCTAGCAATAATGGCCCAGGCAGGAGACAAGAGTCCAGCCTGGGGAACTTTGCCCAGGCCTGAATGTTGTCTTTTTTTAAAATTGGAATACAGTTGCTTTTCAATGTTGTGTTAGTTTCTGCTGTATAGCAAGGTGAATCAGCCACAGTGTACATATATCTCCTCTTCCTTGGATTTCCTTCCCGTTTAGGTCACCACAGAACCCTGAGTAGAGTTCCCTGTGCTATACAGTCAGTTCTCATGATCTATTTTATGCACAGTAGTGTATATATGTCAGTCCCAATCTATCCTGCTCCCTCCTTCCCTCCTTGATGTCCATATGTTTATTCTCTATGTCCATGTCTCTAGATATGCTTTGCAAATAAGTTCATCTGTACCATTTTTCTAGATTCCACATGTATAGGTTCAGTTAAGTTCAGTTGCTCAGTTGTGTCTGACTTTTTGTGACCCCATGGACTGCAGCACACCAGGCTTCCCTGTCCATCACCAACTCCTGGAGCTTGCTCACACTTATGCCTATTGAGTCGGTGATGCCATCCAACCATCTCGTCCTCTGACATCCCCTTCTCCTCCTGCCTTCAATCTTCCCCAGCAAAAGGGTCTTTTCAAATGAGTCAGTTCTTCGCATCAGGTGGCCAGAGGATTGGAGTTTCAGCTTCAGCATCAGTCCTTCCAATGAATATTCAGGACTGATTTCCTTTAGGATGGACTGGTTGGATCTCCTTGCAGTCCAAGGGACTCTGAAGAGTCTTCTCCAACACCACAGTTCAAAAACATCAGTTCTTCAGCACTCAGCTTTCTTTATAGTCCAACTCTCACATCCATACATGACTACTGGAAAAAACCATAGCTTTGACTAGACGGACCTTTGTCTGCAAAATAATGTCTCTGATTTTTAATATGCTATCTAGGTTGGTCATAGCTTTTCTTCCAAGGAGCAAGCATCTTTTAATTTCATAGCTTCAGTCACCATCTGCAGTGATTTTGGAGCCCAAGAAAATAAAGTCTGTCACTATTTCCACTATTTCCCCATCTATTTTCCATGAAGTAATGGGACCGGATGCCATGATCTTAGTTTTTTAATGTTGAGTTTTAAGCCAACTTTTTCACTCTCCTCTTTCACTTTCATCAAGAGGCTCTTAGTTCTTCTTCACTTTCTGCCATAAGGGTGGTGTCATCTGTGTATCTGAGGTAATTGATATTTCTCCTAGCAATCTTGATTCCAGCTTGTGCTTCCTCCAGCCCAGCATTTCACATGATGTACTCTGCATTTAAGTTAAATAAGCAGGATGACAATATACAGTCTTGACATACTACTTTCCCAATTTGGAACCAGTTCATTGTTCCATGTCCAGTTCTAACTGTTGCTTCCTGACCTGCATACAGATTTCTCAGGAGGTAGGTAAAGTGAACTGGTATTCCCATCTCTTGAAGAATTTTCCACAGTTTGCTGTGAGCTACACAATCAAAAAGACTTTGGCATAATCAGTAAAGCAGAAGTATATGTTTTTCTGGAATTCTCTTGCTTTTTCAATGATCCAACAGATGTTGGCAATTTATTTTCCCCTTTCTGACTTGCTTCTCTCTGTATGAGAGTCTCTAGGTCCATCCACATCTCTGCAAATCAGGCCTGAATGTTCTTGATGTTCTTCAGTAGGAATAAGTGCACCAGTACATGATGGGAGGCTACATGCGCAGATTCTGGGTTTCACCAAAGTGTGAGAAAAGTGGGGAAGTCCAGGGAACTTTCAGGGCCATGGTCAGGAGAGGGCAGAAAGAATGAACGTAGAATGACAAAGGACAGAAGGAAAGAATAGAACTGACAGAAAACTAGAAGAAACCAGATGCTTCTCTTTCTCTTCCTAGGAGGTAGGATGGATGATCCACCCTCCGCTTATAGAAAGTAGTGTTTTTGCTGTGGACCTCATCCCAAAAGCTGGAGTGTTAAGAGAAAAGTTAGACATGAAAAGTAAAATTGGTGAAACATACATCGAGAGTTGCTCTCAATGTGCAGACATGGTCTTCCTTGTTCATGAGACTTCACACCTGAGGGTGGCTTATTTGTAGTGTGCCAGGAGGATTCTAGAGGTAGCGTGGCTTCTGGGCCAGCCTACTGTGTTTCTTCCTGTGTTTTCTATTCTAATTTTATAATGGCAACCAGGAAATGAAGGGGCCTCAGGTCATCCAGCCAGGCCTGTGAGTTGATAGGAAATATCTCAGAGCTCCCCTCCCCTATCCACAGTCTTATAGAAATACCCCATGGCTAAGTATTTTCAGAATACTAATCTTTGTTTTTGTGTCTGGTGGCTCAGATATAAAAAGTCCACCTTCAGTGCAGGAGATCTGGTTCAGGAAGATCCCCTGGAGAAGGAAATGGTAACCCATTCCAGTATTCTTGCCTGGAGAATTCCATGGACAGAGGAGCCTGGCGGGCTACAGTCTATGTGGCAGCAAAGAGTTGGACATGATTGAGTAATCAACACTTGCACTTTCTTTGAAGTGCCGTTTACACCTGTGCTATATTTTCATTCCAAACTCACCTCTGTGTGGTGACCTGGTTTGTTGCCAACTCCGAGCCAGGTGATGGTTTAGAAACTCTTAAGTAGAAAGTCTTATGTGTTGGATACACTGGGAAAGAAAGATTGACATTTGTTTGTGGGTGATCCTCTCTAAAAAATAGTAGACCAAGATAGGTGGCACCCCAACATTCATCTGATCTATCTTTAGGAAGGATTCTGCAAAATGGATAGTCTATTGATCTACCCCTTTCCAGGTGGGGAAATGATACAGATGTTCCAAGAAAGGGCCAAGAAAGAAAGCCATGGATGCTATCAAGATAAAGCCATGAGATGAAAAAAAAAAAAAAGCAGAATATTTTTAGAGGCCTTTTAAAAAAGTAGAGACAGGACAATATTACTCAAATAAAAAAAGATATTGTGTTTGGAAGAGCTTGTAGATTTAGAGCATCTCAAATTTCATAGAAGTTGCCAAGAAAATGCATGTATTGAAAATGTACAGCAAAGAATGTTACATCATAAAGGCTGAACTAGTCATGACACCCATCATCTCAGTTCTAGCTTTATTGATTAAAAACAATAAAACATCACAGGCAGTGGCATATTTCTTGAAGACTTTCACCTTCGCTTGTGCTCTCTTATCATTACTATGTTGCTGGTAGAAAACTGGGCACATTTTTCAGCGTCCTTAAGCCTTGTGACTCATCAGCTGAAAGATCAGAGGCCTCGAGGGGAAACTTGCTGATGGAAGGCAATCTACACAACTGTCTTTGTGTTTCTCAGCGGTTTCTCGTGTCTTGATGGCGACACAATCTAAGAGCAATATTGTCCAGGACATAGCTGTAGTCGGTGTGTACTTCATGTCTCATCCCCTTGGATTCTTGATATCTGCATACACTAATCTTATGATTCATCCTGAGATGCTATAAGTATATTTAAGCAGATCATTTCATATTTCCTTTTTCTTGAAAATGTCCCTTCCCAGAGGAGAATAAACCTATCCCCTAGCGGACCTTGGAGACATTCCTGAAGCTGACGGTCTTAAACACAGATTTTTTTTTTTAAACTTTGTTGTTTTTTGTTAAGAATTCAAGTGACTTTTGCTTTGAGATCTATAACATGGCTATGGAATTTTCAGTATAAAAATATTTTACCAGTTAAACTATATAATTCCCATCTGAAAGCGATGTCTTTATTTCCTGAGAAGTGTTAGTCACTCAGTCATGTCTGACTCTTTGCAAACCCATGGTAGCAAAGTAGCCCACCAGGCTCCTTTGTCCGTGGGATTATCCAGGCAAGAATACTGGAGGGGGTTAGCCATTCCCTTCTCCAGGGGATCTTTCTGACCCAGAGATGGAACCTGGGTCTCCTGCATTATGAGCAGATTCTTTACCATCTGAGCCACCAGGAAAGCATTTATTTTCAGGTTCCCATGTGTACCCTCACTTGAGAAGTCTTGCCTTCATTTGAGAGGAAAGAAAAGTATGATTATTCCACTAAGTGGGGTTAACTTTGGGAAGGGGACTTTCACTGGCACATGTTCAAATTAAAATTCATAGAAAAGTGTATCAAAGTGGCTAAAAGGCAAAACTCCTCCACAAAGCAGATATTTGAAGGGATGAATAAGTGAATGGATTCCTTCTTAATGCAGTTTTAATTGTGTCACCTCCTTTCAATCCTTCCCCACCCCTCACCCCCCAGTGCAGCGGTGACACAGTAGGGAAAGCCTACAGGTTTTTTCTATAATTTAATAATTCAAAGATCTGGGTGAACCTTTGCACTTGTCCTCTGCTGTAGTCTTCTAGCTCTTTTTCGACTGTTGTGTTTCTTCTTTGAGTTTCTGTTCAGACTGTTTCCTTCCCTTGTTTGTTCCTTCCTCCCCTTATTCCATCTGTTGATCTCATGGCAAAGCATTAAGTTTTTACCTGCTTCTTGCCATTATCTTTTTAGTGTGGACTCCACCTGTGTTTTATCTGCCAGAAGACCCTGTCCTGCTCTTCTTAGGGTAGTTTTGTGTAGATGTCCTGCTGGTCCCCTTTTGTTCATAACCCACATTTGTATGGGGCGAGTTCTTTTTAGAACTACTAGCTTGGGATGAATAACTAGGGATAGAAGGCTGGTGGGTTTCTGGAAACTTTGAGGCTCTAGTCTTCATACTCTTTCTTAGCAGCACTCTCCTCTGGGGTTTGCTAATGCCCCTGAATGGCTCAGAGCTGAGGGCTTTGTTTGGTCAGCCTTGTCTCCTCATTTAAGATCGACACATTCTGTTTCCTTGAACGTGGTCCAACTTTGCTAGACTTAGTAGCTCTTCATATCTAATAATTCTGGTTTAGGGAAGTCTTCTAGTTTAGCCAAAGATGATGCTTTCTTTTCTGTTTCTCATTGTCCCTGTTATTTTCCATGGACTTCAAAATGAATTGAAGAGCAGACGGATGTGGAGGTTCTCCGATACTAGTCTGTAGCTTGTCTTCTGACTTCGTTCTCGCTGTTTTGTGATCTGCTGTCCACAGCTGCACGATCAAAAGCGCAGATGAGAAGCTGTGACTTCTCTTCTTCAGAACTTTGCTCTGTGTAGCTTAGAATCTAAATGACAAGCTCTTCAAACTGGCCCTTCAGCCTCTGTATGAAGCACCTCTCCCTCTTGTGGCTCTAGACCTAACGTTTATGACTGCTTTACATGCGAGCAACACTAAGTTGCTTGTATATGAGATCAAGTTTTGAGATTTCCTATCTTAATCCTTTCTCATATGCCTGTAGCCTCCACCTGAAATAATTCTTTTTTTCTTACTTACCTAATAGGCTTCTACTTATCCTTCAAAGCCCAAATCATCGTTTGTAAATTTTTTCATGATGGCCGTTCTGACCAGTGTGAGGCAACTACCTCATTGTGGTTTTGATTTGCATTTCTCTAATAACTGGTGATATTGAGCATCTGTTCATGTGTTTCCTGGCCATCTGGATATCTTCTTTGAAGAAATGTCTGTTTAGGTCTTTTGCTCATTTTTTGATTGTATTATTTATTTTTTTGATATTGAGCTGCATGAGATGTTTGTATATTTTGCAGATGTGGGTGAACCTGGAGTTTGCTATACAGATTGAAGTAAGTCAGAAAGAAAAACAAATAATCTTATATTAACGCATATATCTGGAAGTTAGAAAAATGGTACCAATGAACCTATTTGCAGAGCAACAGTAGAGAGGCATACATGTAGAGAACGGACTTGGGGATACAAGGTGGAGGCAGGGGAGGCTAGAAAGAGTTGAGAGAGTAGCATTGAAACATATACATTCAGTTCAGTTGCTCAGTCATGTCTGACTCTTTGTGACCCCAAGGACTACAGCACACCAGACTTCCCTGTCCATCACCAACTCCCAGAGTTTACTCAACTCATGTCCATTGAGTCAGTGATGCCATCCAACCATCTCATCCTCTGTCATCCCCTTCTCCTGCTGCCTTCATTCTTTCCCAGCATCAGGGTCTTTTCAAATGAGTCAGTTCTTCGCATCAGGTGGCCAAAGTGTTGGAGTTTCAGTTTCAACATCAGTCCTTCCAATGAGTATTCAGAACTGATTTCCTTTAGGATGGACTGGTTGGATCTCCTTGCAGTCCAAGGGACTCGCATGAGTCTTCTCCAACACCACAGTTCAAAAGCATCAATTCTTTGGTGCTCAGCTTTCTTTATAGTCCAACTCTCACATCCACACATGACTACTGGAAAAACCATAGCCTTGACTACACAGACCTGTGTTGGCAAAGTAATGTCTCTGCTTTTTAATATGCTGTCTAGGTTGGTCATAACTTTCCTTCCAAGGAATAAGCGTCTTTTAATTTCATGGCTGCAGTCACCATCTGCAGTGATTTTGGAGCCCCCAAAAATAAAGTCTTTCATTGTTTCCACTGTCTCCCCATATGTTTGCCATGAAGTAATGGGACCAGATGCCATGATCTTAGTTTTCTGAATGTTGAGCTTTAATCTAACTTTTTCACTCTCCTCTTTCACTTTCATCAAGAGGCTCTTTAGCTTTCTGCCATAAGAGTGGTGTCATCTGCATATCTGAGGTTATTGATATTTCTCCCGGCAATCTTGATTCCAGCTGGTGCTTCATCCAGCCCAGTGTTTCTCATGATGTTCTCTGCATATAAGTTAAATAAGCAGGGCGACAATATATAGCCTTGACATACTCCTTTTCCTATTTGGAACCAGTCTGTTGTTCTATGTCCAGTTCTAACTGTTGCTTCCTGACCTGCATATAGATTTCTCAGGAGGCAGGTCAGGTGGTCTGGAATTTCCATCTCTTTCAGAATTTTTCAGTTTGTGGTGATCCACACAGTCAAAGGCTTTGGCGTAGTCAATAAAGCAGAAATAGATGTTTTTCTGGAACTCTCTTGCTTTTTCATTTTTCCAACGGATGTTGGCAATTTGGTCTCTGGTTCCTCTGCCTTTTCTAAATCCAGCTTGAACATCTGGAAGTTCACAGTTCATGTATTGCTGAAGCCTGGCTTGGAGAATTTTGAGCATTACTTTACTAGCATGTGAGATGAGTGCAATTGTGCGGTAGTTTGAGCATTCTTTGGCATTGCCTTTCTTTGGGATTGGAATGAAAACTGACCTTTCCCAGTCCTGTGGCCACTGCTGAGTTTTCCAAGTCTGCTGGCACTCCGTATACATTACCATATGTAAGACAGATAGCTGGCAGGGGTCTGCTGTGTTGCACAGGGAGCCCAGCTCAGTGCTCTGTGATGAGCTGTGGGGGTGGGGTGAGGGTGGAGGGAGGCTCAAGAGGCAAGGGATGTCTGTATATTTAAGCTGGTTATTTCATTGTACAGCAGAAACCAGCACACAATTTTAAAGCAATTATATGCCAACTAAAAACAAAAAAGCCCAGCTCAGACAGTTCTTGAGTTTTGAAGCCTTCATTTACTTTTTTGAAAGAGCATTGGTCTTCCTCTCTTCTGTACTCTTTACTCATGCAAGTTTTGATGATTGCATTTTTTCATTATAATCGTTTGGTTAGATATTTTCCTTCTACATTAGATTATGTGTTCCTTGAAATTGATGTCTTGTTTCTTTTTCAATCTACATCACTTTTAGGGCCTGGTGCTTAAGAGGGTCTCAAGTAACAACAGTTATTATTCAGGTTCAAATCGTTATAAATGGAAAGGTTCAGATCTGAATAATCATTATTCCGGGTTAATAAAGTAGGTGAAAGATTTTTAAATGCTGGACTTGAATTTCTGTTTTCACTGTCTTTGCTGGATTTGAATGGAATGTAAATAAACATGTGAAATAATACCAAACCAAACAAAATCAAGTATAAAGATCCTGTTGTTGTTCAGTCACTAAGTTGTATCTGACTCTTTCGTGACCCTGTTGACCATAGCCCACCAGGCTCCTCTGTCCATGGGATTTCTCAGGCAAGAATACTAGAATGGGTTGCCAGTTCCTTCTCCAGGGAATCTAACCTGCATCTCCTGCATCGGCAGGCAGATTCTCTGCCCCTGAGCCACCAGGGAAGCCCATCATAAAAGAAACTAGTGGTGAGGAAAAAAGTGAGGAGGCAAACTCTAAATCCTGGAGCTATTTGAGTGCCAGTAAAGCTGTAGTCTGCATTAAGAGAGTAGATGCTTTCTCCAGGATAAAGTGTATGTGGAGGAGAAATGAGTAGGCTGGGACAAAACTGCAAGTCTTTCAGGTGCAACTGGAGGAAAAGCAGTGAGCTTTCTTGTCTTCCTGTGTTGTCAGGTTAAGGAAGGTTATCTCTTCCTGGGATTCAACCTCTCTGTTTTAAAAATAACTGTGTATACTGCTGATTTCATGGTATTTCTTCTCTCCTGAGCTAAGTTCCATAAAACTTTTTATGCCCATTTCCAGCAATAATGGATGATGTGCCTGTCTCAGTGGAATAATTTAGTGACTCGCTCCGGTGAAAGGTGAAATACTGAGTGAGGATTGAAATACTCCATATGTCTTAAAATTCCGCAAACCTAGGCGTGTGGGAGACATTCCACACAGAAACTCAACATGACTAATCCTTAGAAAACAGTCTGAAATCGATCGTTCTTCCCCGCTGCCTGGACATACCGCAGAAGGCATCCCCCTGGGGCTCTCGTGGAGCCATCTGGAATTTTTCAGGTTTAATATTAGTTCTTTGCTTCTACAGAAAGGCAGCAAAAACCCTTCCTCCCGGGTCTTCCACCTGAGACATCTAGTGGTCCATCCATCCACATGGATTTTCCTTTATCCCTATAACTCTGTGAGAAATTAATTGTGAACCATCCAACACAGGCTTTTGCTTACTTCTCATCAGAAAACACCAGGAATGAAGATGTTTCCTTGTTACTAGCTCTTTTTTTATGTCCTGGGCAGCTTAAAAAAATTCTCCAGTTTCTTTTTTTCTTTTTAATTTTTATTTTGTGCTGGAGTGGTGTCGATTGATGATGTGTTAGTTTCAGGAGTGCAACAAAGTGATTGATATACATACACATAAGTCAGTTCTTTTTCAAATTCCTTTCCCATTTAGGTTGGTACAGAATATTGAGCAGAGTGCCCTGCGCTATACAGTAGGTCCTTGTTGGTTATGTTTTAAATATAGCTGTGTGTACATGTCAATCCTGTTGCTCCTTTGTTCAGGCCCCTCTGGTCCTTTATTGGATGGTAGGCATGTCTGGGTTGAGGGTGGAGCCTGGAGAGTGCTCACATTGTCACTAATTTGGAGTTTCAGATCACTCCCTGGATCCTTCCTTCCTAGCTGACCTAGGAGCTGACAGACTTGAAGGTAGTTTGAAGGTGATATGATTTTTGAGGAGTTCCAGAATGTGTCTGAGTCCAAACTCTAGTGTATGGTGCTGAAATTAATGCAGTTTAATACATTTTAATCAGGGATCCTCTGTGTTCTAAATAAGACATGGTCCTAGTTTCCAAGGAGCTCACAGCCTAGTGGAGCTTCCCTGGTGGCTCAGGGGTAAAGAATCTGCCTGCCAAGCAGGAGATGCAGATTCAATCCCTGGGTCGGGAAGAAGGGATCTCCTTCCTGGGGAAGGAAATTGCACCCCACTCCAGTATTCTTGCCTGGGAAATCCCATGGACAGAGGAGCCTGGTGGGCTGCAGTCACTGGGGTTGCAAATAGTTGGACACGACTTAGTGACTACACCACCACCGCCACACAGCTAAGTGAGAAGGCTGGGGTGTGAAAGTATGGAACAGGGGGACTTAGGGAGAGGACAGGCCAGCTCCACCTGGGGAGGCCCAGCGGCGTTTCTCAAGCAGATGCCACAGAGATGATTTAGTGTGGTGGAAGGGTCTCTCCTGTGTCTGCCTCCCAGATGCCAACTTTCTCTCCACCAGACCCTGGGACCCTCTGTAGCCTTCACATGCAAATGTCTACTTGAAGAGACCACTGAGGTTGAAATAATTTCACACTTTGCCACCCAGTGAAAGTTAAGGCTGTCTCACCATTGCTCCTGTGTCTGTATACTGTACTGTTTGTTTACATAATGGACAAAAGTATTTCTGATCAGTAGATAAAGTAAAATGGTATTGGGCATCCCAAAGTAGCTAAAATTGTCCTTCAACCACTATGTCCCAGTTGAATCATTCTTGCCTCAATGTTTGCATCCTGTCTCATAAACATTATATTGTTATTGTTGTTCAGTCACTAAGTTGTGTCTGAAGCTTTTCAGCTCCATGGACTGCAGCATGCCAGGCTTCCCTGTCTTTCACTGTCTCCCGGAGTTTGCTCAAACTCATGTCCATTGAGTCGGTGATGCCATCCAACCATCTCATCCTCTGTCACCCCTTTCTCCTCTTACCCTCAATATTTACCAGCATCAGAGTCTTTTCCAATGAGTTGGCTCTTCGTATCAGGTGGCCAAAGTATTGGAGCTTTGTCATCAACCTTGCAATGAGTATTTAGGGTTGATTTTCTTTGTGATTGACTTGTTTGATCTCCTTGCTGTCCAAAGGACTCTCCGGAGTCTTCTGCAGCACCACAGTTCGAAAGCACCACAGTTCTTCGATGCTTAGTCCAACTCTCACATCTGTACATGACTACTGGAAAAACCATAGCTTTGACTGTATAGACCTCTGTTGGCAAAGTGATGTTTCTGCTTTTTAATATGCTGTCTAGGTTTAGTTGTATTATGACTGCATGTAAATATTAGTTATTTAAGTTTGGTAGCTTTATTACCAAACTCACACATTAGCCTTTGGTCATCTCCCGGCTATGGGCTCGAGCAGGCCCGTCATTTAGGGGAGAGGACCCCTCCCTCCTGGTTTCTCACCTCTCGCTTCAAAGTTCCAACACCTCTGAAGACAGTATTATACGTCTGTTTCTCCCAAGTAAAGCATGAGTTGGTAGTCAAGTCAGTATCTTTCAAGCTTGACGGGAATTTATCCACAAGGTTGTGTCTGTATTGCCCCAAGTAACTCAATCAGTAGTCAGCTGAGAAAGAAAAGAAGGTTTTTAAAAGGAGTTGATGCGTTATCCATTGGTATCTTTTGGCATCTTTATTCTCTTTAATGTTACTTTATTTTTGTTTTTTGGCCATGCTCTGTGGCATGTGGGATCTTAGTTTCCTGACCAGAGTTGGTGCCCACACCCCCTGCATTGGAATCAAGGAGTCTTAATAACTGGATCACCAGGGAAGTCCCATCCATTGGTACCTTAACGTTGTAATTAGACCTGAGCTTCAAATGATAGGTAAAAGTCACCGCTTTGTAAAAGTTCTGTGGGACCCCAGTGGTTGCCCTCTTGTCTAATCCTGATTCTGACAGGTTTAGAAACATAAAGCCAACATATAAAGTGTCTATGTCATATCACTCAAACATTAAATTCCACGAAGAGTGGAAGCAAAAACCAGTGATAATTAGGGAACATCATTGCTTTTTACTTTGGTTTCATTTTTTATTGTCCAAGTAGATTTCTTTTTACTGATAGACACTTAATCTAGGGCTTATTTACATCCCTGGCATTTTCTCTGGAGAGCTGGCCTTGGGCACCAGTGACATCGCAAGGATTTTGTCCATCATCACATTTCTATGAGTTCTTTTTTTGTGTGTGATAAATCCAGACAGTTTGACTAAGTTTGTTTCAGTCTTACATCACCATGCTGACAGACTGTTTTTTTAGTTTTATTTATTTCTGTATGTTTGGCTGCTCTGGGTCTTCACTGATGCGCGTGGACTTTCTGTAGTCGCAGTTCATGGGCTTCCCATCGTGGTGGCTTCCTTTGTTGCAGGACACAGGCTCTGGGCATGCAGGCTTCAGTAGTTGCTCAGTTGCTCTGTGGCATGGGATCTCCCCAGATCAAGGATCAAACTCATGTCTACTGCATTACCAGGTGGATTCTTAACCACCACACCACCAGGGAGGTCCCACTAATAGACTCTTTTAGTAACATCTACTGCTTAACTAATCCAGGTAAGCTTTGGAAGTTACTCACTGGAATATACCATACAACCAATGCATTAATTATACCATCTACTGTGTTGAATTTCTGTTTAACTGAATTTTCGTGGTGTAATTTCTACAAGACTATTCTTGATCATTGTACTTAGAATTATCAGTATCACTTGCAAAAGATTTATCATGCTTATTGTCTCATTTTAGGTCACCAGTCTCTTCAGAAGATCACGGTAAGAATCTGTCTTACTTATACTAATTCAAAGGTGAAAGTTGAGCTGTGGCCCTTGCATTTCATTGTCAGCAGAATCATTTAAGAAAATGTCTTTAAGATGTTTGTCTTGTGTTTTTTTAAGTGCCAATTATGAAGTGCTTTTAAAAGCTTAATTCACCCTAGCTAAATTTGGTGTCTTGTACTATCTTCATATCTGTTACAAATTTTTGTTTGACAAATATGGCAAAGTTTAATGTATTCTGATTTCTGTCCCATCTCCGGATATAGTTAACCCTTGACCCATGCGGGGATTAGGAGCACCAATCCTCCACACAGTCAGAAATCTGTGTGTTACTTAGAGTTGGCCCTTCATATCTGTGATCTCTCCATTTTCTTGAATTCAACCAGCTGTGATTCCTGTAGTGCTCTAGTTTTTACTATTGAAAATAATTCCTCACACAAGTGGACCTGAGCAGGTCAAACTCATGTTGTTCAAGGGTCAACTGTACTTTTTGTGACTTTGGGCTAGTCGTGTAACTTCTCTGAGTCACAGATTTCACCTTTAAAATGGGGGTTGTAGTAGATATTTCCTAAAGTCCCTTCCAAATGGGACATTGAGATGTGTGGAGGATGTCATGAGTCTGATATGAGGCTGAGTGGTGGTTGTCTGAGTTGTTACACCGTTAAGATGAGTTATTTACATTTTAAGAGACAACTGTCTTATTCAAAGGAGAATATGTATAGTTTTGTCTCAGCTAGGCTTTGAAGTTGTGTGTGTATTCAATCAGTCAGTCAAAAATGTTTATTAAGTGTTTACAGTGGGTCAGTTATATGATCATGTTATAAAGGTATGCTGTACGGGGCTGTATGTAGGGACAAGATGATGCATGACACACAGCTTTCTCCCTCAAGGATGCTTTTGGGGATGGAGTTGGTGGAATGCCACTTACCTACTGCTATACAAAACAAAATGCAATTCATCTTATAAAAGAGGGATAAACCAGGACTGTAAGAGTACCATGGATGTTCTACTTCATGCTCTCCCTAATTCAGCTAAGGCACCATTGTTTATTTAGGCAATCAAGTTAAAAAATAAAAGACATGTTTTAAGTTTTCCTCTTCACCCTCTCTTTTCTACCTGGTCACTAAATTCTGCCAACCCTATTTTTTATACTACTTTTTTCTCTGTTTCCTTTTTTATTCCCATTCCTTTTGTGTAGGGTCTCTCCATGTCTTACTTGGACCTTTAAAACTGTCTTCTAACTAGTAGCCATTCCTCTAGAATTCCTTCTTTTATTTCACTTTTTAACTGCCTATCACCAAAACTGATAAGGGCAAAAATCTACTCCCATTGCCTGTGGGATGAAATCTTTTCAACAGACAATAGTTGTATTCTTCTTTCCAATACTGAACTTAAACATGAGCTAGAAAGTCCTAAATGATGGAATCTGTCTTCCTCTCCTGCTTATTGTTTCTTTGGGCATCTTTTCTCTTCTCTCTATGCTCTAGCCATGTGGTACTATGTATAATTTCTCAAACTCACCATATTTATCATGTTTCCCACTTTTATCCAGACTGTTCTGACCAAAGTCCGTCCTCCTTTTTGTCAAAGACAGTTTATATTTGTCAATCATCCATCCTCCATGAGAGCTTTCTGCCCTGCTTAACATTGCAATGCACATTTTTCTTTATGCTAGAATTTGACTGAAAAATTTGATGCTTGATTTACCTGTCTTCCCTGCTAGACTGTGGGTTCTTTGATAAAGATCCCAACAAATAGCAAACATTCAAAAGATGTTTATTAATTGAATATACTAATGAGAGAGGGGGAAGTTTTTAAGCAGACCTGTTCTGCCATATCATAACGTCTCTCCCTGTATTGGAATGAAGTTGTGTCATGTTTTATGAAAAATCATAGGACAGTTATGTTCAGGCCTATTAAGCCAAGTATCGACCTTAATGACTATTAAGTCAAGTATGACCTACTGTTGTATGCTATTTTGTCCATCAGTGTTGGTATGACTGGGTTTTTTTAATTGCATATTTAGGAGTCCTTGGATTTCAGGTTCATATGATAAACTAGAAACTTAGGTTCAATATTTACTTTTTGAACTAGGGTTTACTGTAATGAACTTTGTTTGCATTTGCCCTCTTTTCTGTATAAGAACTTATTCCCTATTCCAGAATAAAAGGGAGTGGGACTTTCAAATTCCATTTCTATAGTCCATAGTCCACTGGGAATTCTTAAGGATTATGAGCTCTCAGTGAGCACTGCCCATATCCTGGGGAGTCCTGAAAGGTGATGACTACTAGGAAGTCTTGTTCAGTATTAACAGCACTTCAGAATCTTATTTTGAAAATGGGTGATTGTGAGCAGTTAAAGAAACATTATCCAATCTTAGGGTTTTTCCATCCTCATGGTTTCAAAACATTTACTACATGTCATGCCTCTTAGTTTGATTCTGCAACTTCCAAAAGTGATTCAAATATGTAATATAAACTTACAATGATGATGTAACTAGTCTCATCTGATTTTCATCTTCTGGCCCATGTATCCATGAAAAAATACTCTTTTCCTTTATCACCAAGATTTTCTACTTGTACCTAAGATGTGTTTTCTTATGTTTTTAAGTGTTCATGTTTGCTGTGGTTTGCATAAAACATTAAAAATCATGTCATCAATCTGTGTTTGTGTATAATAATAACGCTGCAATATACTTGGAAGAGAAGTAAGAAATAGTAATTTTACTTTCTCAAAGTTATGGGTAGAAAAATCAAGGCACATCGGCAATCGGATCATGAAATCGGAATAGAAAACTCAATGCCTCTCGCTTTTCTATTTTGTTTGCTTTCCGCCAGTGATCTGGTCCCTCTCTCTGACTGGTCCCTTTGGGCATCCCCAAAACGGACTTTGATCTTGAGAAAATCTCATTTTTCCAGAGTCCAGTAGCCCTGACCTTCTCAATCCCCTCAGATTATTACTCTTTTACAGAAAATGTGCTTGGTTAGCGTGGCTTTGTCATTTTCCGTCTTAGTTTCAGTTTTCTCAGCCATAAAGTAAGGCTGTTCCTATCTACCTTGCCTGCCTTCCTCATGGGATTGTTATGAGTTCAGTTGTGAAATTGTCTGTGAAATCACTTTCCCATTTGCAAAAAGCAGCCCTGACATAATGCTGTTGTTGTCCGCAGTGGATGGGGAAATATGTGTTTACTATGATGTTTGCTCAGCGTTATGCCCTGCCTTTGACAAGTTAAAAGATGTGCTGGGAATGAGAAGGCGTGTGAGAAATGTTTCTTTCAACTTTATCATTAAATATTAAATTTCACTGGAAACTTTTTATGTCTAGGTGAGGAGGAGTAAAAAAAAATACACAATTTAGCTTGCAGTGACAAAGTAAAAGGACAGTTTCTGATTAGATGTGGGGTCAGTAGATTTGAGGAATTGATATCAAGTATAAATGAAGTGTAGAATGTTTCTAATTGCATCAGAATATCAGAGTTATTAAGAATAAAGGCTGAAATCTATTGAGTGCTTCTTAGGCAGAAACACTCTGCTAAAGTGTTTCAGCCACGTCACTTCATTTCATCTGTAACAAATCACAGGACACAGTAAATGTGTTCTCAGTTTTTCGGGGAGGAAACTCAAGAGCACTTACATAACTTGCTGCCGATCACACAGCTAGTTAGTGGTAGTGTTAATTTTCAAACCTAGTCTAAACACTCAGCGCTTGTTCATTTGCTCACCATGTCCCCAGAGAACAAAAGAAATGAGTGTCACCATTCAGGTGAATTGATAGAATTATGGAAAGAAAAACATTTCCCTCTAGCAAGAGTTTATTTACTACCGTGTGAGTAATTTCTTTTTAATGACAAACCAAAACAGACCAAAAATAACAACTTCTCCCTCCTGCTGGGAATGATTTGTCCCTGTAGAAAAAGTAAATACCAATGTCACATTCTCTCATAATTAGTTAACTGAGTGAAGCTGAAGCTTCAGGGAAGCCCGCCATGCTGAGTCCCAGGGGGAACATTACATTTGAATGCTACAGCTGGAAGCCGAGTCCTACTCTTTGTCAGAAGATAAGCTTGGCCATGATGGATTGCCCTGTCCTCCGAGTTTCCACTGCATTTAGTGCCTATCACTTCATCATTTAAATTGCCCCTGGAGCCACCTCCGGTGCCCAGGCTGCCTCCGCTGCTCTGGGCTCTCAGATTTTGCCCTGTCGTCTTAACCTCTTGCCCTTCAGGCTACTCAGATCACCTCTGTGCTGCTGCTATCCACACCCAGGCAGCAACAGGGGGTCAGCTTCCAACCAGTGTCTGTTCACTTACAAAGTTAAAGGCATTCATGGACTCTCTTGAGCGGCAGTGCCAAGCAATCTTGATTCCCCCAGCATGTCTGAAGCAGGCGTCCCTCTCCTATCCTACCCGCTAGACCTGTTGTTGGTAAAAATGGTCCTCACACGACATGGTCCTTCTGCTGTTGCAACAGTAACACCGTGAACAAGAATGGGAGGAGGGGTTATCCGGAAATAAAAATTGTAACATCCACAGTCACTAGGGTAAGTGCCGGAGGATGAGCCACTGACGTGCTTGAGGCAGTTTTACTTTGCAGCGGGTCGGGCAGGGAAACAGTGTAGAGTGACCCAGAGCTCAATACATTGGGGGCTGTCTCTGGCGCAAATACCGTAGGTTTGTTTTTCTCTCTAGTATAAATATATCCATGTACATAGATTTTGCTGAAATAGAAATACTCATAAAAATATGTAAGATTTATTGGTTTGGTTTAAATTGCAGCCAAGGGGCTCAGTACCCAGCCCCCAGCCTAAGCAGTAAATTATTTGTAGTGATCTGGAAGCTTTGTGTTTGCCTTTATTATTACATTCTCTTCCCTCTCCTATGGGATAACTACTGTTCTGTTTTTTTGTTAAGAACTTCCTTGTTATCTATCACTTTATTACACATATGAATATTCCACATACAAATATATGTGTATATGTATATTATATATGTATTCCACATATATGTTTGTGTGTGTATCTATATATAGTTTTGCTTATTTTGAACTTTTATAAATTGAATTCTTTTGCAAACTCTTCTATGATTTGTATCTTTTGTTTCACGATAGTGTTTCTCTGATTCATCCTGTTGATGAGCAGCTATCATGTTGATGTATAGTTCTGTTGTATGAATATAGAACAGTTTACATGTCCAGATTTTGATTAATGTTTAGGTGAACTCTAGGGTGTTTTTATTTGGTTTTGTTCTTTTATAAACAATATTGTTATGAACATTCTTTCTTATAACTCCTCCTGGTGTCCATTTGCAAGAATGTCTCTGCGGTTTAAACATAGGGATGGCATAGGTTTGTTGTTACTCCGTCACTAAGTCATGTCTGACTCTTTGTGACCACATGGACTGCAGCACACTAGGTTCCTCTGTCCTCCATTATCTCTCACATTTCATTAAAATTCATGCACATTGAGTTGGTGATACGATCTAACCATCTCATCCTCTGCAACCCCCATTCTCCTCCTGCCTTCAATCTTTCCCAGCAAAAAGGTCTTTTCCAATGAGTCGGCTCTTTGCAACAGGTGGCCAAAGTGTTGGAGCTTCAGTTTCAGCATCAGTCCTTCCAATGAATATTCAGGACTGATTTCCTTTAGGATGGACTGATTTGATCTCCTTGCAGTCCAAGGGACTCTCAAGAGTCTTCTCCAACACCACAGTTCAAAAGCATCAGTCCTTCGACGCATAGCCTTCTTTATTTTCCAACTCTCACATCCGTACATGACTACTGGAAAAACCATAGCTTTGACTAGATGGACCTTTGTCAGCACAGTGATATCTCTGCTTTCTAATACACTGTCTAGTTTTGTCATAACTTTCCTTTCAAGGAACAAGCATCTTGTAATTTCATGGCTACAGTCACCATCACAGTGATTTTGGAGCCCAACAAGATAAAATCTGTCACTGCTTCTGCTTTTTTCCTTCTGTTTGCCATGAAGTTATGAGACATGAAGTGATGAGCCATGATCTTAGTTTTTGAATGTTGAGTTTCCAGCTAGTTTTTTCACATGTTTTAAAAGGTCTAACTTCGATGGAAATCTTGATTATATAGGAGTTACCTTAAATTTGTTCTTCATCCACGGTGTCTTGATACACATGGACTTTTGCTTCTTTGTATAAATTTTAGAATCAAGTTACCAAGTTTTGTGTTGCAGTTCTCATGGCAATTGCATGAATCTATAAATCTATAAGAGGATTGATATTTTTATGATAATGAGTCTTTCCATCTCAAACCACGTCTCTACATTTAATTTTTTAAGACTAGTTAACCTTTTAAAGTGCCTGTCAACAGAGTTTTATAATTTGTTTCATGAAAGTTTTGATCATATTTTGTTAAATATATTCCTAAGTACTTAACATTTTTAGTGATATTTTATATTTTTAAAATCATATTTTCAAGTGATTATTGTTGGCATACTAAAAGGAAATTGCCTTAGAATCTTGTTTCAAAATCTCAACTCAAGATTCCTGCTAATATTTATACTCATAAACTTTATCTGAAGGGACCTTTTGTAAGGAAAAAATTCTATAGGCAATATTATCTGCAAGTACTCAGAATTTTATTTAATATTTTTTTGGAGAAGACTCTTGAGAGTCCCTTGGACTGCAAGGAGATCCAACCAGTTCATCCTAAAGGAGATCAGTCCTGGGTGTTCATTGGAAGGACTGATGCTGAAGCTGAAACTCCAGTACTTTGGCCACCTGATGTAAAGAGCTGACTCATTTCAAAAGACCCTGATGCTGGGAAAGATTGAGGGCAAAAGGAGAAGGAGACGACAGAGGATGAGATGGTTGGATGGCATCACCGACTCAATGGACATGGGTTTGGGTGGACTCCAGGAGTTGGTGATGGACAGGGAGGCCTGGCGTGCTACAGTTCATGGGGTTGCAAAGAGTAGGACACGACTGAGAGACTGAACTGAACTGAACTAAGAATTTTGTCTCATCCTTTCCAACCATTATGCTCTGTATGTGTTTTTCTCACTCCTTCTGTGCTGATTAGAACCCTTGGTACAGTATCAAGTAGATGGAGAGGTGGTCAGCATCATTGCCTTGTTCCTGATCTCCAGGTCAATGCCGTCCACAAGTCACCCCACTTGTGAAGGTCACTGAGGTGGTCGTGGTGCTGCCGGTGTGGTTGCTTTGTGGATAGACTTTTAAGGATTTCGCCCTTCATTCAAATTTGTTAAATTCAACAAATACTGAATTTTATTGATTTTTTCAACTTTTGAGATGATAATATGCTTTTTCTCATTTAGTCTTTTACTGTGGTACACTTCATCAATTGATTTTATAATTGAAAACCTATTATGTGCATGAGATGAACTCAAATTTGTTATTATGTATATCTCCTTTGTATATTGCTGGGTTCAGCTTACTAATATTCTATTTAGAATTTTTACATCCATGTTCATCAGTGTGATTGGTCTTTGATTTTTTTTTTTTATTGTATGGTATTCCGAGCTTCATAAAACGATTTGGAAACTGTCCCCTCATTTCCTAATATCTGGAAGACTTTGTGTAACACTTGAGCTATCTATTTCTGTTATATCTTGAAACATCCTCTTAGCAAAATTGTCTGGGGTTGGGAATTGTCCCTTTGTGGGAATAAATTTCAATGACAGATTTCTATTGTTTAATGTTTACAGAAATAGATTTTGTTTCTTATTAAATCGATATTGATAACTATTTTTAAGGAGTTCATCCATTTTATTAAAGTTATTTTTCATTTTGGCACAAATTTTTAAATACTATCTTATTATCTGTGTCATTTCTATGAGATCTGAGGTTCAACTACCTTTTCATTTTTAATATTGTTTGTGCCTGCTTCTTGTGTGTGTCTGTGTCCCCCACCTCTGTCTCTCTCACACCAGAGGCTTAGAGATCTGTTTATGTTACTGGCTTTTTAAGAAACTAGTTTTTACCTTTATTGGTCCTTTGTCATTATATATTTGTCTTCTGTTTCATTAGTTTCTTATGTTTACAATTTATAAACATAATTTATAAACATTATAATTTATAATTCCTCTAATCATTTGTCTTATTTTTATTCTTTTTCTACTTTTTCACCCCCTAACACAGACATTTAAGTACAAACACTACCTGAATGCCTTCTCTTACTTATGTAGCTCCTTCTGGAATTCCATTTAGATGCATGTTAGACATTTTTATGCTATCCTATGTGTCTCTTACCCTCCTTTCCCTATTTTGTTATCTCTTTGTTTCTCTGGAATGCATCCCAAATAAGTTCTTCAGAGTTATCTTCGTGTTCATTTTTCTAATTTGTATTCATGTTCACTTTAGATTATTCTAGGTGAGGTGCTCATTTCCTTGGCCCTTTATGCATAAGAGTTCTTTAACTCCTTCTGCAAGCTTTTCCAGTTGCCAGAGAAAACTACCAGACTCGATTAATATCAATTAAATTCTCCATTCCTGCGTTTGTATGTAGGAATGCTTGTTTGGTTCTTGTTTAGAATGCATAGGAAACACAGAGATATTAATTCAAAGAGCATCTTATTCAGATGATGTCAGTAGATTCATAAAAAGGTTTTCTTTGTTTTTGTGTTTAATTCCATACAATACCAAGTTTCTTGCTAAGTCCTTTGTAGTCTTTATTTTTTGTTCATTTGCACACCTTTTTCTCTTTGGGGGCACAGCTTTTTGGGGGGATCTACATGGGCAGGTTCCAGGTAGGAAAAGCTTCTGACAGTTTCTGTGGCTGTGCCCACCTTGGCCCACTGTACTGTTCCGTGAACACTTGGCTGTTTTGAGGCTTCCTGTTCGCAGGTCCATCGGCTGCCCCATTGCTTCCCTGCACAGATGTTGATAGAATGCAGGTCACTTGACTTGTCAATGTCTTCTCTCCAGCCACTCATAATTTTGAGGTTTGTAAGGATATCTAGTTACTTTGTCTTAAATTTCACCATGTGTTTTTGGTTCTTCTAGTTTCTCTGTATATGTGGAGATTTGGGAATATTCAAAAGTCTGCTGCAAGTATTATAGGCATCTTTCCACATTTCCTGATTTTTTTTTCAATCCAGCATTTTGGCTTAAAATGTTAAGAAAGTATCTCATTCCTCCTGTTATCTGAAAGAGAAACCTGTATTCATTTTTATTCAAGTAATAGTTCCATACCTTAAGAGTTGTGTTTTTTAAAATATGTTATCTTCTGAAATTAAAAAGAGTAATTGATTTTTGAGAAACTGAGGTTAGAGGGATTAATGGTTTCGGTCCTTATGTTTTAGCAAAAATAATTTCAACTATTCTTTCAAATTACTTGGCATAATATGGTTATAACTAGAAAATAAGTTAGTAGTTACTAAAAATTAATAAGTTCTAGGCAGTGGCTTAAGGTAGGGCTCCCCAACCTCTGGGATATAATGCCTGATGATCTGAGGTGGAACTGATATAATAATAATAGAATTAAAGTGCACAATAAATGTAGTGCACTTGAATCATCCCAAAACCACCCCCTTCCCATCTATGGAAAAATTGTCTTCTGAAACCAGACTCTGGTGCCAAAGTGGTTGGGGACCACTGGTTTAAGAGACTTTCTGTTGAGGTTTAGAGACATTAAATAACTATAAGATCACACCAAACTATTATATACTGAACCAACTGCTCTAAATGTTTTAGTATGTTTAATTTTCAGTACAATCATACCCATATTCCCATTTACTGATGAGGAAAGTAAGGCACGAACCTATTGGATGACTTGTCCAAGGTCACATGTGTAGGTGGTAAGGCTTAGAACTAGGATTCAAACTCAGATACTCTACATCCAGATCGCACATTTAGCCCATCTATACGATCTCTCAATAGCATAGCTAAGTTTTGAGGTAGTATAATAGGAAATCTTGATTCTTTTGGCTGAAAAGAGACCTCAAAATTATTGGGTTGGAGCTGATCATTAACAAAGAGGTTTTATTTTTTTCTTCTCATATCAGTGAGCAGTTCCCTTAACAGAGTAGAACAATTTAAAGCTATATTCTTGTCCACTTATTTCAGCTCCACACTTCCACAATCAAAGAAACAGGTATCTAATTTCCTGTCAGTAGCACTCACTCTTTAAAGAGGTAGAATTCTTGAAAAGTAGCTATTTCCTTAAGGAAATATCACATATAAAGACAGTTATTGGGTCGGCCAAAAAGTTCATTCAGGTTTTTTTTTTAATAACATCTTACCAGAAAACCTGAACAAACTTTTTGAACAACCCAGTATTTTATGACTAGAACAGAGTGGATTAAGAAAGTTAGATATTTTTCCCTTTTATTTTCTACAAGCTATTTATTAGTCAAATGTAATGAGTAAACGTAACCAGTGATACAGATGGAAACATCTGCTGATCTTTAGCTGCCTTACTGGGAAGAATTTTTGTCATTGGCCAGTATGCAGTATACCGCTTTGCAGTGACCTTGGGCTAGCTAATAGTGGTTAGAGTGTTTTGTTTTTGCTCTGTGTGTGTGTGTGTATGTGTGTGTGTTTGCCCCAATTCTCTTTGTGATATGGAAGCCTCTATTGGCTTTTTATTTAGATTCAAACTTTTTAGCGTTCACTGGTGAGGTTCTTCCTCACCCTGGTTTTGCTTCTGTTGCCTTAATGAATTACTTCTACTCCCTGCCTGTGACCCATCTCCAGATCCCATCTCCCTCGTACTCACACGTCCGTGAGGCTTCTGTGCCCTCCTACCATCTCTCTGGCAGACCACCTTCCTTGTCCTTCATTCCAGTCCCTCCTCTGTGCTCATTAATTCGGTGTTTTGGAACCACCTCCGTTGATTCTAAGGACAAACAATGATGAATTTTTCTGACAACTCAAATGCCCATGATTCTCCTTCCCTATTCACTGACTGTTTTTTTTCTTTTTTTGAGTGGATTCCAGTTTCTCTCCCCACGGGCAGTGCTGCCCTTCCTATTTAACTCTGCACTCGATGAATAGAGACGTTGCCCCATTCAGTGGTGTGCCCTGGCACAGAGTTGATTCTGTCTATACAAGTCTCACTGTTACATTTGCTGCAGTATGCGATGTTGGCAAACAGACCCTTCAGTACACATCTTTGAGTTACATTGTAGCCTCATTAACATTGTTGCCTCTTGGAGAAGATAGGTTAGTGCTGGTCCTTTTCCAAAGAATTTCATTGCTACTCTGCTGAAAAGATGGCCTTTAATGGTGGTCTCACTGGGTGCTCCCCAGAGGCTCTGTGAGAGGAAAGGATCAGAAATGGCAGCACGCTTTTCCTTGGCTTGTCTTCTTTCACATTTCCTAGGAAAACAGACAATCACTGCTGATTAAAAACAAAACAAAGCAGAACCAGCAAACAAAACAAAACAAACCCTTACCCTGGGCTTTCTGAAATCAGGTTATATTACTTTACTTCTTCCCTGACCCTGCTGGTCTCTCTCATTCCCCCTTATTAAATACGACTATTGACTGTAACTCTATAATCCTTTGAGCCT
Source organism: Cervus elaphus (assembly GCF_910594005.1). NCBI lineage: Eukaryota > Metazoa > Chordata > Mammalia > Artiodactyla > Cervidae > Cervus > Cervus elaphus. Next base: position 107,011,154 of record NC_057832.1, on the reverse strand, counting down.
TCTGGGTTCTTTGGAAGACTTTGCTGGTGATCATTATCTAATTATCTCTTGAAGACTAATTATAGATGTCTGTGTGTGTTGAGTGGGGAGCATTCTTTACTAAGATTTATGTACAACTTCACTTTAGATTGCCTTTGGCCTCAGAGAATATTTAAATTAAAGGCTTTAAAAACGTTGCAAAATGAGAAAGTAACAGAAAAAAGGAGAGAGCTAGGAAGGGAGGAAGGCTAACCTCCTGGTTTGCTTTTAAGTGGTTGGGTGGGGAGAGATCATCAAACACGGCTGTGTCATGGATCTTCTGGCAACAAGGGAAGCTTTCATAGGTCTCACTCCTACAGATACATCCCCTGTTCTACAGGTAAGTGTTTAAAAAGAAAGTGAGAAATGCCTGGCTGGGTCCCTGTGTAGTCTTATATGAGAGCAGAGATGAAGAAGTGAATTGTGCTTGCTTTTTGAACTAAAGTTCAAACTGTTTCTTTAAGCTTTTTACTCTATACAATGATTTTATCTGGTTTATAGTGGTACCTATTTAACCGAGGGGGTAGCAGGTACATTGGCAGCTATGACAGTATTAATAATAGTATGGTCCTTATATAAGGATCATAGTTATTGTCACACTATTTGTCTGTGTTCTACTTGACTAGAAACCCTAAAAGCCAATGAAAACTTTTCATCCAATCTGCTCTGTGTGTGTATGCATGCTCAGTCACTTCAGTCTTGTCCACCTCTTTCCAACCCCATGGAGTGTAGCCTGCCGGCCCCTCTGTCCTTGGGATTCTCCAGGCAAGAACACTGGAGTGGGTTGCCATTTACTTCTCCAGGGGATCTTCTCGACCCAGGGGTCAAACATGGGTCTCCTGCATTGCAGGCAGATTCTTTACTGCTGAGCCACTGGAGAGCCCCCAATTTACTCTAGCTAAAGCTTATTTTCTATTTTGATGGCTTTCTCTTGCAGAGAATTGAGTTAGTGCTGTTGGTGACTGGTATCCTTAAATCATGATCTTAGACTAAGCCTCTCATCACGAGTACCAGTTGCAAAATACTAGAATGCATTGTCCTTTCTTTCAGTTGGCTCCTGGAAGTTAGTTCTGTATGTGTTACTTCAACCTGTATGTTCCAGAATCTAGAAACAATTTTCCAGTGTGTATTTCTGTCTGCCCACAATGCCCATTATAGTTTCTTAGGCCAGTGCTCTCCTGCATAGAGCTAGGAAAATCGTCATCAGTCCAGCTCTTCTTTAGCAAAATAACGAAGTCAACTGAATGCTTCCTCTCTTGGCCAGTGTAGATCAGCCTGTTTTTCTGGGTCCATTTTGGGTGCTCTGAATTTTAGGGGATGACTTTCTTAGCTTCATGCATCATCCCTTCTTCCAGTCATCACAACTCCGCACAATACCTGTGAGAGGTTAATCACCTCTGCATTTCCTTTCACCAGCTCTGCAGCTGTATTTTCTGCACCTTCACTCATCAGAGCCAGAAAAGTATGGGGCATGGAGACAACTAAGCCTGCATCCCTCATGGCTGACAAGGGAAATGGTGGGAAGACAGGACCTGGTTTCATCACCATAGTGCCATCTGACAGTCTGTACAGCCAAATAAGGGGAGAAAAGGCTTCCTTGTCAGCCTGGCTCTATTACACGCTAGCTGTGTGCCCTTGAGCAGATGTCAGCCTCAGCCAGCCTCACTTTCTTCATCCTTCAGATGAGGTTGTTAGTCATAATACTACATATCACTGTCAACTTCCCATGAGGATCAAATTAGATAATGTAGGGAAAGCATTTAGCTCTATGCCTAGTGCATAGTGTGCTTGCAAGTATTAACAAAAGAAAGGGGCACAGCAAGAGAGTGAAAATGCAACAGAGAACAAGAGAAACTATCAATGTCAAATAACCAAAATGAGTAAACCTGCTGGATCCTATTTGCATAGGCTTATGACTTTATTTAAGCCTGCTTTATAAATTTATTGGAACTAAACAACTCCTTTAGGAAGCCCAACAGACAGAGAAAGACTGTATCTTTCTGGGCAGTGGTCACGCAAGCATGATGGTGGTGTCAGGCAGAGACCACGAGCCTTGGTCTTAGCCTGAGAAGGTCCAGGCATCACCCTTCACAGGTTGGGTGACCCTGGGCAGAGCACTGCTCTCATGCCTTGGACTCTTCATTGAGCTGGCCAAGCTGGCTGACACCTGAGACCACTTCTGTTCTATAGATTCAGACTTCTGAGCTAGGAAAGGATATTGGACAATGAAGCACATGAGGCAAAACCAATAATGTCATCTTCCATTTTGGAAAGGTATCTTGGAGACTCGTATGCCCTTAGTGTGTGGATTCCTGCAACTGAGTGCCAGTCTGTTACTTCTGCCTGGGTGACAAACAGCTCTGCTATTTCCATACCTCACCATGCACCCATCTTCCGAAAAGACAGGAACTTTGAAAGTGCATAAAGGCTGCAGGCAGCTTTCACACTGTAGCTTTTTTTTTTTTTTTTATCAAGGTAGCAACATAACATTACTATTTAATTATGCAGCTTCCAGCTTCTCTCCTGACAAAGCAAAGCCTCATTGCTTATTGAAAAGGGAGCTTGTAATCAGCCAGAATCCACTCAGTTGTGCTTAGCCTGGTGACATTCCCATCCCCTCTTTCCACTCCAGGAAGTGAAGGCAATTTTTTCAGCCACTGCGGAAAAATCAGAGTGCTGTTTTATAAGGTAACAAAAATGTCATTTCAGCCATACTGTGTCAGCAGCAGTTTGCTCTGTTTGTCTGACCAGGTGTCTCTTTGGTCCTTGTATCTTCCTCAACTAACCCTGAGGGCTTCTTGTTTTCAGAAAGCATGACCCATTCACAGACATTCTTCTGGTATTGATTTCCCAGTGACCTTTCCTTTTTTTCCTCTTGTCTATATTTAAGCTCTTTTTATCTTCAAGGAAAAGAATGATGGTCATGGCCAAGGTTATATTTGGAAAATGGAATTGCTGAGTGATTTTCATTGACATTTTTTTAAAAAAGTCTTTGACCTCACATTGCTCTCTGCGTGTTGGAAGTGCCTTCTATTTATGACTCATTTCTCCCTGCCCCCATTTTAGCTCTCATTTTTTTTTTTCTTGGCCTTGCTGCATGGCATGTGGGTTCTTATTTCCCAACTAGGGATCGAACCCACACCCCTTGCACTGAAAGTGTGGCATCTTAACCACTGGACTGCCAGGGAGGTCCCTCAGCTTTCCTTCTTTATCAAGTGAAACTGTTTACGCTTTGCCCTCCATGCCTCTATGCCAGTGTGTCTTCTCTGTATAAAACTTTCCTCCCATCATTTTTTGCCAATGCAAATCTTCCCTTTTGAAATGATTTCTAACAAATTCCCTAGGAAATTGTTCCGTATATCATGCTACTTTAGCAAGCAGGGCTCCCTGGGTCTGTACATGTCACTCTATAGTTACTCTTACTTTCTGTCTTTAGAATACATGAATCCCTAAGAAGGATGAAGGTTTAATTTTTATTTCCTTTCTTAGAAGCTGAACAGTAAAATCTGCTCTTTAATAAAGATCATTGAAGTTCAACTCATATACTAAAGCCTATTCTATTTTGTATCTTACCCATAGAGCAAGCATTAGAACTAACCAAGAACTTTATTATTCTTGCCTCTAAGGTGTGATCTTGCTTCATCAACTTAGCATAGTACTTAAGTGAAAGTTAAAGCTTATTTTTCATTCCTCTGAAATAAAATGTTTGATTTTTCTATGCTTCCAATTCACAGCTGTCCACGTACGCATATCAGCATATGACAGATATGTGTCCATGTGTGCTTAGTCATGTCTGACTCTTTATGACTCCATGAACTGTAGTTCACAGTCCCCTCTGTCCATGGGACTTTCCAGGCAAGAATACTGGAGTGAGTTGCCACTTTCAGGGGATCTGGGAGATCTTCCCAAGCCAGGGATCGAACCCATGTCTCCTGTGGCTCCTGCATTGCAAGCGGATTCTTTACTGTAATGGTACACTTCTGTTAGACGTGCATTTCGCTGCTCTGTGTTCCTGAAAGTGACTTTTGCTGTGTCAACTCCTCCTTGGCTTTATTTTGTTCCAGAGAGGGGTGTTTGCACTAAACCCAGTCTTCCTCTCAGTCACAAAGGTCTTCATCTGACAGAGTGGTCAGCATGCTGCTAGACAATGATAAGGAACTCAACGGACATACCGGTGACTGGACGGCCTGTAGACCTCTCATCTGTTTGAGCTCAAGAGCACAATCATTTGTTCTTGGATCCTGGCCTTAAACGCCACTTCCATACAGTCTTGATGTTTGGTTAAAACCAATAGCCATCCGTCACTTTCAAGCCCTGTCAGATCTGCTTGCGGCTATCGCTGAATGATATATGAGCGCACTTTTCCAACCTAAGTTCCTTCTAGAGGTCCTGAAGGACACTGCTAAAATACATCACCTGAGTTTAAGGAGACCCATCACAGGAGGAAGGCAGCCTGACATTGAGGGGAAGAATGAAGCCCAAGCCCCAGTGCTGTCACCCAAGATCCTCGGGGAAAGTCATCAGGACTGTGGCCAGCAGCCCTTCTTCTCTTGGGCACCTTCCTCTCATCTGTGAGGCTAACAGGGACCTTATTTCTTAGTTCTCCTATTTCTCCGGCCCTCTCAGGATGGTGCTTCATCATCCAAATGCCCAGAAGGAAAAATAGCAACAAAGTTTGTCAATCTAAATTAAGTTCTCTCAGCATTCTAGGGATGAAGGACTTTTGGAGAATACTAGAACTTCCTTTTTAATCTCTGACATTCCTAAAGCAGTTTGCCATGCACTAAGTATTTTAATATGTATGACTTTATCCACACGATAAGGAGAAAGAGTGTTGTTGTGTACTACAATTATTTAGGGTTCATGAATTCAGTGAGCTGTAATCAGATTAAAACCCTTGACTAATAGGAAAAATCCTCACTGTGGATGGAGGCTTAATATTTATTGAACAAAAATAGTTGAGAGTATTCTATAATCTTGATGCTAAAGATGAATTTATATTTTTCTAGTTTGATGGGAATAATTGGATATTACCTTTGAAGAGGGCGTAAAAAAAAGTGTGTTGACCCACTTCATACAAAAATTACATTAATCTGTCATCACTAGAGAAAACATTAATTTTGAGCATACAGACTGTCAAGAAGGAATTTTCAAGAACTTCTCTGGCCCCTGGTAACTGTCAGTGCCTATTTTCACAGTTGGTGGAAAGTAATATATTGTGACTCTGAAAGAGTATGAACCCAGTTGGCCCTTTAACCTGTGAACTTTTCTCTAACCCAGTACCCAAAGCAAATTAATTAATGTGTGACATTTGTTTTAACAAGGAACTAAGCCCTGGAGGAGGGCATGGCAGCCCACTCCAGTATTCTTGCCTGGAGAATCCCATGGACAGAGGAGCCTGACAGGCTACAGTTCACGGGGTCACAAAGAATCAGACACAATTGAGTAACTAACACAAGGCTTACAACCAGTGTTGTAGAAAGTGACATGTGTTGCTGCTTAGTGTAAAGCTCTGATTTGACCCATATATAAACATTTCTGGTTTATTGAGATACTTATAATGCTATTTCACTGCATCTGGTAAGCACCATGATATACCTTAAAAAGATATGGAAATATTTTCAACTCCAAAATCAACTGCCATGTGTAGCAGGGGCAGTAAAGTAGGCTTTGTTCTATTCCTCAGAACATCTCCCTTGACCCAGAGTTTGAAGAGTGTTGAAATGATAGCCAGGCGAATCACCAGACCAAGTGGCTAGTAAGTGTTACATATGTTTTCTGTACTAGAGAGTTTTCATTAAGAGGTGGCATATGGATAAAGCAAAGAGGGGAAAAAAACTAAAAACACCATCTCTGTGCTTGTGGCTTAATTGCAGAGATGGGGCTTAAACACGAAAAACAATGGGAAAACAGTTTCACAACAAGAGATAAACAAATGGGATGTTTGGGAGAGACATCTGGTTCCTTCAGGTTTATGGTCCATTCCAGTGATCTGTAAGAGAAACGGAACTGACTAAACAGAGCACATCCTGGTCCTCTGGCAGCATGGTGCACATTCTCTGCCAGAAGGGAACTCTGGATGGGTGGGGGCTGTTTGTTTTTTCTGCAAACAGGAGACTTCTTCCATGCTAATAACAGCTTCAGAAAGACTGCTGCAACAGATGGAAAGAACCCATATATAGTCATGCATTCGGTTAGCAGGGACCAATTGAGGATTAACTCTGTCATTAGAGAGACACAAAACCTATTTATGTCTCCATCTATGGTTGCACATGCTAAAAGGAATTTGGCACAGGCGCTATGTGAGTCTTAGACCACTGTAGCATTGAATGGCCTTTACATTAACCACTGATGGGTTCATCCCAACGAAGATGAGGTGATAACAGAATATGTGAGATGTGTGCTCTGTACCCCACATGCTCTATTTCAGCAGTGGAGGAGACACCAGTAGGCAGAATATGAGGAATATAAGACTCAAGATCTATGAGTGTTTGCCTGACTGGAGAAGAGAAAGAGGAGGGGCAATCTTCTCTCACATTTGATGATTAAAGAGAGTATACCTTGTGTGGTGGTGGTTGTACAGTCGCTCAGTCGTGTCCAACTCTTTGCAACCCCATGGACTGCAGCACACCAGGCTTCCCTGTCCATCACTGTCACCAGGAATTTGCTCAAACTCATGTCCATTGAGTCAGTAATGCCATCCAATCATCTCATCTTCTGTCTCCCTCATTTCCTCCGGCCCTTAACCTTTCCCAGCATCAGAGTCTTTTCCAGTGAGTTGGCTCTTTGCATCAGGTACCCAGAGTATTGGAGCTTCAGCATTAGTCCTTCTAATGAATATTCAGGGTTGATTTCCTCTAGGACTACTTGGTTTGATCTCCTTGCTTTCGCCTTAGGGACTCTCAAGAGTCTTCTCCAGCATCACAGTTTGAAAGCATCAGTTCTTTGGCACTCTGCCTTCCTTATGGTCCAACTCTCACATCCATACATGACTACTGGAAAAGCCATCAGTTCAATACAATCGCTCAGTTGTGTCCAGCTCTTTGCAACCCCATGGACTGCAGCACACCAGGCTTCCATGTCCATCACCAACTCCCAGAGTTTACTCAAACTCATATCCATTGAGTCAGTGATGCCATTCAACCATCTTATCCTCTGTCATCCCCTTCTCCTCATGCCTTCAATCTTTCTCAGCATCAGGGTGTTTTCCGAGGAAGCTCCTTTGCATCAGGTGGCCAAAGTATGGGAGTTTCAGATTCAGTATCGGTCCTTCCAATGAATATTCAGGGCCAATTTCCTTTAGGATGGACTGGTCGGATCTCCTTGCAGTCCAAGGGACTCTCAAGAGTCTTCTCCAACACCACAGTTCAAAAGCATCAATTCTTCACTGCTCAGCTTTCTTTATAGTCCAACTCTCACATCCATATGTGACTAGTGGGAAAACCATACCCTTGACTAGATGGAACTTTGTTGACAAAGTAATGTCTCAGCTTTTTAATATGCTGTCTAGATTGGTCCTAACTTTCCTTCCAACGAGTAAGTGTATTTTAATTTCATGGCTGCAGTCACCATCTGCAGTGATTTTGGAGCCCCCCAAAATAAAGTCTGCCACTGTTTCCACTGTTTCCCCAATTATTTGCCATGAAGTGATGGGACCGGATGCCATGATCTTAGTTTTCTGATGCTGAGTTTTAAGCCAACTTTTTTACTTTCCTCTTTCAATCTCATCAAAAGACTCTTTAGTTCTTCTCTTTCTGCCCTAAGTGTGGTGTCGTTTGCGTATCTGAGGCTATTGATATTTCTCCCGGCAGTCTTGATTTCAGCTTATGCTTCATCCAGTCCAGCATTTCTCATCATGTACTCTACATATAAGTTAAATAAGCAGGGTGACAATATACAGCCTTGATGTACTCCTTTTCCTATTTGGAGCCAGTCTGTTGTTCCATGTCCAGTTCTAACTGTTGCTTCCTGACCTGCATATAGATTTCTCAGGAGGCAGGTCAGGTGGTCTGGTATTCCCATCTCTTTCAGAACCTTCCACAGTTTATTGTGATCCACACAGTCAAAGGCTTTGGTATAGTCAATAAAGCAGAAATAGATGTTTTCCTGGAACTCTTGCTTTTTCAATGATCCAGTGAATGTTGGCAATTTCGTCTCTGGTTTCTCTGCCTTTTCTAAAACCAACTTGAACATCTGGAAGTTCATGGTTCACGTATTGTTGAAGCCTGGCTTGGAGAATTTTGAGCATTATTTTACTAATGTGTGAGATGAGTGCAATTGTGCGGTAGTTTGAGTATTCTTTGGCATTGCCTTTCTTTGGGACTGAAATGAAAACTGACCTTTTCCAGTCCTGTGGCCACTGCTGAGCTTTCCAAATTTGCTGACATATTGAGTGCAGCACTTTCATGGCCTTCATCTCTTAGGATTTGAAATAGCTCAACCGGAATTCCATCACCTTCGCTAGTTTTGTTCGTAGTGATGCTTCCTAAGGCCCACTTGACTTCACATTCCAGGATGTCTGGCTCTGGGTGATTGATCACACCATCGTGATTATCTGGGTCTTGAAGATCTTTTTTGTACAGTTCTTCTGTGTATTCTATTAGATCCGTATCATTTCTGTCCTTTATTGAGCCCATCTTTGCATGAAATGTTCCCTTGGTATCTCTGATTTTCTTGAAGAGATCTCTAGTCTTTCCCATTCTATTGTTTTCCTCTATTTCTTGCATTGATCACTGAAGAAGGCTTTCTTATCTCACCTCACTATTCTTTGGAACTCTGCATTCAAATGGGTATATCTTTCCTTTTCTCCTTTGCTTTTGGCTTCTCTTTTCACAGCTATTTTTAAGGCCTCCTCAGACAGCCATTTTGCTTCTCTGCATTTCTTTTTCTTGGGGATGGTCTTGATCCCTGTCTCCTGTATGGTGTCACAAACCTTCCATAGTTCATCAGGCACTCTATCAGATCTAGTCACTTACATCTATTTCTCACTTCCACTGTATAATCATAAGGAATTTGATTTAGGTCATACCTGAATGGTCTAATGGTTTTCCCTACTTTCTTCAATTTAAGCCTGAATTTGGCAATAAGGAATTCATGATCTGAGCCACAGTCAGCTCTGTTCAACTTCAGCTTCTTAAGCATTACTGATCAGGGCATAGACTTGGATTACTGTGATATTGAATGGTTTGCCTTGGAAACAAATAGAGATCATTCTGTCATTTTTGAGATTTCATCTAAATACTGCATTTCAGACTCTTTTGTTGACTATGGTGGCTACTCCATTTCTTCTAAGGGATTCTTGGCCGTGGTAGTAGATATAATGGTCATCTGAGTTAAATTCACCCATTCCAGTCCCTTTTAGTTCACTGATTCCTAGAATGTCGACATTCATTCTTGCTGTCTCCTGTTTGACCACTTCCAATTTGCCTTGATTCATGGACCTGACATTCCAGGTTCCTATGCAATATTGCTCTTTACAGCATCGGACCTTGCTTCTATCACCAGTCACATCCACAACTGGGTATTGTTTTTGCTTTAGCTCCATCCCTTCGTTCTTTTGGGAGTTATTTCTTCACTGATATCCAGTAGCATATTGGGCACCTACTGACCTGGGGAGTTCATCTTTCAGTGCCCTATCTTTTTGCCTTTCCACACTGTTCATGGGGTTCTCAAGGCAAGAATACAAAGTGGTTTGCCATTCCCTTCTCCCGTGGACCACATTTTGTCAGAACTCTCCACCATGACCTGTCTGTCTTGGGTGGCCCTACATGGCATGGCTCATAGTTTCATTGAGTTAGAGAAGGCTGTGGTCCATGTGATTAGATTGGTTAGTTTTCTGTGACTGTGGTTTTCAGTCTTTCTGATAGAGAAGGATAAGAGGCTTATGGAAGCTTCCTGATGGGAGAGACAGACTGAGGTGGAAACTATTCTTGTTGTGATGGGCGGGGCCATGCTCAGTAAATCTTTAATCCAGTTTTCTGTTCATGGGTGGAGCTGTGTTCCCTCCCTGCTGGGGCCAAACTGTGGTGGAGGTAATGAAGATAATGGCGACCTCCTCCAGAAGGTCCCAGGCAGGCACTGCTGCACTCTGTGCCCCCCACCCTGCAGCAGGCCGCCACGACCCACGCCTCTGCCAGAGACTCCTGGACGCTCACGGGCAGGTCTGGTCAGTCTCCTGTGGGGTCCCTGCTCCTTTCTCCTGGGTCCTGGTGCACAAGGTCCTGTTTGTGCCCTCCAGGAGTCTACTCCCCAGTCCTGTGCAAGTTCTGGCAGCTCTGTGGTGGGGTTAATGGCGACCTCCTCCAAGAGGGCTTATGCCGTGCCCAGGTCTGCTGCACCCAGAGCCCCTGCGCCGTGGCAGTCCACTGCTGACCCGTCCCTCCACAGGGGACACTCAAACACAGTTCTCTCTCAGTCTCTGTGGGGTCCCTTGGTCCTGGTGTGCACAAGGTTTGCTTGAGCCCTCTGAGCGTCTCTGGTGGGAAAGGGGTTTGATTCTAAACGTGAATCCACCCCTCCTACCATCTTGCTGGGGCTTCTGCTTTGCCCTTGGGCGTGGGGTATCTCCTCACAGCCGCCACTCCTGACCTTGGAAAAGCCATAGTCTTGTCAGCAAAGTGATGTCTCTGCTTTTTAATACCTTATATAGAATTCCTCATTCAACTCAACCAATCTGTCTGCAGAGTCTTCTACTTGCCTTTCCTCTTCCTACTCCAAAAACCTGCTCCTTCAGATAAGTAGTTCTCAGCCGTTTGTATTTATCTGCTGAGATGCTCAATGTAAAACAGATGACATTGTATCTGTCACAGAAGTGTTCTTGGGCACCTCCCAACACTGACTGAAGGTCAGCACCAACCCCTTGACTCCAAGCACATCATGACGCAAGTGTAGGACGTGACAGATCATGTTTTTCCTAAAACAGCATTGTCTCCCACCCCACACATTCTTCTTGCAACATGTCTTTGACTGTTTTTTCATTGAGCTATGGAGTGTGTATCTCCTTTCCTTGAATATGGACAAACTTAAGACTGAAGCAGAACACATGTGACGCTGTGGTAGGGTCCAAGGCAAGGTGACTTCCACTGGGCTCCCTTGGAATGGTTGCTTCTGAAACACAGTCATCATTTCCAGAGGGAGCCCAGGCAGCCCATGGAAGTCCACACAAGAGGAGTCAGAGCTCCCAGGTGAAGCCATCTCCTACTTAGCAGTCATGTGTGTGATCATCTTGAAAGTGGATCTTTGAGCTCTCAGTGAATCTGCCCCAACTGATGCCAGATCAAGCAGAAACAACAGTTTCTGTTTAACCCAGCCCAAGCTGCACTTTTGAACAAAATAAATAATTGTTGTGTTTTAAGTCACTATGTTTTGGAATGTTTTGCTATGCAAGAATAGGGAACTGATACAGATTTGTGTGTCATTAGAAGAATAATCTTAAATTTGTTCTAATATATTATTAAGAGCCCTTAGTGTTTGGGCTATTACTATTAATAAATAACTTGGCAACATATGTTATTATCAATTGTCAAAACTTCTTTGAGGCCTCAATTAACATGCAGAGGTCTTTAGCAATATCTGATTCCTCTTTTCTTTCACCTTGTCTTGGGATTGTTCAGTAAGAGTATGTAAAATAATATTAATTACAGTATTTTCATGTGTGACTTCCTCCTTTATGTCCAATTAGGATAGTTCAGCGTAGTTATCCATACCATGAAATGTGTGTTAGGTTACCTTTGCTATTTTTGATGCTTATTTTAAATTCCATTTTGGGGAGCTGAGCCTTCACAGTTTGTTGCTAATGTACCAGGGCTTGCTGTTCATGAAGCAGAGAAATTGGACAGAATGCTGCTGATCAGGAAAATACAGGAAAAGCTATGTAGAAATATGGATCTCAGAGAAGTAAGCTCTCAGGCACCTGGGAGTGCAGCCTCTGTGGGACTGAGCAATACTAAGAAAGGAAAAGTGTGAAGACACCTGTTGTGATCAGATCAAGGGAACTGTGAACCTCACGCTAGCCACAGGGGTGCTGGTCCTTCAGCGTCTGCTTTGGTGTAAGAAGGGTTGGAGCCTGAAGCCATAAAATGACTTCACTTTCTGTCTGATGCATCTGTGAAGCTCTCATTTGAGGGTGTTTTAATTTCTGCCGCCCTGCTCCCAGTTACAGAGGAAACAGAAGGTGGAAGGAATTCTGACCTCAGATTCAGAGATAATAAAAGAAAATATTTTTAAAAAAATAAAAATAAAAGAAACTAGCATCCTTCTGTCTCTCTCAGCTGGATTGCTAACTACCTGTGTGACCTTGGAAAGTTACTTCTCAAGCACCATTTTCCTCCTCTATTAAATGCAAGGGTTAGACTAAGACCACATAGAGCTCTGGAATGTGGAATATGATTCCTGACACATTATTTTATGTGCTGACTCTTGCTTTGTAAATATTTAGGAGTAAAATGTATGCAGAACTTGGCAAAGTCAGATGTATATTTATGAATCTCAGTGAATCGGCTCATTTTTACCCCCTAGGCCTCCACACGCCATTTTTGTTCAACAGTTTTTGTTGTCACTTCTAATCTTTTTCTTCCATGATGAAAATAAAAGATTTAGATGGCCACTATCATTAGCAAGTGACAATCAGGAACAGAAGATTAATTTTAAAACTGAAAAATAACATGAAAGGTTAAAAATTTTAAATAGACAGAAGTGCTCAGAATTGTGACTGTTTATAGTTATTTTAGTTGATTTATTGAGATTTACAAGCATGGTGGCTTTGCCAAGTTCTGTACACTTTTTTTTTTTTACAAATATTTTTGTTGCAAAGCAAACTTCGCGACCTTAAACTATCCCTTTGGAATTAGTCATATGCCATGTTCTAGAACTGTAATTGACTTGAGTCTCACCTTCTCATTTCATAGCTAAGAAGTGATTCATTTCTGTGTAATGGTGTTAACATCAGTATTCCATGGTGTTCTACACAGAAAACCAGCGGTCAGAGTCACTGTTCCTTGAGCTTATTTGCAAGGCAGAGTCTCAAAAGAACTGATTTTATCTTCATTTTCCTAATGAGAGAGCTGAAGCTTGGTTAAACTAACTTGCCCAAGGTTATAGCTAGTTAATGATGTGCGGGCATACTAAGTCACTTCAGTCGTGTCTGACTCTGCAATGCTGTGGACTGTAGCCTGCCAGGCTCACAAGCCTTAAACTCAGGCAATATAGTTCTAAACTCAGTTAAAATATATCCCTTCCTAGTTTGGATTTCTTGCCAAAATATCAGCTTCCTGAGAAGATGGAGTTTATTTTGTGCAGTCAGCTTGGAACAGGGCCTGGCCTGGCAGAAGCAGGTGAGCCAGCCAGTGGCCCATGGACTATTTTCTCCCCGTCATGACGGGAGGGAGTCATTTTTTTCCTTCTGTGCACAGATGTCTAAGGATGTCTGGGCTTTTGGGAATCCAGGCCGAAGAAGGAGAGGCTGTGAGAGGAAGACACTTGGCTCCTTCCCGGTAGCCCTGACTTTCCATTCCAGCTTTCTGTCAGGATGTTTACTGTTTAGCAGTTGATCAGAAGGCACAGTGCTGAAGGAAAAATAAGTCATTACTTATGAGCTAATGATTCAACTTCTAAATGCTCTGAAAATGACAAACTTTTCAGTCCTCTACCCCCTTACTTTCCTGTCTGACTATATAAGTTTATGTGATTTAACTGTCCAGGAAACTTAATAGTCATCTACCCAATAACCCTTGTATCCCACTGGCCATCTAACTTCCCTTGTTCTTTTGAATTTGAGAGCATTGTTTACCCTATAGGAAGGAGTTTTGGAAAAGGCCAGAAGGCAGGCTCTGAGCTGAAGAAATAATAAAAAAATAATGCTGTAATCATAACAATTCATTATTTGTTTTTAAGCTTGATCTTCCAGAAGGTTATTATCTGGAGTTGAATACTAATGGATTCAAGCTCTGTTTATGCAGAGGAAATCTTAAACAACAGTGTTCAGGAGGAAAGGGCATTAATCAGCAGAGAAGAGAGCCTTGTGCCTAATAATGTTTGCATAATAGCTACCCTTGAGTGTATTGCTTGACTTAAAAATAAATATTCATGTTTTCCATCTCCAGTACAATTGGAAATTATTTGTGGTTATGATTCTTTTATATGCTCTTCTGTCTGTTCAGGGGGACTTTAAATTGGGAAGCTAGGAAACCAAAAGACATAAATAAAGATGCTTGTGAGTGGAGTGAGGTAGTAATGGAAAGCTGCCGTGATGGGGGCACATGAGCTGAGAGCAAGTCACAACTCTGTTCATAGGAAGGGAGGGGCTGAATCAAACTGGCACATGTCAGGACATTAACATGATTCTCTGATCTACTTTTAACTCCTCCTTAGCTTGTCATTACTCACAGGATAAAAATGTAGGTCCCTTCTCTGGATGAAGAGGTGCTCACCGGAGTGGTCCCACTGGAACTTCACAGTCACGATGTATGACAGCCCAGCCTCAGGTGTGATCATGCAGACCTCTTCCCAGGGCCCTTCGGACAACTCTTAACTTCCAAGTCCTCCTTTGTATCTTCCCTTCATCTTTTAAGGATTTCCCAAATCTTTTTGCTAATTAAACCACTGATTGTGGAAGAGTTGGCTTAACTTCACCTCCTCCAACAATCCTTTGAACTCGGCAGGTAGCCAGTAAGTTTCCCCCGAGCCTCTCATTCATCCATTCACTCATGTTCAGTACTCTTCCAATAGTATTTACCCTGGAGAATTTTTTCATCATCCTGACTTATTGCTTATATGCACCAAATGTTGTTCACTGGTGCTTTAAGTTAGCGAATTCTACTTTTCTCTCTCCTTTCTTCTTTCTTCTTTCTATTTCTTTTAAATGTCTGGGAAGTGTTTCAATGTGGTCTTGAAAACGCAGGCTCTCTATTGTTAGGAACGTCTGTGTGTCATTTTCAAGGCTTTTCACTAACTGCCTTCCAAGGCAGTTACCCTAACCTTCTTTCTCTCCTAAATGCATATAGAATATTCTGTAGCATAAAAGCCCAAGCTGAGTCATTCTCCCATACCTGCAATTGCTCGTACCTGCCCCTGCTTCTCTCTTCCTGTCCTCTCATGCAGAGTTGAGATCTTGGGAAAGCTCCACCATCTCACTGGCTCCTGCAGCCCTGCCTCACCTCTGATGAGGGCCGTATGAACAGTGATATGCCCGATTGACTTCACACACCAATTTACCCTCCTAGCTAGGCTCCTTCTGAAGTGTGTGTATGTGTTTTTCATGTACTTATGCGTAGTCACAGAAGTACTATAATCTATCCATTCTGTCAGTATAACTTATCCTATTTATAAAGTGGTTATTTGGCTTCATCTTTACCAGAGAGAGGTGACCAGGACAGCTGTTAATCTTACTTTAGATAAGAAAGTTGATTTAAAAAGTTTGACTTCTTAAGGCTGAGCGCTGAAGAATTGATGCTTTCTAATTGTGGTGCTGGAGAACTCTTGAGAGTCCCTTGGACTTCAAGGAGATCAAACCAGTCAATCCTAAAGGAAATCAACCCTTGAATACTCATGGGAAGGACTGATGATAAGGCTGGAGCTTCAATACGTTGGTCACCTGATGTGAAGAGCTGACTCATTAGAAAAGACCCTGAGGGTGGGAAAGATTGAGGACAGGAGTAGAAGGGGCTGGCAGAGGATGAGATGGTTGGATGGCATCACCGCCTCAATGGACATGAGTTTGAGCAAACTCTGGGAGATATTGAAGGACAGGGAAGCCTGGTGTGCTACAGTCCATGCAGTTGCAAAGAGTCAGACATGACTTAACGACTGAATAACAAGTAAATTGCAGAGATTGTAATTAGACTCCAGTTAAAGACTATTTCCTTTCATTTTCCTTAGGCCCCGAAGAGCCCTGGAGAGCTACTACAGGGTAAACTCCCAGAGGGCATAGGACAGAGCCTGGGATGGTCACAGGGACCTGCATTGTGGGGTGATTGAGCTACCATGGTCTCTGTACCCTGAGAGAGTCATTTCCCTCTGAATGTCAGTGTCCCATCTGTAAAAGGAAGAAAGATACATGTTTCTTAGGTTCTTTTGACATACAACATTTTATCAATTCCCTTTCTGTTATTTTTTAGAAATACATATTTGTTTGCTTGTCTGTGCCAGGTCATAGTTGCAGCACGCAGGATCTTTAGTTATGACATGTGAACTCTTAGTTGTGACACGTGGTGTCTAGTTCTCTGATCAGGGATAGAACCCCGCCTCCCCTGCATTAGGAGTGCTGAGTATTAGCCACTGGACCATTAGAAAGTCCCCTTTTCTGTTATTTTTATCTCCATTGCCTTTTCACTCCTTTCTTCTGCTTTCTTTTATATCTGGAGAAGGAAATGGCAACCCACTCCAGTATTCTTACCTGGAGAATCCCATGGACAGAGGAGCCTGATGGGCTACTGTTCATGGGGCCGCAAAGAGTTGGACACGACTGGAGACTAACACTCTTTTCTGTCAGTTCAACAACTGATTGGTGCACACTGACCATGTACAAAGAGCATTATTGTTCCTGGAATCAAAGTCCCAGCTTAAACAGCTTGTTATGGAAAAGAAACATTCTTTCCTCTCTTTCCTATTCTTCCTTTTTCACTCTTCTTCCTTCCTTCTTCTTCCTTCTGTGGTCGAGCAGCTATCATCATTTCCTAGGGTTTCCAAGTCTTCTGCTTTGGTCAGAGGGAAGGCACTCGGCCCTGGGCCTCTGAACAAGTTGAACATGCCTGTGGTTCTTTGCCTCTGATCACCCAGGGTCCATAAGTGCTCATGATGAAAGCTTCAAGGGCTTTTTTCAGTGGTAGTCAAGGGCATCATGTGCTTTGATACTGCATTTTTGGCTAACTGTATACGAGAGATTCTGAAATAAGAGTAAATTGATACTTTGAAAAATAAACTTCAAACCTTCTAATTTTGGGGGGGGAGTAACTTTAAAATGATCTTTTTCTTGAGCCATTTTAAAATATAGGTGTTTTTCTAAAGGGACCATTTTTGACCTAATACAATGGTCCCCTTTAGGAAACATAATCGCATTAGACAGTCCTATATTCTTTTCCTCTTTCATTAGTTATATTTTTTTCATTTTTCTTCTGTACCCCACGTGACATGCACAGGTACTTAGATTATTTTCCCCTCAGCTAAGTAGAAGGAAATGGCAACCCACTCCAATATTCTTGCCTGGAGAGTCCCATGGACAGAGGAGCCTGGCGGGCTACAGTCCACGGGGTCTTAAGAGTCAGACACAACTTAGCGACTAAATCACCACCACCACCACCACCAAGTAGCCTTACAATTAGTTTAAATTTTCAGAGTTCTTTCTATAGGAATCACCAATGAATTTTATGCCAAATGTATGATTACTTTCTTTAGAACATAATTAAAATATGTGTTTCTTCTTTATTGTTTCTAATCCTTCTTTCCATAGCAGTAGGTATTTATTTATAATTATAGAACACAAAATTACTAATAATTTTTGAACCCCCAAAGGACAAAGTAGAAGCAATTAGAAAGCAGGGAAATCCTAATGATCAGGCACTCTGCATCAGTGGATGAGATAAGAACATTTATATGATTTAATAAACCCTTTCAAAGATCTGATATCATTGAGACATGTTGGTTTACAGATGTGGAAACTGAGGCTCAGAGGGGTTAAGTAACTTGCCTAGTATTTCACTGCCTATAATGGTCAGAGCTAAGATTTGAATCCAGTATGTGTGACTCTATATTTCATATTCGCTTTTCTGTACCAGGGCTGGAGGGAGTTTCCGTTGGCTCTAGAATGATGTACAAGATGAATGCCCAGGGAGGGAAGGGCTGAAGAGAAGGCCTCAGTCTGTCCCACGTTTCAACCTTTGGCATGCTTCTCCTCCCCTGATCCCCACCTCAAATGTAGACTGTGTCTCCAAAATATGGATCCAGCCCTTTGTAATATTTTAATGAGAGGGTCTTCTACTAATGGGACATCTCTCTTTTGTCTTTCACAGCAATTTTGCAGGCAGTAGTAGCTGGTGATCTTATGAAGGTAAGATATCTTCCTACCAGAACTTTTGGTGATTCTTTAAGAACTCTAAATCAGCATAATTTCTCACCAAATTTTCATGATCGCATTTATCGTTTCCCATCCCCCGGGTGCTAGCTGGGTAGAAGGCAGAAGGATGTTCTTTTTGAGAATTGAGCAGAGAGGGTGAGAGGAGTCCTTGTATCATTGCCATGTCTCCGAACAGCAAAGGGTCTTTGCAAAGGCACAGGGCTGTCTGCCCTGACTGGTTACAGCTGATACGTGTCCCCAGGAGACAGTGCTCATAGTGCCCCGGGTTCCTGCTCTCTGGAACTAATATTTGAAGTTTAAAGATTTCTTTCAGCCCAAGTCTTTAAATGAATGCATCTATAAGAATAACCTGGATAATATCCAGAAGTGCTTTTCTTAGACAAGAGCCTACATCTTGCAACATTATTGCCATTTTGAACTCTGGGGGTCACAGTTAATCAGAAGAAGATAACTCTGATCTGCCTTGAGTATTGTGATTTGTGCTCATGTTTTCTGGAGAATTTAGTTCAGAGGAAACTGCTGCCTCCTGAGTGAATGCAAATTCTGAAGTCAGACTGTCTGGGTTCAGATCTGGGCTCTGCCTTTGACTGTATATGAGACTTTGTATGTTTACCTAATTGTCTCTGGGCCTCCGTTTCTTCATCTGTAAAATGGAATCACATTGCTCCTCTCTTTGCTCTGTTGTGAGGATTGAATATAAAATTCATGTAAAGCTCTTAAGATTGTTCCTATAACTTCATAGAAGGTTCTCTCCCAAGATAGCTATTTTGTTAATACAGTGTTAATCTGTGTTCCTTTAATAGTGAAACATAGCAGGGAGACAAATATTTGTTATAAAGTATAATATAGTCCATGAATACCCAGAAAGCTATATTTGGTCCCAAGTTATTTTCAGGTGGCAGGACTTAAGACTGCTCGGGTATCCCTGTATACACCACAAAGTATCCCTGTATAGGCCACAGTGGCATTGATCTGCTCTGTATTATCAGCAACTTTCCCAAGCAGTCTCTAACTAACTCAAGAAGTTCAGCGCTATCCCCGATTGAGAAACCAGAAGCCTTAAAAGAAAGTTAAGAAGCACTAGCTCAGTTGGTAAGAATCCACCTGCCATGCAGGAGACCCAGGTTCAATTCCTGGGTCGGGAAGATCCACTGGAGAAAGGATAGTCTACCCACCCCAGTATTCTTAGGCTTCCCTGATGACTCAGCTAGTAAAAAATCCACCTGTAATGCAGGAGACCTGGGTTTGATCCCTGGGTTGGGAAGATCCCCTGGAGAAGGGAAAGGCTACCCACTCCAGTATTCTGGCCTGGAAAATCCCATGGACTGTATAGTCCATGGGGTCGCAAAGAGCAGGACATGACTGAGCGACTTTCCCACACACACAAGCTCTTGTGTACAAGTTCTTTGGAAGCACATCTGTTGAATAAACTGAGAAACCTCAGAACTACATTGTTAACAGGTTACTAGCAGAAAACAAGGGCTGAGAAGGTTGTCAGCCTCTTGTTAAACTGTCATCTTCAGACACACATCCCTGGGAATGGTGCCCGTGCCATGTCCAGATCACAGTGTTACTAGGAATTGTTGTCCACAAGAGGAAAGTGCTCTCTAAGCAGTGTATATCCCTGAATTCAATGCCATTTCCAGGCAGTGGATTAAACCAAATATTATCCTACAAAGCCTTTTTGGATTCTGTGAACAAGAGGCATGAGTTCAGACCTGATCCCTATTCTTGCAGAGTTTCTAAGCCAGAAAATTTTGCAAAATGTTGCTGTACCTTTGAAACCACTTCATTTTGTTTTGTATATACTTTTAGTCTAGGCAACAGATTTTCCAGGGCCTTGGGCATGTTACTGCACTTCTTTGGTACTTAACAGAGAATTATGTGAGAGAAGGGAAATCACTATATTCAGCTGGTTGCCTTATTTCATTCTCTGTTATAATTCTTTCCTAGATGACTGAGAAGTGACTCAGTAACATCTGATTTACTGAGAGGTGAAATATAAAGCCTTAGGGTTTTTCTTTTTCACTTTTTTTCTTTCTTTTCCTTCCCAAGTACTTTCCCCTCCTTTTCTTTATCTTCTTCCATTTCTCTGTCCCATGTAGAAAGTACTATAAATATTAAATACTCAACTGGGTGTGTGTGTCATGGGAGTGAGGAAGGAGGGGGAGAGAGGGAGAGTTGAGGGGGGAAGCAAGGTCCAGGCACACCAGTGAACTGAGAATAGACCCTGGATCAGCCCTGCATGCAGGCTGTCATGAGTAGCTCCTTTCCGCTGGGCTGCACCACACACCCATGGACTAACCTCATGGTCACAGTGTCTGTGAACACCACAGCAAGGCAGAATCGGGGCAGCTGATGGATTGGGTCTCTGCTGCTCTGAGCCCAAGTCCTTTGTGGATCTTCCCACAAAGAATGGATGTGCCATTGTGAGACAGTACAGTTGAACAGAACAGTACTCTCTTAGATTTTTGTGGAAGACACTTAGCTACTCCTTCCTGTTCCTTTGCTTCTCAGTTTAGGCATGAAAACTCTGTATGTTCCTTGTGCACACCAGTCGCTTCAGTGGTGTCCGACTCTTGGCATCCCTATGGACTGTAGCCTGCCAGGCTCCTCTGTCTATGGGGATTCTTCAGGCAAAAATACTGGAGTGGGTTGCCATTTCCTCCTCCAGGGAATCTTCCAAACCCAGGGATCGAACCCACATCACTTACGTCTCTTGCATTGGCAGGCAGGTTCTTTACCACTAGTGCCACCTGGGAAACCCCATGTTCCTTACTTCCAGTCAATTGCTCCTTTTTGATCAGTTTTCTAGGAAGTCTTCCATGATATTTTTCCACCCCCTACTTTATGTTTTCCTAGTGCCCTGTGCTATCCTCCTCATTGTCCTCTTCATCTCTGTGCAATTCTTTACACATCTCTCTCTCCCACGGATGGTGAGATCTTGGAAGCTTAGAGGTCAGTGGTCAAGTTGTATTCATGTTAGTTTCCCTGGCATCTGGCACATGGCTAATCTATAGTTGTATTTGAGTGAATGTATGAACTATGAGTTTACTCTCTATGACCTTAGGAGTTTGTTTTTTTTTTTTAATAATACTATGCCATCTAACTTCTTGGTGGTAGACGCATTCCTTTTGCTTATTACATGCTGGGTTAGTTGATTCTTATTTATTCTAAAGCTACATTTTAGAAGCTCCAGTAAGGCCTTGTTCTGATTATGGCAGTTTAGAGAACAGAGATCCGTTTTCACTTACATTACAGTTCTGTAATGTGCAGTATTTCACAAACTTAAGACTGTGTCCCCATTTAGCACCTAATTCTCAGGCTGCAAAATTTGTTTTTCCCCCAGTCTTTTGGAAGTCTTTTGGGTTTCTACTACTACATTCTCTGAACCCTTTTGGTTCTTATCCCATGGATCATCTCAAGCCTTGTTGCGTGGTATATGTTGGATGATAAATAGAAGGTAGGCAGACTGCAGATCTGGATGAAGGAGGGAGCCAGACATGGCTATGCGTGTGTCTGTTGTATGCCTGTGCGTGTGATCTCATGCTGGAAAGGGGCAAGCAGCTTCTATACTCAGTAGCTGGGTTCATTAGAGAGGGCAGAAAAGATTAAAGGGCAGAGGGAGCATCGCTACCAGACATCAAGCTCTTCCTGCCTATAGACTTAATTGTTCTTTACCTCAAGACCACTCAGCCTACATAGGGAAGCTTTCACTCTCCTCTCTCTTATTCTTTCAGTGCCCAGAAAAGGACAAAAAACAGAAAGGGAACAAGTAATTTAGCATGCTTCCATTCCCTTAGGCTGTTCAGTACCCACTTACCCTCTCCGGAATTTGCTGAGACACTGGCCATCTATTTGAGTGATAACACAACCCAGGAATGTTACTTCATCTCTTTGACTTTTCCCTGTGTCCTCTGAGGCTGGAGACATTTGTGGTTTGCTACATTACTTTTATTTTATCACCAGCTAGCTGTTTTCCTTGTTCCGGACTCTGTCTGAGTTGCTTTTCCTATGTCTCTTTTTCAGCTAATAGAAAGCTATAAAAATGGAGGCAGCCTGCTAATTCAGGGACCAGACCACTGTTCACTCCTTCATTACGCAGCTAAAACCGGCAACGGGGAGATTGTGAAATATATCCTTGACCACGGTGAGTAGGTCTAGCAAACCAAGAATCAATTATCCATGAAACAGACTGCATTTTCAAAGTTGACTTTCATCCAGGCTGTCCTCAGAATGGTGGAGAGACCCTTCAGCTTTCTCTGACTCTCCTTGCATGTATGCCGGAGCCAGGATTCCAGACCCCTGACATAGGTCACCTTAACCAAGCCGTTAACAGAAATCATTTCCATATCAAGGCCTTTGCAGGGTATTTGGGGGCTGATTACTTACAAAATGAAAGACAAAACCGAATGTGGACTTGGCATCATGTACTGTTTGGGGAAGGGCTTTTATGTTTTGGGAAGTTAACTAGTTGGGACCAGGTACCTAATCCATATTTATAGCTGATCATTCTGAGGAGTAATGTGCATATTTATTTCCATCTTTCTAGTTTCCCTTTTTTTTTTTTTTTTCTATTTGAATCTCATTCACCTTTTCAACTCAAGTCACCTTTTATTCTCTTCGAAAATATCTCGTATTGCCGTGTCCTCTGTGGCAGACCATGTTCACCCCCTGGACAGCCTCCTAACTGGGTTTGCAATCTGATGTTAGGTGGTGACCTCAGCATCTACCTCTGATAGCCCTTTAGAGGCACAGACACGTCAGAAGAGTATCACGGCTTGACCATACTTTCTGCTTCCCATGTCTATAGTGTTTCTAGGACTGAAAAATAGGATAGAAGCGGGCAAAGTCTCCCTGGCTTGGCTGTTTTTGAGGAATCTCTGGCTCTGCTGAATTCAGGTATACAGGGATCCTAAAAGATTTTCTGTGAGCCCTAGCACTGAGCTGATACCCTACCCTCATTGTATCCACATTTCGGCTGTAAATAGTAAGCATTTTAGTACACAGTCACATTCCCGTTTTTAAAAAGCTGAAATATAGTTGATTGACAGCTGTCAGTTTCAGCTGTACAGCAAAGTGATTCAGTTAAAGACACGTGTGTTCAGTCGCTCAGTCTTACCCAGCTCTTTGCAACTCTATGGACTGTAGCTCTCAGGGCTCCTCTCTCCTGGCAAGAATGCTGGAGTGGGTTGCCATTCATCCTCCAGGGGATCCTCCCAACCCAGGAATTGAATCCATGTCTCCCATGTCTCCTGCCTTACAGGTGAATTATTTACTGCTGAGCCACTGAGCAGTTATACATATATTTAACCTTTTGCAGATTCTTTTCCCATTACAGGTTATTACAAGATATTGAATATAGTTCCCTGTGCTGTATAGTAGGTCATTGTTGTTTATTTTATATACAGCTGGGTGTATCTGTTAATTCCAAACTCCCAATTTATCCCTCCCCTTCTCTTTCCCCTTTGGTAACCAAAAGTTTGTTTTCTATGTATTGATTTACATTCCTTCTTATTCCTCTTTTTATTCAGTTCAGCAAACGTGTCTTATTCTATTTACTCATTCATCCATTCATCAAATATTTGTGGGGTACTTCACAGGAGCTACCTGTCATAAACCGCCACACACACAAAAATAAAATATAGTCTCTGTTATCAAGCAATTGCAGGATAAAAAATATAATCATATGCATCATTAAATTGAAAGCAGTTGTATGTAGGACTCTTAAGTCCTACTGTAAAGTCACAAAGAGATAACAGAGCTGCCATTTCTCAAGCACTGGTTGTATGCCACGTGCTTAGAATGAACACATCCTATCATTTAATCTTTACAAGGACCTCGTAAAGGATTAGACTCTCAGTCCCATTAGACCTGCCTTGCTTTTGTCTTCAATACCTTCTCACCATGGAGAGTTTGCCTGAACCCTTGGCCTGAATTATGGCAGAAAGAGTGGTTTAGGAAAAGGAAATGGTATTAAAGTAGGATGGTCACCATTAAAGCACCCACCCCCCAACATCCGCCCCCCACCCCCCGCCCCGGTAGGCTAGATTGGATTATCCCGAGCCTGTCTGCCTCAGAAAGCCTAGACCTATTCCTGGTGCTGTGTCAGGGGTGTGTATATTCTGTCTCCCACTCCCCTGACCATTCGGCCTCCAGCAATTAAAGCATGCCTCTTTAAACAAGACTTGAATAAACAGTGGTGGCATAAATTCTACTTGCCTTTTGCACACACACACAAACTATAGGTGTTTTCCTGTAGTGACTCTTCCAAAAGCTGGTGTCAGGCAGAACCAAACATTAGAACCCAGCCCCATAGAGAGTGTATAAAGGTCACAAAGCTTCTGTAGTTATTTTTCTCTTAATAGAAAAGATCTCAGAATTTCCCCTGGACAAAGTGAAGGTGAGCTTTAGATATATGCCCCCAGCTTGTTTGCTTGTAGCTCAGGTTCAAGTTCTCCTGGTGGCTGTCACCTTGATCATTCTCAATCTTCCCTCCTAGTTTGGCTTTTACCCGTGAAGTTGGGTGCTTGCCCTCGCTCCTTAATCTGCTCAGTACCCAAGTACCTCTCTAGGGTTGGTGAGACACCGGCTATCTATTAGAGTGATGAGACCTCTTAGAAATTCTCTCTCCTCCCCTCTCTACCTCTCTCCTGAAGAACAGGTATTCCCCTCCCTGGTTCTGGGATCCTTTCTTCATCAGTGATCTGCTGGGATCTCACTTGGTCTCACCTATCAGGCTGCAGGGAACTGCAGTTTTGACCGAGTCCGTATTTAAGATGGATTCTCACGTGTTCGGGGCTGTCAGCTGGGGTGGTTGGGACACCTGGACTTTCATCCCAGGCTTCTTCACAGCATGACGATCCCCGGGTTTCAGGAGGGTGAGGATGGAAGCTTCCAGACATTCAGAGGCCGGGCTGGAGAAGTCTGCCTCATCTCTGTGGCATTCTGTCAGCTAAAACGAATCATGGAGGCAGCCCCAGCTCAAGGGTTGGAGAAATAGACCTCTCTGCTCCATAATTAATGGACGTGTTTAATCTGTCCCCTCCCTTACTCTCTGTCTTCTTTAGCTGAAAATGGTGATCTTCTCAATATCCTGAACTACTGACTCGCTTGGAATTCCCTGGTACTCAGCTTTTATATTTTCCCTTGGTTTAGGGTCCTAAGCTAGGGCTTCGAGATTTAGCAAATAAAAATATAAGACACAATAACATTTTTTTAGCATAAATATGTCCCATGCAATTTTGGGGACACGCTTACACTAAAAACAAAACCAGAAATTCTCTTTTCAGCTGAGTCTCCCCAGGGCCTTGAATGAGGAGGCTTGAGATGGTATTGCTCTAATACCGTGGATTTTCACAACCACCACCACCCACGGCCTAAAAAGGCCCCTGTAACCTGAACTTCCAGGGCTTGGAGTTTCTAACCAAGCTTTTCCTGCCATGAAATCCAACTGGCACACCTCTGAGTGCTTGCACCAAAGCCTGACATTCCAACACCGAACTCCTTTCTCTTGGATCCCAAGAGTGAATCATGCAGTATATAGCTCTTTGTGTCAACACTGAAGGACAGGAATAATTTGTTAGTAACTTGGGGAAGGGAGAAGCTTATTTTTCTCATTTTTTGGTTAATTTTTGTAAATTAGTCACTTTAATATTTACACTAAGGAGAAAACATGGTATTCTTGTAATCACCTCCACTTGGCTCACAGGCAGACAGTTCTCATGGTCACTGCATCTGCCTCATGGGTCTCTAATTGGCCAGTAGATGTATGACTCTGAAGATCATGCAGCTAAATCCATCTCTTCTGTCTGAAAATAAAATCTTACTATGACCTACAGTCCAAAGATCACTGTATATTGATGGGTGGCGATTTTTAACCTTTTAGTACTACAGTCAAATAATAAAAACTGATCTGTAGTTGATTTTTATTAAAATTAGTATTTATCAACCTGATAGTCCATTCAGGTTGACTGAATTGATGGTCAATTTCATTCTTAACATCAACTTCTTTATTTCTAGTTATTGAGGAGCATGGATGTGAAATCTATTGACATTGTCAGCCTAATTCTCCATGCTGTTTAAGAGCTGATATGATTTTATAAACTTGCACATTTAGAATTGAAAACTATCTTTGCAGAACTAGTCATCTCTCTTAAATGGCAGCAAGCCCTTTGTGGTGTTCTTGAAGTCAGGGACACATACACAGAAAACATGACACTTTCTCTACTCTGTAATCATCTTCTTAGTGTGGTCTCTGCTCAGCAAATAGTCTTGCCTGATTAATAATGATGCTGACTCTGAAATTTCCCTGATTTGATGGAAAATAGCCTTTGCTGAGATGCCTCTGTGAGGCTGGGGTTCAGAGATGTCTACCAAACTGTGGCATCGTATTGATAAGTTAACATTAGATTTATGGTGGATGGATCTGATCAGTTTGAATTCACATAAATAAAAGAATAAATCCATGCAGATTTTATACTGTGGCAGAGATCAAGAGACACCCCTTCTTGCCATCTCAGTTGCTGCAAACCTCTTGAAATTGTAGTTTTTAAATTTTTTTTTTTTAAAACTTGACTCAAGTTCTTCCTTGGCTTTATAGTACATAAATCCTAAAGACTGTTCAAAGACCTGCCTGTCAAGATGCCTTTAAAGACAAGGGTCCTGAGAGATCAGTGGGCCCTTTTCAAGGAGCATGACTGATGGGACTTGTTTGCCTCCTGCCTCCTTACTCCAGGGAGCGCCTCTCTCCTCTCTGCTTCACCCTCTTCCTCATGTCTTACTGATGGTGGGGGTCCACAGTCAGGACGCCTCTTGAATGGGAGTCGTGAGAGCTTAGTCTTTCTCCCAGGCACCACATTCAGCCACAAATTTCTCTTCTCAGGGCTCTTTTAAACATGGGCTGGGGGGCCATGAGACCTGTGGTTATTTCTCAAAAGCCACAGGAGGCTTGAATTTTTCTCGTCCCTCATCTTCTTTGGGACTTCTTCTCTTAAATACACAACACGCTGCTTCCCTTTATGAAAAACTGGAATTTGGGCAATGGAAGGGTTGAAAAGAGAATGGAGGTGGGAGAGAGAGCCTAAGAATGCCACAAGGACCGGGTGGAGAGAGGAGGACGGGAGGGATTCCAGCGGAGAGCCCCCCACCCCTAGCGGTTCCTGCTTTTCAACTCCTTTCAACCATATTTTTGCCCACTCCCTCCTCCCTCGTTGTACCGTCCCAGAGACTTCTGTGGCGCCTTAGTCTTTAACCACCGGGCACATTTTGCTCTTTTGTTTTTATTCTCCCAGCGCCCACCCCCCCCCCGCCCCCTACTGTGTTTCCTGATAGAAATCTCACTCATGCATTTCCTTTCTGATTTCAATGGCTCACTTTGTCTTCCCTCTTTTTCTGCCTTCAGTCTTTCTTTTCTTTTCTTTTTTTTTTCACCCCCCTCCTCTGCCTCTGGTCCCCGAGAGAAACGACCCCCGTCCCGCTGGGACAGGATGGCGATGCTGTTGAGAGTTCCCAGTGCCGGCTCTCCCCACATCTGTGCAGCTTTTGTCGGCGCTCAGGAGGATTTGGAATGGTCTGCTGGCAGCGTCAGGGAGACTAATGGGAAATGAGGTCCAGAGGGAGAGAGGCCACGGGGAGGTGGGGGAACAAGCAAAGGGGATTTGGATGGCTCGGTGTGGGAAGCAAATTAAAGGATGCATGTGACAAAAGACACATCATATATAATACAAGCGCAGTGGTGATGATACAATTGCATGGGTTCCTGGAAGAGCCTCTGGGATGAGCACTGACTGGGCAGTCGACTTGAAGTTTGGAAGGTTTGACTACTTACCACGCTGTCACTTTTTCAGTGTTGGGAAATTTGTGAAGTTTTGCTTTTTTGAATTCCCTGGCCCGCATCCGAAAACTGATGTGTTTCTACCCGCAGTGTATTTTTCTTTCCCCTTTATTTTTCAGACCATTTCTCAGATAGCATAGCTTTTTTTTTTTTTTTTTTTTAATCCATGTTCCTTTTATGGATCTTTCTCTCGTAGGGAAAAAAGTGTGATATTGGCCAGGATCCAAGTAGATTTTTAAATGTCATTCATTCATTCAAAAATCTGTCCCATGCACTTTTAAACAAAAATATTATTGTAATAATCACTGCTCATCTTTATTGTTCTGAGTGCCTTATGTGTATTTATATATTTGATTCTTACAACAAGCCCACAAGGTAAGTTCTCTTATCTCTACATGACAGGTGGTAAAACTGAAGTGTAGTAAAGCTGGATGACTTGCAAAAGCTCATCCATAATATAAGATATGGTCCCTGCCCTGTGTATTCCTCAGTGAAACTCAGTGAGAGAAATAAAGCTTGGATAAACAACCACAGTTCAGGGTAGTTTGAAATGAATATCATATACAGGATTCTACTGATAACTGGCTTAGGACAATGGAAGGGCGACCACCTTCTGAAACGTTCATGGAGAAATCTGTACCTATATCCCCTCAATAGAGATTCAGTGGTTGCTTCCTGGTGCAGGTCAGCTGGGGGCTGAACTGTGGGTGTTTCAGTAAACCCTGGAGAGACAGGAAGCCAAGACTTACTCTTCTATTCAGGGAACAATCAGGAATTCTCTGCTGATAATTTTAGGGGAGATGCATAGTATCCACAATCAGAACATATGTACATATGACAAACAAACTAAGCCCAAACCCAAATGTTCCCCCATTGATCCATTTGAAGGAATTCCATCTTTATTTTTTCTCTTTCTCCTGTTCTTTCCCTTATGGCTGAGGCTGAAATTAACTTTCCCAAAAATCACAGTTGCTACTTTTTCACATGTATTTTTTTTCTTTCAAGGGAATATACTTGTGGTCTTTGTTAATGGTTTTTGTTTGGACATGTTCCCACCTCCAAATCTTACACTTATGCTACTAATCTACACAGGGCATTATTAAGACAGCATGATGCACTATTTTTGTTCCAAGAAAACTTAATTTTTATTGTTTGCAAAATATAATTCTACTCATGTACATTTTTGTACAAAATTCCTTTTTATTTTTTAATCGAAGTGTAGTTGATTCACAGTGTTATGTTAATTACTGCTATATGGCAAAGTGACTCAGTTTTAAGTACTTATATATACACACACACATATTTTTTCATATTCTTTTCCATTATGGCTTCTCACAGTATACGAATACAGTCCCCTGTGCTATACAGTAGGACCTTGTTGTTTACCCATTCTATATATATCAGTTTGCATCTGCTAATCCCAAACTCCCAATTCATCCCTCTCCCAGCCCTCTCCTCCTTGGCAACCGCCAGTTTCTTCTCTGTGTCCCTGATTCAGTCTGTTTGATGCATAGGTACATTTGTGTCATGTTTTAGATTCCACGCAGCAGTGATAGCTTGATACACTATTGAAAATAGCTCCCTGTAGGTCACTGGAGACACACATAGGGAAGGAAACCACAGTTCTGTCTCAGACTCCACCTGGCATTCCCTCCTCTTCTCCTTTCTTCTCCTAAATCTTCTTGCTGTCAGTTAAGTCCATCTTTCCAGAGTCCATCTTTCTAAAACCTTTAACTGAAATTTCTTGGGGTATTATTTAAGAGCAAAAACATCTTGTTTTAGTATCAGCACCTCTGTCAAGGGCGGAGGATTAGAGAGGAAGGAGGAGACAATAAACAGCTCCAGGCATGCCTGACTCCCAGATTAGATGATCAGCTCTGGAATCCTGCTGGGTTGGCTTCATTTATAGTGATTCTTGTCAGGAGTTTGAGGAACAAGCTTCTTTTCTTTGTCCCACTTTTTTTAGCACAGATTAAACTGCTTTACCATCCTCTCACTGCATGGAGGCATGGACCCTGGAGTCCACAGACCCACTGTGGTTGCAGTTCTGAGAGCACCAGTGCTGAGGAAATGAGATGAGACCCCTACTGCCTAAATATTTGTGTGGTTGTTACCAAATGCAAGTCTGTGTGCCTAACATACAACGAGGCCAAAACAAACTGAACCATCAGAGTTTGGAGCAGAGAAAGGTTTATTGCAGGGCCAAACAAGGAGAACAGGTGGCTTGTGTCCCCAAACCTCGAACTCAAAGGGTTTCAACAAGGTATTTTTAAAGGCCAGGTGAGGGAGAGGCATTGCAGAGTATATGAATGATCAGCTTATCTGATGGTGAGGTCATGGCAGTGTCACAGAGGTTAACATTATCAATCCTTAGGGGCCAGTAGGTCTGGGGCCTCATGATCATCAGTTAACTTCTTCCATTTGTTCGTGGTTTCAGCATCTGTAAAACAACTCAGAAATGTGCATCAGATACTATCTTCTAGGTGCTCCAAAGAGGAGCTATGTGGGAGGGGTCTGTCAAGCGTCCTGCTTGGTTACACGATTATGATTATCAGTAATGGTGGGAACAGACACTGGTGAGGTCACTGCTCGTGTTCATGGAATTCCTTACAAAATGAATGGCTTTGCTAAAGGTGACAGGAGCTCTCTAAAAGGACCATTGGGCTCTGTAAGCCTTCTTGCTCCTGACCTTGTGGAGGCTGCCTCGTCCAAGACTGAATAGGCCTTGGAGCGCTTGGTTCTCAGAACTCTGAATTGGAGTCAACACTTACTTCAAAATATAAGTGGGAGCCAAGGCACCCTTTTATATCTCCTTCCGTCACTGATGTTCCAGCACCTTAACTTAATGTGACCTGCTGTGTTACATCAGAGAATAGAACGCTTAATTATATCTAAACTTTACACATTGCATATAGTGTCCCAGCTACTGTTTTAAGCACATTTTTTTGATTTAACTTATGAAACCTCATAACAAACCTATGTGATAAATACTGTTATTAATTGTAATTTACTTGTGCAATAATCAAGGGACTGAGAAATAAAGTGAATTTGCCTGAGATCTCGTGAGGGGCAGAGAGAGCTGGGGTTTGGGACCAAAGCCCTCACTCTTAATCACTGCAGTAGACTGCTTGACCCTTTAGGGGGATTTCGGTGGGGCAGGGGGTGGCGGGGGTGGAGAGTTATCATTCCAGTTTCCTTAGAATCATAGGACTGAGGAACAAGCATGAATGAATGAAATCCTCGTTGAACCTGTGAAACAGGGAATGTGCTCAAAGGGTAAGAAAAAGTGTTCTTACACTTTGTGAAAGTGAAGTGAAGTTGCTCAGTCGTGTCCAACTCTTTGTGACCCCATGGACTGTAGCCCACCTGGCTCCTCTGTCCATGGGATTCTCCAGGCAAGAATACTGGAGTGGGTTGCCATTTCCTTCTCCAGGGGATCTTTCCGACCCACGGATCGAACCCAGATCTCCCACATTGCAGGCAGACACTTTAACCTCTGAGCCACCAGGGAAGCCCTTACATTTAAAAGATGTAGAATAATTAAGGAGATAAGGCATACTTTCAGACAGCAAATACACAGTACAAGGGTTGGCCCCAGGGTTATGGGAGTTCAGAGATGGGGTCAAAGGTGGCCTTTTCAGAGGACCTTGTCACACACTGGGCTTTTAAAGGATGTGTAAGATTTAGGTGAGTGTGCGTGCTCAGTCGTGTCTGACTCTGTGACCCTGTGGACTGTAGCCCACCAGGCTCCTCTGTCCGTAGGGTTTTCCAGGCAAAAACACTGGAGTGGATTGCCATTTCCTCCTCCAAAGATTTAGGTATGTGGGTAGAAAATGCTGCTCTAGATAGCTGGAGGGAGCAAGCTCTCAGAGCTGGGAGAGTCTGAGAAATATTTGGGTGATTGTGCAGCTACCGATTTAGCTTATACAAAAAATAAATAAAATGGAGCCTTGAGAACAAATTGAGGTGGGGTAGTTCCACGTGAAAGACTGTGAACTTCAATGTTTTAAATACTTGGGGAGACAGAGGACATAAGATGAATTTGAAGCCTAGAAATCTAAATGTTAGATCTTTATATGTTTTCTTAGTAACAGTCCTGCATGCTCATTATGTCCCTGACGGAGACCTATTAGGAAGTGTGGACAAATAGGACAAATTGGAACAAGTAATAGGACAGACTTTTCAAGAGAAGATTCACCTGTCCTAAGGACTATAGATGGAAAGAAAGGAGGGGAGGTTGGTGATGTAGCTCCTGGATGACCAGGAGGATTGTGAACATCTCCCTTCTCCTTGACCAGCGACTTTTGTTTTTATTGAGAAGTGTAGTTGATTTGCAATGTTGTGTTAGGTTCAGGTATATAGCACAGTGATTCAGTTTTATGTATGTGTGTGTATATATATGTATATGTATGTGTATATATATACACACACTCACACGCACAGTTCAGTTCAGTGGCTCAGTCATGTCTGACTCTTTGTGACCCCATGAATCGCAGCACACCAGGCCTCCCTGTCCATCACCAACTCCCGGAGTTTACTCAAACTCATGTCCATCAAGTCGGTGATGCCATCCAGCCATCTCATAGTTCAGTTCAGTTGCTCAGTTGTGTCTGACTCTTTGCGACACTCCCACACACACACACACACACACACACACCACGTATATTGAAAAGAAAATGTATCTATATGTTCTTTTTCAATACTATGAAATGGTGAGTAAACTTCCTTGTGCTATACAATAGGTCCTTGTTTATCGATTTTATATATAGCAGTGTGTTTAAATTCCTAATTTATCCTTCCCACCTCCTTTCCCCTTTGGTAACCATAAGTTTATCTTCTATGTCTGAGAGTCTGTTTCTGTTTTATAAATAAGTTTATTTGTATCATTTTTTTTTTTCGATTCCACATATAAGCAATATCATGTATTTGTTTTTCTCTTCTGGCTTGGTTCTTTTACTCTCTAGGTCCATCCATGTTACTGCAAATAGCATCATTTCATTCCTTTTTTTGGCTGAGTAGTGTGCCACTGTATACATATATAAGTGAAGTGAAGTCAAGTTGTTCAGTCATGTCTGACTCTTTGTGACCCCATGGACTGTAGCCTACCAGGCTTCTCCATCCATGGGATTTTCCAGGCAAGAGTACTGGAGTGGGTTGCCATTTCCTTCTCCAGGGGATCTTCCCGACCCAGGGATCAAACCCGATTCTCACACACTGCAGGAAGATGCTTTACCATCTGAGCTACCAGGGAAGCCCAGCATATATTTACGCACCACGTCTTCTTTATCTGTTTATCTGTTGACGGACATTTAGGCTGTTTCCATGTCTTGGCTACTGTAAATAGTGCTGCAGTGAATATAGAGGTGCATGTATCATTTTGAATTATGTTTTTCTCTGATTCAAGCCCCAGAATGAGATTGCAGGGTCATATGGTAGTTCTATTTTTAGTTTTTAAAGAACCTCTATACTGTTCTCCATAGTGACTATACCAGTTTCCATCACCACCAACAGTGTAGGAAGGTTTCCTTTCTCCACACCCTCTCTAGCATATATTGTTTGTAGATTTTTTTGATGGTGGCTATTCTGACTGGTGTGAGGTGATACCTCATTGCAGTTTTTATTTACACTTGAAGAATTGATGCTTTTGAACTGTGGTGTTGGAGAAGACTCTTGAGAATCCCTTGGACTGCAAGGCGATCCAACCAGTCCATCCTAAAGGAGATCAGTCCTGGATATTCATTGGAAGGACTGATGCTGAAGCTAAAACTCCAATACTTTGGCCACCTCATGTGAAGAGTTGACTCATTGGAAAAGACCCTGATGCTGGGAGGGATTGGGGGCAGGAGGAGAAGGGGGCGACAGAGGATGAGATGGCTGGATGGCATCACCGACTCGATGGACATGAGTTTGAGTCCGGGAGTTGGTGTTGGACAGGGAGGCCTGGCGTGCTGCGATTCATGGGGTCGCAAAGAGTTGGACACAACTGAGCAACTGAACTGAACTGAACTGAATAATTAGTGACATTGAACATTTTTTCATGTATCTGTTGGCTCTTTGCATGTCATCTTTGGAGAAATATTTATATCTTCTGCCCATTTTTTAATGGATTTTTTGCTTTGTTTTGTTTTGACACTGAGCTGTAGAGCTATTTGCATGTTTTGGTTGCATTATTGCAGATATTTTCCCTCATCCTGGAAGTTGTCTTTTCATTTTGTTTATGCTTTCCTTTGCTGTGCAAAAGCTTTTAAGTTTACTTAGGTCTCATTTATTTTTGTTTTTATTTCCATTAGCCTAGGAGACAGATCCAAAAAGATATTGCTGCAATTTATGTCAGAGTGTTCTGCCTATGTTTTCCTCTAGGAGTTTTATGGTATCTGTTCTTGCATTTAGGTCTTTGATCCATTTTGAGTTTATTTTTGTATATGGTATTAGAGAATGTTCTAATTTCAAGCTTTTACATGTAGCTGTCGAGTGTTCCCAGCACCACTTACCAAAGAGACTCTCTTTTCTCCATTGTATATTCTTGCCTCCTTTGTCGTAGATTAATTGACCATAGGTGCCTGAGTTTATTTCAGGGCTTTCTATCCTGTGCCATTAATCTATATGCTTTTGGGTGAGTACCAAACAACTTTGATTACTGTAGCTTTGTGTAGTCTGAGGTCAGTGAGCCTGACTCCTCAGCTCCATTCTTCGTCAAGATTGCTTTGGCTATTTGGAGTCTTTTGTGGTTCCATAAAATTTTTAAATTTTATTGTTCTAGTTCTGTGAAAAATGCCACTGGTAATTTTTTTTTTTTTTTTTTTTTTTGCCACTGGTAATTTGATAGGGATTGTATTTGTTGATTGCTTTGGGCAGCATAGTCATTTTGACGTCATATCTTCCAATCCAAGAACACTGTATATCTTTCCATCTGTTTGTGTGTCATTTGCTCAGTTGTGTCCAACTCTTTGCAACCCCATGGACTGTAGCTTGCCAGGCTCCTTATTCATTAATTCAAACAAACATTTAAGCCTCTGCTTGGCACCATGCTCTATGCCAGTCATCAACGAAGGACAGTGTTGGACAAGGCATCTGTCACAACTTCAAGGGGTTTTCCAGAATCTAGTTGTGGAGAGAGACAAGACAGCAGGTAATTTTAATATGGCTTGACAAGTGTCATGATCAGTAAGGTGATTGTATATCCCTACTTGTTAGGGATACTCTCAGTTTTGATGGTTAATTATATTATCCTCCCAATTATAGGAAATAGGGTTAACATACAAAATGAGGGAACACATCGGCAGGGCATCTAATGCAATATTAGGAATGCAGTAATAGAGTGCTTTATGGAGAAAATGTGTATCAGCTGATACCTGCAGGTAAGAAGTTGCAGGAAGGGTTTGGAGGAAAGCAGCAGTGCGGCAGGGGGAAAGGTGGACATTCCAAGCAGTGTTTGCAGGTTGAATTGAGTAAATTAGTGAACAAATAAGAAGTTGTGAATGTGAAAGCTCAGAATATTTCAATTCCTGATGAAGCATCTAGGACCATTTGGTGTTTATATATAACATTTCTTCCAGATTTTGGGAGGGAAATTTTATGAAAAATAGAATTTTACTCTATTTCTAAAATAAAGAAATCAGGCTAGATAATGTCTTGACTTAGTGTAAACTGCTAAGTGTTACGTGAGGTAAAGAACGCTTAATAATACAGTCTCTCATAGTTTTAATGGTATGCTGTATAAGACCTTCCCGAACAACCTGTGCTAAAAATAGTCTTTAAAGCCCACCCGATTCCCCTTTTCCTCCTTAGGTCACCACTTAATTATTCTTAATTTATTCTCTCCCTATTAATTTTATTTCTTCAGCTTGTTTGAAAGTTTCTTGAAGGCAGAGGCCATATTCTTTTTTATCTCCCATGCTCTACATATTGCCTGGTGATGATTGAGAGATTGATGAGGGGGAGGTGGAGACAGCATTTATCTCTTGAAGGGGGAGGTGGTCTTATTATACCTGTAACTAAATACTCTACTCTTATTCAGCCTCTCAAAGTATTTTAATTCTGTGACTACAGTTTTGTTTGTTTTTTTTTAATGGTAATTTTTTGAACTTTTTTTTCATGGGCATCTTGCTTTTCCTCTTCTTTAGGACCGTCCGAGTTATTGGATATGGCAGACAGTGAAACGTGAGTGTTGCCTTACATTATATAGACTAGATTGTCTTCTTGAGAACATATAAAAATGTCTACTTTCACTTGTATTTATAACTGTAGAGCTAATCTTCTAAATCAGTGATTACACAGTAAAAATAGATGGTACCTATCATGAAGATTGCATACATAACCATTGCGGTCATCCTTTAGAATTTCCTTCAAGGGAGGTACGTCTGCACTGGTGCACCTAGAATGCCAGAGAAGTCTAATGTACTTAGCTCTTAATTACCCATCCATTTACTCTTTCTCAACTGAGGTTTGAGTGAAGTAGCTCAGTCGTGTCTGACTCTTTGCAACCCTGTGGTCTGTAGCCTACCAGGCTCCTCCCTCCATGGGATTCTCCAGGCAAGAATACTGGAGTGGGTTGCCATTTCCTTCTCCAGGGGATCTTCCCGACCCAGGGATCGAACCAACTGAGGTTTATAAGCAGATTAAGCCCTAATGCCCTAAGGCATCCTTTTTGTGCAGGAGACAATTTCTCTGTGCTAAATCTAGAATGGGACAAGTGATATGCAACCACTGGAGAACCAGGAACATAGTGGC
This sequence comes from Cervus elaphus, assembly GCF_910594005.1. Lineage (NCBI taxonomy): Eukaryota > Metazoa > Chordata > Mammalia > Artiodactyla > Cervidae > Cervus > Cervus elaphus. The sequence goes on along the minus strand of NC_057832.1, from coordinate 106,974,504 downwards.
TCCAGCCATTTCCATGTTTTGTGCGTCAGAAGAGGAACCATGGTTCAGAAACTCACCAGCTCAGCAGCTGGCCCCCAAACTGATAACATTTGTTGTCAACGTTTTTATTCCCAGAGTAGCACAACAGTTACTATTCACGAAGCAGGGACAAAAAGAGGCTAAAAACATCTAACCCTGGAAGCCAGGAGGAGCCTCTAGAGACCTGCAGTGAAATAGAACAAGGATAAAGACTGGGTGGGGTGGAGTTGTTGCTCAGTCACTCAGTCATGTCTGACTCTTTGCGACCGCATGGACTGTAGCACACCAGGCTTCCCTGTCCTTCACTGCCTCCCCGAGTTTGCTCAAACTCATGTCCGTTGAGTCGGTGGAGTGGAGAAGGGCTAAGGAGAGCAGAAGGAGGAAAAGTAGGAGGGGTTTAGCCATGAGTCACTGACAAGGAAGAAACCATCAGTTGCTACGGGGGCTTGTTCACGTACCACACATCCCGTCAGCAAGGTTGTCATTCATCCTAGCTTGGCATTAAGTGTCTTTTCGGTTTCAGACTCAGGGTGGGAATATCCTCCTCCCTCTGCTGTCTTACGGGGGCTTGTTCACGTACCACACATCCCGTCGGCAAGGTTGTCATTCATCCTAGCTTGGCATTAAGTGTCTTTTCGGTTTCAGACTCAGGGTGGGAATATCCTCCTCCCTCTGCTGTCTGGGGGGGTTGGAGAAATAGTCACTTTGCCTTGGCTATTCCCCATCCTGAGTGGGCTGACCTCAGGCCTGCCGCTAACCAGAGGTGACTCTGAACTCTCTCAGAGTTCTTACTGTCCCCCCCCAGATATCCTCTGGGGCTGCCCCTCCCCTTCCGCTCACAAGGCATCAGCAGGTCGGGCAGAGTGGGTGTCTCCTGGGTCTTTGAAGTCAGGTCCCAGGAGATGGTCTTCCCAGGGCAGGGTGGTCTACCGAGAGGTGGTGCTCCGTGCTTCTCCTGTGTGTGCTTCATCTCACGTCCTTCCGGCTCTGTGCTCATGTCTGCGGGACATAGCCGGAACGTCTACACGGAGTGGCTGAACACTGTTCAGACACACCTACACACATCAGTCTACTTCAGAGTGCCACTGCAGATTACTTACATCCGACAGTAGTCATTTAAGACAAAATCACTCAGCCTACCTAACCAGACAGCTCTGTTTGAAAAAAGAGGCTGGAGTCAGATGTCATGGTGAGATGATGACCAACTCAAGGTACTTTCAGGAGCCCCATCAGCCACCTCCCCTATCCATGCCCTGCAACATAGGTGGGAAAGTGGCCAGGGGGCACAGAAGGTCAGCAGTAGGGGTAAGATGCAACCCTCACTTCCCTCCCTGCCCCCTTCCCCCCGCCCCCACTCCCGCCTGCAGCCCTTTACCCATTTCATCTTTGATTTAGGGGTGAGACCGCGCTGCACAAGGCAGCCTGCCAGCGGAACCGGGCCGTGTGCCAGCTTCTGGTGGACGCAGGAGCATCTCTGAGAAAGACGGACTCCAAGGTAACTTGATGAGTGAGTGCAGGAATCCTCCCCCAGGGCAGGATCTGTGGCTCCATTGCCTTGGAGCAAAGGCATCCTTTCTGTACTTATGGAAGTGCCTGGGGCTTTGGAAAAAGGAGGACAAAATAAAGTGTTTCATTTAGAGAAACTGCAGTTTAAATGTATAAGCACAAAGGGAGGGTGTGTGCAAGTCCAAGGGGCTTCATAGACCTCTGAATGCTCTGACCTCAGGACTCAAGGCGGGTAGAGGGGCAGAGGGAAGAGTTAATAGAGATCAACCCCATAGAGGAATTTGCTATGATGATCTGAGGTCATGGTCCTGGTTGGCTCTGAGTTTTAAAGCACCCTCTAAAAAAGGGCAAGCTACTTAACTGTAGCAGGTTACAGAGAAGAATTTTAATATGTAATTGAGGACTTCGTTAAGTATGTGCCAAGTAACCTAAGTTTGGCATCACTGAATGTAGACAAGAAACAGGTAACTTAGAAGCCTACTAATGATTTCAGAATTGCTCATCAATTAAATAAATCTAATGGAAGCTGTGTGTGATTTTCACTCTGGAGTTTCCTCCAGCAGCAGTACATTATGACATAGCTTTCTCTCTGATATGGACCTTTCTGTCCTTTCTGAACCAGTTTCAGTGCTTGATTCTTCATTTCCCTTGTGACCCACCAGATCCTTGCTCTCTGAGGTCCCTGGCTGCCTTAATTCTGATAATTCTAGACTATTGAATTCATTAAGCCGGATTCTTATTTCTAGCTGATCTATTACCTGTCTGGTTAGCTAATTGGGTGTAAGATTCCAAATGGCAGATAATTACTCACTGTGATATTCTTCTCAGATGATATTTGCACTCAAGTGCTTTGATGTGTAACCTTAAGAGACATAACCCATGGAAGCAAGATCAGCAGAGGCCAAGATTTGAGGTGGGCTTGGCCTTCCTTGCTGGGGCCACTCACACACAGCAGAGCCCTTGCCTGTTCACCAGAGACTGGTCTCAACTCAGGTGATAGAAGGGAGGAGAAGATGAAATAGAGGGACCAAGGAAAGACTGGGCAGGAGACCTGGGCCCAGAGCAGATGGGTTTTTTTTAATCTAAGTTTCTGAATCAAATAAAGGGGCTCAATGTTCCTTGATATTTCTATTTAGTGTTATGTAGGTATGTCCTCTTTTCAAAATGCAAAGTTTTATTATTTTTATTATAAATATAGTACAGCCTCACAGAAAACTCTAGCAATGCAAAAAAAAAGTTTTTTAAGTAAAAATTGCTAGAAATCCCACAATCTAGACCTAAATACCATTAAAATGTTAATGATTTCTCCTCACATGTGGGTATGTCCATTTTTCTCATTTCCTGCAAGTAGGTAAAGTCAAATGATACTACATGCTACATACTACATACAAACATACTACATTATAACATATATATATATAACCCAACATATACACATATAACCTACGTTTGCACCCAACATTTTGTTTTAGAGAACTTACTGTTTGAAATAATAGAGCTATACTTCATCCTTTTCAGGGATCCTCTAATTTTTTCCGTTCCCTAATTTTATGCTTGGTGAAAGCTGAATATCATAATTATGACTGGATCTTCTCCTGGAAATTTTTGGAGAAAAGCAATATTTTGAGAATTTCTCTTGATAGAGAAGGGCTCCTTAAAAATCAACTCAAAGACCCCACTCACTTCACCTCTATTGGAAACTGGGAATCTCAACCTATTTAATGTTGATGACAAGATAATCTCTTTAAAAAATGATACAAAGAAACTTATTTACAAATTAGAAAAGACTCACAAACCTTGAAAACAAATTTATGGTTACCAAAGGGGAAAGGTGGGGGTGGGGAATTAGGAGTTTGGGTGAAAGTTTTGGAAAAATTGGGAGATTATCTATTTTATATACATACTACTACATATAAAATAAATAAAATAATCAACAAGGACCTACTGTATAGCACAGGGAACTCTACTCAATATTCTGTAAGAACCTATATGCAAAAAGAATCTGAAAAAGAATTGGGATATATGTGTGTGTAAGTGTATAAACTGAATCACTTTGCTATATACCTGAAACTGACACAGTATTGTAAATCATCTATATTCTGAAAGAAAAAAAGATAAGCTACAAGCATTGTAACCAAGTTGAATAAAATTATAGGAACTTGAAGCTATGGCTAAATATTAAATCCTAACTAAATAGTAAAAATTTTAGAATGTCTAGAGCCATTGTTCCATCCCTTTTATCTTCTATTCCACATGCCCTTGTAGGCTACTAGGATCAGACTTAATTGAAGTTGATACCATCCATTGCAAAAGATGAGGCTGAGAAGTGTTTGATAGTTTCTGTAATACTTGTGTGCATTTTTATACATGGAACTATTTGTATGGTACAGTGATCATGCCTCTATTCTTTCCTTAGAACTTAATATCATTTTGTACATATACACAATGGAATATTACTCAGCTATATAAAAGAACAAAATAATACCATTTGCAGTGACATGGATAAACCTAGAGACTGTCATAGGGAGTGAAGTCAGTCACACACAGAAAGACAAATATCATATGGTATCACTTATGTGGAATCTAAAAACATGATACAAATAAATCTATTTACAAAACAGAAATAGAGTCACTGATGTAGAAGACAAACTTATGGCTCCCAAGGGGGAAAGGGAGGAGGAAAAGGGTAAACTGGAAGATTGGGGAAGACATATACACACCATTCTATATAAATAGATAATTATAACTAATAAGGACCTACTATATAGCACAAGAACTCTGCTCAGTACTCTGTGAGACCTCTATGGGAACAGGATCTAAAGAGTATATATAACTAATTCACTTTGCTATACAGCAGAAATTAACACAACACTGTAAATCAACTATACTCCAACAAAATTTTTTAAAACAATATCATTTTTAAGTAGATACGACTGAACAAAAATTAGAAAGTGTCAAGGACAGTTAATTATGTTCATAAACATTCAAAAGAATGGAGACCATTCCTCCTTTAACTGTTGACTTATGTTTATTGGCCTCATTTCAGAAATATTACGTGTATAAATATACATCAGTTCAGTCACTCAGTCATGTCCGATTCTTTGCAACCCCATGGACTGCAGCACACCAGACCTCCCTGTCCATCACCAACTCCTGGAGTTTACTCAGATTCATGTCTATTGAGTCAGTGATGCCATCCAACCATCTCATCCTCTGTTGTCCCCTTCTCCTCCCACCTTCAATCTTTCCAAGCATCAGGGTCTTTTCAAATGAGTCAGTTCTTCGCATCAGATGGCCAAAGTATTAGAGTTTCAGCTTCAGCATCAGTCCTTCCAATGAATATTCAGGACTGATTTCCTTTAGGATGGGCTGGTTGGATCTCCTTGTAGTCCAAGGGACGCTCAAGAGTCTTCTCCAACACCACAGTTCAAAAGCATCAATTCTTCGGCGTTCACCTTTCTTTATAACCTAACTCTCACATCCGTACATGACTACTGGAAGAACCATAGCTTTGACTAGATGGACCTTTGTTGGCAAAGTAATGTCTTTGCCATAACTTTGCCATAACTTTGGTCATAACTTTTCTTCCAAGGAGCAAGCGTCTTTTAATTTCATGGCTGCAGTCACCATCTGCAGTGATTTTGGAGCCCAAGCTCTATACAGTCAGCAAAAACAAGACCGGGAGCTGACTGTGGCTCCGATCCTGAACTCCTTATTGCCAAACTCAGACTTAAATGGAAGAAAGTAGGGAAAATCACTAGACCATGCAGGTATGACCTAAATCAATAAATATACATATAACATTATAATTTGTTGTTGTTAAGTCGCTGAGTTGTATCTGACTCTTTTGTGACTCCGTGGACTGTGGCCCATCAGACTTCTCTGCCCATGGGTTTTCCCAGGCAAGAATACTGGAGTGGGTTGCCATTTCCTCCTCCAGGGGATCTTCTCAACCCAGGGATCAAACCTGCACCTCCTGAATTAGCAGCCAGCTTCTTTACTGCTGAGCCACCAGGAAAACCCAACATTATAACAGACTGAAAAAAATCATAGAGTCATTTACAATGATGCAGAAGAACATTTCATGACATAGAGGTTTTATATGTTATTAAGTGCAAAAGCACATTGCCTAAGTATATAAACAAAGTATGGTTTAGTTTTCATAAAAATAATTGTGTGTAGAGCTACAGAAATAAGAAAACAGCTACTTTATGGGAAGGTTAACAGCAGTTATCTTAGTATAGTGGAATTACTGGTGATTTTTGCTTACTTATGCTTTTCTACTTTCCCAAGATTTCTTTACTCAACACCCATCACTTTTACTATCAGAAATTAACTTACTTTTTAGGGAGATAAGATAGTTCTAAATTAGGGAGAACCAAGCTGAAGACTTTGAAACCACCAAAGAAACCCCTTTAAATTGTTTCTGATCATCCCTCCTTCTTTGTTTCTGCTTGTTATTTCCCAGGATTTAGTATCACAGAAAGACTTCCAAGGAAGTCTAGAAGTCATTCTAGAAGTCAGAATGCCGGTTTCCCTACTTTCTTTTTTTTTTTCTTCCCCTCCTTTCTGTTCAGTGATTTCTATCCCCCTCTGAAGAGAATCTGGGTTCTCATCCTTCCTGTGCTACATGATTTGCCGCTGTGTACCTAGTTACTCTATGAACCTCCCTTTCCTTTGATGGAAGCCCCACCTCTGAAAAGTGATCGTCTCTCTTGAACTTGCATATCTCACACGTTTGATGCAGTAATAGATTTAGAAAGCATCTCATCAATGCAAACAGAAAACATGGAAAGATCAGTTTCAGAGAGTTATCTTTGAGCAGCTCTGTTTCTATGAATTTTTTTTTTTTTTAATGTTTTCCCAAGTGTTTGTGTCTCTCGCCTCTTCACTGTTACCTACAGGGTAAGACACCTCAAGACAGAGCCCAGCAGGCCGGAGACCCAGACTTGGCTGCCTACCTGGAAAGCCGCCAGAATTATAAGATCATTGGCCATGAGGACCTGGAAACTGCTGTTTGACCCTGGTAGACAGGCTGAGAGAATCTCAACAAGCATCTCACCTGTGCCCTCCTGGCGATCGGGCGGCTCCCCTGGAAGAAGCTGATGGAATCCATAAATCTGTCTCTCCTGCAAGAATCTATCTGAGACCATGCCACCAGTTTTAAGGGCTACCAAGATGTACCACAGAACATGATAGCCCACTGAGGACGAGGCAGGATACCTGGAGATTTGTGGACTGCGCGTTCCACAAAATTCGATCCTTATTGCTTCCAGCAAGTAGCATGAACTTCTGTGTTCACCTGTATAATTTATTTTAAAGATCCAAGGATGTTCATATAAATGGCACTGCTCCCTCGCCCCCCTATGCATTCACTTTTCCCCTGTACCGCACAATTCTACTGTAACAACCCATCGATTTAAAAAAAAATAATATATGATCTGTTCTCTTTACATTCAGTCTTTGAAGACCACGAGACTCTGAAGGTCTTTTCAAACCCTCTGGATGTCCTGCAGAAATATAACTGTAAAATCGCTTCCACTTCCAAGACTAAATATACTGAGACTACTTAGTGACCTGTTTGCATGTCTCCTCTCCCTCCCTAACCCTTTTTCATGATGTAGGAGCTGGGAGTGCCACACAGATAGCGTCCACTTGGGTGCGGTATCTCTGAGGTGCGGCAAGGTGGCATGGGAGTTGCCTGGGTTGAGTGGTACCTCGGAGGGGGGACCCAGGGGTCAGCCCAGGTGGCGGCACTGTTGCCAAGAGCCGTGGAGGACTGGTCCAGCTTGGGCTGTTGGCCCAGCTCCGTACTGCCTACGTGTAGCCATCTTTGCCTTTTGCTGCAGTAGAGACGGGCAGTGGATGCTCACCAAGGCCCATAGTGGGTTTGCAGAACCACTCCATTTTAAGTGCTGTTGAGATTGCAGAGCAGAAAACCGTGTGTGGGAACTGTGGTTACAGGAAATGGAGCGCTACGACAGCGTTTACTTTTAGGCTTTTTGACTGATAGTAGAAAGCAGGCTAATCGACTTGAAATTAAACAGCAAAAGCAAAAGTAGCAACATATGTCAAAATAACTCACTTAAGAAGAAAACAGTCACCGGAGTGCTGCACAGAGGCTCACAGGCTCGGGCACAGTGCTGAGAGGGGGCCCGCGTTAGGTTTTCCTTCTAAGGTCTTGGTTTTCATTTCCCTGCGGGAGCCTTGTCCCAAGGACAGAGCCTTGTTTTACCGACTCCACTGCCGGACTTTCAAGATGCCTGGATCATTCGGATGGATGCCTCACCTACTATTGCCAGATTCCAAGGTCATACCAGATAGCACTGTAGCCCCACCTTTGACGTACAGGGCAGTCGAATATATCCTTTTCTCTATTTCCCCTGCCAGAACGATCTTCGTGCTGACTCCTGTTGGGAGTCTAACTGGAAACATCTCGCTGGCAGTAGAATTACAGCTTTTCATTCTGCCACCGACCAGTTGGTACTTACAGGTACCTCTGTTAGGGACCTGCGATAACTAAAGAATCAGGAGAAAAAGTCTCCTCACTTGCAGAGAAAACATCTGCTTGACTTGGGAATAAGGCAGAAGTGAAAGTGGGTGACCCTTTTTGCTTTAAACTAAACCAGTGTCTTCTGAGCTTTCTTCCATTTTGCTCTTAGATATAAGCCAAGTGTTTCCCTTGTGTTTCTGCATGTGAGCGTAAATGATTGTCTCTCTGCATTTAAGTTAAAGTCCAGTGGTGCCGCCTCGCTTATCTGAACCACTTTTGGTCACATGTCATTTTGAAAGTACAGAGGTGATATACTGTATTAGGTGGGAATAGTCTCTCAGTGGATGGGGACCACATCTGCCCTTAGTTGTTTCCAAATCAAACTGTTGGCATCATTTTCAGCTGTGGAAAGAGGGATCTGTTTTCATACATCAGTCTTAGAAACAGAGCGATCTTTTGGGTTTTCTGGCAAGGGCAAAAGGGACTGCAGTAGATTGTTTCCAGAAGCTGGAAAGAAACATGCTCCAGGAGAATTTAATCACTGGGCTTCTGCTGGGAACTTTTCAGGTGGTGAGACTGTCAAGGAGATGTTGTGATGACAGAAATATAATCCTTGCTACAGACTGGAATCTGGCTTTGAATGGTGCCTTCCATGCCCTGTATTGAGCCAAGCATTTGGCCACACAGCGATCGCTGGGATGAAGGACTCTGCTCTCACCAACCACCGTCTCATATTTCTCTGTGATGCGTCCAAACAGCCCAGAGAAAATTGAGGGTACAGGTGGCCGTGGGCCAATTCAAATAGCTCCAGCTGAAGTCACACGTAAATCTTCAGCATGGAAATAGATGAGGTCATGACTACTGTAGGGGTCCTGATGCATTTGGAAATTGTTCCAAACTAAAAAAAGAAAGACATTAATGTCCTACATTATTGATGGGGGAATGACATAGGACAAAGGCAAATATCTCTCTGAAAAAGCAAACACCCTAAGAACTTAGGTTTTGAGAAAAAACAAAAAAAAGCATCAGAAATGGTCAGAATAGTGACCTGTTTAATGGCTTAAACATTAAATCTACCTCCTGTAGCTTTTTAAAAAATTGGCCACTGCACGTGACAGTCCTGGGCTTTAGAAAAGAGAGAAGGGCATGTGCTCTAGGAGTCTACAGCGTAGCTTAGGTAGGTAGCAGCCCCTCTCCTGGGCCATCAGGAAGCATGGGAGCAAATAGTCTGGCGCTGGTCTGATAATCCACGTAACTTTAAAAGACATAACACTGTATACCTATGGAAATACAATTTCCTACAAAACCTGCTGAGACAGAACTGCCAACTGGAGCGGGCTCAGCTGCCGTTCCTCTGTGTTTGGCTCAGGAGAGCCCTTCGCGTTGTGCTACTGTCTGCTCTGGGATTCCATTTTTAGATTGGGCAGATAGAGGCGTGAGAAATGGAGAGTTATTAAAAGCCAACATTATATAACCTTGAAGCTAGTCCTTCTTTGGTAGCCTTATATTCTGGTATGATGCATTTAATGAAAAAGGACCCAGTTGTGCTGTGCTTATCACATTCAAGGACTTGATAAAGAACAGAAGCTAAGAAGAAAATAAACACCACGGCCGGGAATTTCACTTTGAGAGTTTCAGTTACCTCTATAGAGGTTCTAGTCCATGGGGTCGCAGAGTCAAACACGACTGAGCACACACACAGAGGTTATAACCTAAAACGAATGCAGTGTCTGAAATGGAGAATTTAACCGGCAAGTACACAGCCTTGAAACTAGCAACAAGTGCTGGAAAGCCTCCCATGTGCCCCGTTGTTCCATCCTTCTGTTCCAGCTGGCCTGAGTGTGTAGGCAGGTCCGTTTACATGGAGAAATCCTCAACAAGTAGGCAGTTTCCATTTAGACCTAGTAACAGTTTCTTTGCCTGAAGGATTTCCAGCATTTATTGACTGGACACCTTATAATATTCATGTCTTAAAAAATGTGGGGCAGCAGTTTTTTTTTTTACATGTCAATTTTATTTTAAATGTTTAGGTTTTTTAAATTATAAAAGTTGAATGTGCTTTTTATAAGAAGTTCTAATACCACAGATGAGTATCACATGCAATGTCAAGGTGTTGCTCTCTGCTGGTATAGAGTCCTCTGTTCTGCCCCTAGAGATAAACAGCAGAAACACGGATAAACATTGTTGCTTGTACATATGTCAGAAATACTCTGCATATACAAGCCTCAATGCACACAAAGAGATGTATTTATTTGTAGACATATATGTGTATATATCCTATACACACATATATTGCATAAGTTTAAAAAAAACATTTTAGAAGCATGCTAGGCATCTGTGCCTATGTAGTTAACTCCAATGGGCAAAGATAAGGTAATAGAAAATTTTCCTTTTATTCTTTGTTATTTTTCCTGTTACTAAGCGCAGTTCTGTTACTGCAGCACTTCTAATGCACATGACATTTGCTCTTGGCTGTGTCATAAAATCTGTGACCAAAAAAAAAAAAAAATCTGTGACCAAGAGGTCTTATAATTGTTTTTCTTACCTTCCACAAAGCATGCAACCTACCTGAGCCTCGAGACTTTATGCTATTTGTGGATCTTGAGTGGAGAGTTTCCCTGTGACACTTAAACACCTTTACAAGGCCGAGTTTACAGGACTGACAGTCAGTACGCTGCCTAATGATCTTTAATTCTGGCAAGCTCCTGCCAAAAAAGTGTCATAACTTGGATATGGGTAGGGTCTGAGTAACTTGGCTTTCTTCCAGTAAGAGTAGCTAATGAAATCACTGAAAACAGCATATTATATTCAATTATGCTACTTAAAAATAAAGTAGATTGTTGTTAAACTGGCTCATCATAACCATCCAATGAAACTAATTACTTAAATGGATTATTTTTATTTTAGGGGGAAAAGTATAATATCCATTAGAGAATTTTCTGATCTTTAACATTTATTTAGTATAAAATTGCTTCTGCCCAGATCTTAGTAGAACCATCTCTGAATATCTCGTTTCCAATTCTCTAAATGCCATTTTCAGCTGATTAAGTCCTTTTTTTTTCCCTCTGCCTGGCCCCTCACACTGACTTTGGCACCAACCCATTTCTGTTTCCTGGTTATGATCCCATCTCTGGTCCCTCCAATTGTCTGACCATAGCAGTAGTCCCACTCCTGGACTTTCTGCCACTACCTTCAATAATTCCATCATACAGATGCCCAAGTCTCCCCCAGATATTATGTTCAAACTGGATCAAAATAAAATTACCCTCTGGCACAAGTATCCATTTTGCCTAAAGGACAAATAGACTCCCACTGACCTTGATCATCTTGCACAGTTACAAGAGGTCTTATTCTGAGAAGTAATTTCCCAGATAGATTGAGCAAATTTCTCTCCTAGTCACATGATGAGAAGCTTCTTCCACACCCAGTGATATAAACCATGTGCCCCCAGGAAGTCACCTGGGTGACTGGATTCTGTGCATGTTTTACCCCTACTGGCCGTCTATGGATTTAGGCTCTCTCCCCACAGTTGAATGAGAAATTTCATGGGCTTCCCTGGTGGCTTAGTGGTAAAGAATCCATCTGCCAATGCAGGAGACGCACGTTCAATCCCTGGGTAGGAAAGATCCCCTGGAGAAGAAAATGGCAACCCACTCCAGTATTCTTGCCTGGGAAATCCCATGGGCAGAGAAGCCTGGTGGGCTACAGTCCATGGAGTCGCAAAGAGTCAGAGATGACTTAGCGACTAAACAACAAACAACAACCCCACAGTTTAAAGAGAAACCTAAAAATAGGAACTAAGAAAGGAATAGTGCTTACGACAACTTGTTTGCCCAGGACACCGACAGTTACTGAACTTGTCCCCCCAACCCGCCCCCCACTAAAAAAAAGGCATAAAAAATAATTCGTAGGCTCTTGAAGCATTATGTTTTAAAGTAGAGATTTGAATATTGGATGGTATCCTCATGGTGGACATTCCAGAATCTGTTTATACATATATTCAGTCATTTTGCACACAGTCGTCTGTTCAAAAATCAATTATACAATCATATATTTAATCATTCATTTGAAAATATGTTCACTCTGATGCAGGCACATACCAAGGATATAAGAATGACTGCAAAAGGGAGAACTCTTGACCTCACAGAACTCAGTCTAGGAGAAAATACAAATTCCAATCTGATAAGTTCTGTACAGAAGTCCATGGTACTGGGGAGCATGCCCTGCAGGTTCAAGTCTAACCATGGTTTATTCCTTTTTTTTTTCATGTTTTATTTCTATGAAATATGAAATGAGAATATGAAAGAAGCTACAGTTTGCATTCCCTTTCTCTTGGAGTCTTGGCACTGTTCTTAAAAAAAAAGGATCTGAAACCAAGACTTCAAGATGAGACTTAGAAACACTACTAAAATGAGATCCCAAATGCTTATCCTATTTTCGAGGACAGAACTAGGAATAAGAGGCAAAACTTGCAGCTGGATTTTGACTGAATAAAGGTAAAGCATAAGTTATCATCAAATTGTGGAGCTGGCCCAGAATTAGAAACTTTTAGTAATGGGGAGTATTTAAGCAGAGGCTACGTGGACCACCTAGAGGGATGCTGTGATTTTGGACATGTGTCTGAGGGGACTGGATTAGATTCTGGGAGCTTTTTTAAATGTTCTTTTAAAATGACTTTGTTGAAAGGGAGGAGTCCCTTTGAATATTTTATAAAAATCTTGACTTTTAATCTTTTAAAATATCACTTTGTGACAGTCTAAGTCTTAAAGAGAATGACATTTAGTTATCATTTAAAAATCTTAAAACTAAGGATGAATTTAAGAGCTAATGAAAAGAAAGCATACTAAGAGATATAACTCTACTTCTGGAAGCATCATGGATTTTGATGAATATTCTTAGGCATCCTTAAGTAAAGTCCTATTTGAAATCTGTTTTACTCTCTATTCAAATTCAGTATAAAAACATGCTGTGGTTTGATATTCTTAGAATTACTTGTAATCTGGTATAATCAGAGGAGAAAGCACTGCCTGAAAGATGTTTGAGGTCCAAGTGAATGTCCATGAAAGGCAATCCTGGAAAGTTCCCTGGCTTCTGCTCCTGGCATGGTAATTACAAGGGAGAGCTTACCCATGAAAATAAGTAATGATTCTGGTTTTGCCCATTTTTCCATAGTTTCAGTATTTTGAGCCAAATAGCATTTGACACGGGAGACTGTAGTGGTGGGAGCAACTGAAAATATCTTGTTTCTCAATCCTCTAGTGCATATAGCTTTCAATAAAAATAATTTCAACAACTCAAATCTGTACAATTTATTAGGAACAGTTAATTTTAGAATGTTACTTTAGCATTTTCATGCATTTTTTTTTAACACTTTTGAGCCTTAATGCAAACCCCTGAGATTTAATGCATATAATGTGTTTTAAATAAATAAATGGAATCTCAGAGCAATGAATTTGACTAACACTGATACATGTAGTAAGTGGTAGAACTGTAGCACAACTAAGATCTTTAGATATTCCAGACTAATGTGTCTACAATAGATGTTTTCTAAGTAAATACTTTTCCACCATTGCTTTCAATGCTGCTTTACATTCATCATTCAGATTTCCATCATTTAGAAGGTGCCTCCTTGAAAAAATATTTACCTAAGATTCCATAGCATGGGTTGGTTAGGACTGAGGGAGAATATGAAATTAAACATTTAGGGGTTTTGCTCTCAGACAGAGGCTTACCAGGTTGGACATATTTCAAGGGGAGAAAAGGCCAAATGTTTTGGTACCAGGATGGATTTTACAAAATGACACAGAGGGGGGACTTCTTGGCTTCTCTGCTTTGTGATTCTCAGCATTTTTAAATGTTATTATTTTCTCTCCTTGAAAGTCACTACTGAAATAATATTATTTCAGAATACTGCACCAAGATGTGTCTTGCCATTCAAGACTTCAAAGCTTAAAGTTTTGGGTGAGTATACAAGGCTAAATCACATATGGGGTTGGCCAAAATATTCTTTTGGGTTTGTGAGATGTTATGGACAAACCCAAACTTTTTTAGCCAACCCACTACATAGAGGCCTAACACACCTATGGGAAGATGCCACATTTGAGGTGGAAAGAGCAAACGGGCCTGAGATATCCTTCCAATACCTAATCTCATATATACAAGGCACCACTATGGGCAGTTGATGAATATGTAAAAGAGGGGTGTTTGATCTGGAAGGGAGCCAGATTTGGAATAGGAATGTTGGGAGAATATGGCTTAAATAGGACTATGAGGTCTAAATTCTATAGGACAGATGAGATCAGGAACAGATATGGAGGGGAGGCAGCTTTATTTCTCACGTAAGGATTTTGTTTTCCCTAAACATTTCATCCAGAAAAATGAATTGGGTTTTCTCAAAAACAGTGAACTTATCACAGCTGATGTTTCTTATAGCATATAAGTTAAAATTGAACAACCGGATCAGGGATCATGTTAAAGCAATTGCTTGGACTAAAAGACTTCTGTGATGTTTTCCAGGTTTCAATTTCTATGATTTTAGACTGGAGCAGAACTCAATTAGAGCCCCCTTCTTTCAAGTTCCTGCCATATAGATGCAATGAAAGTATTTCTGTAAAAATACCAGACACTGTAAATATATCCCAGATCATTTAGAAGTTGATATTTCATGGCCCTAAAAAAAATTTGCTTTGCTTACACACACACACACACACACTCACCACTGCTGGCCAATTCCCAAATCTCCTAAATAAGATATATGTTTCTCCTAAGGCATAAGTCACAAATTCAGGAATTAAAGTGAAAACAAAGGATCTAGTGTTCACTCTCCTACTTTCTCCCCATTTTTTGTTTGGGGTGTGCATTTGGAACTGGGACTTGGAGAAGGGAGCAGAAGATCTCTGTATTTTCTGGTTACAAGAGGCATGGAGGCAATTTCTGTAACCTGTTGTCATGAAATAGGACTTAACTTCCCATCCCTAGGCTAATTTTCCTGGGATGTTTCTGTTTGTGAACTAGCCTTAATTGCCTATCTTCTCTTACTTCCATGAATTCCTAGATTTCAGGTGGGCTGCATGGGGGTGGGAGTCGTTCCTGAGATAGTTGTTAACTGTGGACCCATATCTGGAGGCTTGCTCAGAGAACTGCTCCCATTCCATCTTGTCTCCCACCCTCCCCCCTTGCCTCTGGCTCAGGAAGGTAAGAAAAAGCAGAGTAATGGGGAAAAAAAAAAAAAAAAGATTCTCAAGAGTAATACAGTAACAAGGCGCTAGCCTTAAATTGCCATGGCAACCCACAAATGAATAATATATACTCTCAGCAAACTTTGATCCTCATGAAAAGCAAATTCAGAAGATACAGAGAAAAATTGAACTGGTTTAGAGTGGCTACAAAGAGTTTCTCAGTTGTGAAATAGTCAACATATGTTGCTTAGAAGAATTAGATTATGTCTAGAATTTAGGAGAAAACAGCTCTGGTAATAGAAGGAAGAACTTTCCAGTAGAGCTTTCCAAAGGACTGGGTTGATTTTGAAGGAGTTTCTCCAAATGTTCAGAGGAGATTAGACCATGGACTTGTGCAGGACTCTGATAAAATCTGAGAAAAATAAAGGACAATTTAGGGAGTTTTTCATAATCCTTACAAATTCTGAGACTATGACTTTCCTATTTTGGGGTTTACATGTAACCTTTCCTCTTAAGAATTATAGAAATAGATTATTATGAATTTTCTTGTAAAAATAAATAGATGAAAGCCCTAAATTGGTTTACCTTATATATTTTTTTAAATTTATGGGTAATTCTCTCAAATGTTAGTGAGACTTATCAATTTTTAAGATAGAGCCTAGCTTTGATATTTATTGCACTTTGTGTAATGAATCCAAATGGTTCCTAACCTTCTGGTTTTATTAACTGTAAACTTTTTCATTCCCTGTCGCCCTCCCCCATTAGTTGGACTGAGGCTTGGATAGCATGTATAATTCCCAACGCAACTGGCACCTAGCTTGATGCTTGCTAACATCCTGATTGTGGGCTGGGACATATGGGATTCTTGCCATCCTGGGGAGTGATATTTAGAAATTTAATAGACAAAATATTCTAGGACAACAGAATATTTTGCAAAACATATCTTAGAAAAGTTAGGGTCCAAATTAGTCTCAGTTAGAAAGTTGGGCTGTGGGGTTATTTTTAATTACCAATGATGAAGTGGGCAACCATGAATCTGAATATTATATGGATGATAGCTGATGGAAAATGATGAAAACCATTCCTGTAAAGAATTAAGAAATAGAGGACAATCTCAGTTCCAGAAGAGTGAATACCTTTCATTTAATTTGATTTCTGAGTGGGATAATATTCCTGGGCATCCAGAGACCCTTGGCTGTGGGAGTCCACTCTCGAAGGCTATGTCTGTAGGAAGCATTGCAGTCACACTATAAAGGGCTCTTTCATGATTTCTGCTTCTGCCCTACCACATCCCACAGTCACGCCTTTGCAAAGCTGCCAGCTGGCAGGTGGAATCCAAACCAGAGTAGCATCTGTGGCAGGAGGATGAGGAAGTTTATTGCCAGGTAAAGGAGGGTGGGTGGGGAGGGTGGGCTGGGGGAGAAAGGAGTTTTTGTAACAAAGTCATAAAGTATTTTTCCCTAATTTTCTGTCATTTCCTATTTATACAAAGTATCTTGATCACCGCGTTGCTCTACAGAGATTTTCACTGGAGTTAATTTGGGAGATTGAACTAATCTCTGAAAAAAGACATTGACTAGTTACAGTTACTTTTGGGACACTTTTTCTGTATTGTGAATTGTGTGGACATGTACAGAATAAAAATTAAGAACTACAATTAGTTTCTTTTCTTTGGTTACTGGCTGTTATGTGTAGTTGGTGTGAATATTATCCTTAAGGGGGTTAAATTAGATTTTCAAAATTTGGAAGCAAATGAAGCATTGCCTGTTTTGGGGATGGTAGAAACTAAAAGAGATCCCTGATAAGGCAGGAAAAAAAAAAAACAAAAACTTTTAGATTTCTAGTCCAGTACATCTGGACTAAGAGAGACCAGATTTACTCTAACTGAATTTTTAAAATCTATATATAAAACTATAATGGTTAAGACACTAGACCTCAGGCCAAGAAAGACAGTAATCCCTGAGAGATAAGAATTCAATAAAATTAGCTCTATGATTTCTCCGTTTTTATAGACTTCAGAGAGTTTCCTGGCAGTGGATCAGGGAGTAGAAATTGAGGCAGAGACTGGCAGATTTCCTAAATTGGTAAGAAAGAGCTGAGAGCTTGGGAGACCAAGACGGCAAGAGCTTCTAGAACTGAGGATCAGAGAGGAGAGATCCACACAGAGAAATAACCCCAGAGTTCTGCAGAGAGCCCCCCCCCCCCAACTCAAGTATTTAATAAAATACTTACCAGGGTATGCAAGTGAGGTAACTACCCAACACTGGAAAAAGAACCACCCCAGATGGTAAGAAACAGTAGCCAGCTCACACAGGCTGGGGAAGATGCCTGTTGCCACTCGCCAGGTTGCACCTTTCCTGTCTATCCAGCTTTTATTTCTTAACAAAACATTACCAACTCCTGTGTTTTCCCACTTTAGTCCCATTTCCTCCTCCTGTCTGGTCACAGGGGAAACCACAGTGATGGTTTTGTGTGAATCTTAGCACATCCCCATCTTTTGTCCCTTCTTCTCCTTCTCAACGTCTGTTAGCAATATTCCCTGTCACAGGTGTAAACTTTGCCACACTATGTGGTATCAATATTAGAAATTCTGTGTGTTGTCAACTTTTATTCTAATAGCTGAAAGCAGGAGTGTGGAGTTTCGTTAGCCTGGCGGGTTTGTGTGCACCTCAGTGGGTCATAATGTGCGACAACCACGCTCCTTTCTGCTAACATTCAAGGCCAGACCCCAATGCCAATGACAGACAATGTTCCTTTATCTGGGTCAAATAATTTCTTTTCTGGCTTCTTTTTGGATCATTGTGCTTCATATTTGTACTCTCTGACTTCTGAATTTTTTTCCCTTGGTGTTGGTTATTTTTATTCCTGTGGAAAGATAAAACACACTCATACACACCTAACTTTAAAAAAAAAAAATTGTTACTAGTATCATCTAGCTCCCTAATAATTCTTGGAATCCATTCCAGTTCTTTCTCATGAAGGCATCCTTCTCAGAGTCCACTGGCTTCCTGTTCTACTTTTGATTAATGATTTCCTAAGGATGATGAAAAATTATTTCATTAGGATGGTCTTCTTTTGGGCTTCAGCATTTGTCTTATTACTTCTTGACACCCACATCTTAATTCCTTGATTTGCTGGTGGATAGCCACAGATTGCTTATTAAAACTAGGAATAAGGAAAATTAATTGAGTTCTTGCATATCTGAAAATGCCTATCTTATCTTTTAGAGCGTGTCTATCTTTGGAATTCTAGTTCCAAAGTCATTTTTCTTAGAAATGCAGAGAGTCTTAAAGAGGAAATAGAAGGCCCTATACTTTGTGAAAAGTAGAAGTTCTTTCACAAGTAGATTAAATCACAGAGTCACATGTTATAGTAGTAAAATGACTCCAGACACCATGGCCATCAAACTGCACTGTGCAGAGGGGAAAACTATGGTTCCAAGAGCTTAAAACACTGCCCAGGATCACGTAGCTAACTAGTGACAGGGAG
Organism: Cervus elaphus; assembly: GCF_910594005.1. Taxonomy (NCBI): domain Eukaryota; kingdom Metazoa; phylum Chordata; class Mammalia; order Artiodactyla; family Cervidae; genus Cervus; species Cervus elaphus. Next base: position 106,955,820 of record NC_057832.1, on the reverse strand, counting down.
ACTTCACCAAAGCTTAGGGACTTCTCATCTGCAGCTTCTGTCACAATTGCAACATTCAAATGCTTTAGATTCCAGCTGAAGGCGTTATGAGGATAAAGCAGATACTTGTGGTAGAAGAAAAATACACTGGATTCCAGGCCCAGTTCTGCTCAGGAGGAGCCCAGTTTCCTGATCTGTAAAACAAGACTGAACAACTGATGATTCCTGGACCTCCTTTTTCTTTCAAGTGGTGGGATTCCCTGAAGGGAATCTTTTTATAGAAGACTCGTTATAAAGATGAGAAAAGTTTCAAATTGATCGCTGTTTAAAGGCTTCACTTTGGAAACCACTAAAGTCTCCCACAAAGTATACTGTTCGAGCAATATTTGTCATAGTAGTCATGCTGACTGGCATTTTAAAAATCTACAATGTCTTTTTTATAAGACTTCTATGGCTTCAGTCCCATACCTCTTATAGGTTTCAACCCTTGGAATTTTGTGTGTGTTTATTTCTAGAGATCAATACAGTCAGCCACAGGTTGCTAGTTCCTCGACTCTACAGGCTATCACTTGAAAGGTGTAAAGATAATTAGTTCAGTTTTATACAGAGGGAAAGGACCAGAACTTACCCATAGCAGGGATGCTTAATAAGCACTATGTGTTAAAACCATATGGAGGATGTGATCATGATAGCTAATGAGGAAGGATGTTTCTTCTTCACTGCTCAGTGTAAGAGGGTCACGGTGGATTTCTTTCCTGCTTGGCATTTTCTGAATCAGTGTGCACAGCCCTGGGTTTGGCATCTAAGGTGCTGGCAATAAACTGAGTCTACGTAACGCTGTCTCTTTCTGAACTTCAGTTTCCTCATCAGAAATATAGAAAACACCACTGCCAACCAAATGGAGTTGTTATGGACATTAAATGAGATACTGTCTAGAAAAATATTTAGAATAATGCCTAGCACATTGTGAGTTGTTGTTTAGTCACTAAGTCGTGTCAAACTCTTTTGCGACCCCATGGACTATAGCCTGCCAGGCTCCTCTGTCCATGAGATTTCTAGGCAAGAATACTAGAGTAGGTTGCCATTTCCTTCTCCAGGGGATCTTCCAGACCCAGGAATCGAGCTCATGTCTCCTGCATTGCAGGTGGAGTTTTTACCACTGAGCCACCTGGGAAGCCCACATAGTAAGTGCTCAGTAAGTTATACCTATGAAAATATGCTGGGGGTGATACATGGTGAAATGCATAATACCATATTTATAGCACTGTTCTATGAACTGTGGCACAGGGGACAGGCAAGATGCTCTCACCTTAGATATCTTAGTTCATTAAATCCAGTTGGTTTGACATTGAAGTCCTAACCTTAAGTTTGCCTCAATCATTTTTATTCCCTGTAGCTTAAAAATGTGTCTTAAAAAGTTAAAGATATACAACTTTGACAGTGATAAGGTACAACTCTGAAAACAGACTGAGAGAAAATATGCAATAAATATAGCCAAAAGTTTGAAATGGAGAGGAGAGAGACAAGATGATGAAGTAGAAGGACCTCGAACTCTCCTCCTCTAACAAGTAAACCAAAACCACAACAAAGGACTGAACAACTATCAATTTAAAAAAGACTGGAATCTACAGAAAAAAAAGATATTTCACATTCAAAGACACAGAGGAAACCACAACAGATTGGTGCACTTGCAATGTAATCAAATCCCATGCCACCCAGGTGGGTGACCCACAAACATGAGGATGATTATACTGTAGAAGTTTTTCCAGGAATGAGAGCTCTGAGCCCCATGTGAGGCTCCCTAGCCCAGGAGTCTAGCTCTGGGAGGAGGAGACCCCCAAAGCATTTGGCTTTGAAGACCAACAGGGTTTGACTTTAGGAGCTCCTCAGGGCTTGGGGAAACAGAGACTCCATTCTTAGAAAGTGCACACAAAGTCTTACATGCACTGGGGCCCAGGGTAAAGCAGTGATTCTGCAAGAGCCTGGACCAGACCTACATGCTGGTGTTGGAGGGTCTTCTAAGGGGGTGGCTTTGGCTCTCTCTGGGGTCATAAAAGCTGGTGGTGAACATAGCAGGGAGTGTTCACCTATGTGAACTCTGGCTGAATGCAGCCACTGTGGGCCTTTGGCATAGAGATCTGGCCCTATCCTACAGCCTGTAGGATTCAGTGCTGGGACACCTGAGTCCAAACAACCGAACAGGAGGGATGCAGCTCCAACCATCAGCGGACAGCCTCCCTTAAAAAATTCTTGAACCCGCAGCCACCTCTTCACATGCCAGTTGACACACCCCTGCGCACCAGAGGGCCAAGACCCAGCTCTACCCACCAGTGGGCAGGCAGCAACTCCTTCCATCAAGAAGACTTCATGAGCCTCCAGACCAGCCTCATCCATCATGGGGCAGTCACCAGATGCAAGAAAAGTATAGTACTGTGGCCTGCAAACTAAGTCTGAGTCTGAAAACACTGGTCAGAACCTACAGTGGAACCAGCTTGTCCCTGGCTTTGGTGATGAGAGGGACGTGTACTGCTTTCATACACAGGAAATCGCCTACAGAGGGTGACTTCTCCAAGGTCAAGAAAGGTACCTAACCCACTATACACATAAAAATGTAAATAGAGTTTTAAACAAAATGAGAATGCAAAGGAATATGTTCCAAGTGAAGGAACAAAATAAAACCTCAGAAGAACTAAGTGAAGTGGAGAAAGACAATGTATCCAAAACAGAGTTCAGAGTAATTATCTTATCATCTTTATAGATGAACCAGAAATTTGGGAAAAAAGATGGATGCACAGAGCAAGAGGTTACAAGAAATTCTTAGCAAAGAGTTAGAATGTATAAAGAAGAACCAAAGTTGAAGAATGCAATAACTCAGATGAAAAATACACAAAAAGGAATCAGTAGCAGAATAAATAGGGCAGAAGAACAAATCAGTGAACTGGAAGACAAAGTGGTAGAAATAACTGTCATGGAATAGAATAAAGAAAAAACAATGAAAAGAAATGAGAACAGTTTAAGAGACCTCTGAGACAATACCAAATGCACCAGAATTCATATGTAGGGGTGCCAGAAGGAGAAGAGGGAGAGAAAAGAGCCTTAAAAGTTATTTGAAGAGATAATAGCTGAAAACCTCCCTAGCACAGGAATGGAAACAGTCATCCAGCTCCAGGAGTTGCAGAGAGTCTCATACAAGGCAAACCCAAGAGAAACACACAAAGACATATAATCACACTGACAAAAATTAAAGACAAACAGAAAATACTAAAAGAAACAAGGGAAAAGCAACAAATAACATACAATGGAACCCCCCATAAGACCATCAAGTTGATTCTTCAGCAGAACCTCTGCAGACCAGAAGGAAGTGGCATCATATATTTAAAGAGAAAAAAGGAAAAAACCTCCAGCCAAGACTACTCCACCCAGCAAGGCTCTTATTCAGATGTTACAGAGATGTCAAAAAACTTTTACAGTCAAGGAAAAGCTAGAAGAACTCAGTACCATCAAACCAGCTTTATGACAAATGCTAAAGGAACATAATTGAATTGAACTGAACTGAACTGAAAGGAACATTTCTAGATGAAAAAGAAAAAGACACAACTAGATACAAGAAAATTATGAAAAAGGAAAGCTCACCAGTAAAAGCAAACATACAGTAAAGGTAAGAAATCATACACACACCAATATGGTATCAAAACTTTTAATTGTGAGGAGGAGAATACAAATGCAGGATAATTAAAATGAGTTTGAACTTAAGAGATCAGTAACTTCAATCATGTATATACATACATACTTACACACACACACACAAATATGTATGTAGACAGAGAGAGACTGTCAAAACCTCAGTTCAGTTCAGTCATTCAGTCGTGTCCCACTCTTTGCAACCTCATGGATGGACTGCAGCACACCAGGCTTCCCTGTCCATCACCAACTCCCAGAGTTTACCCAAACTCATGTCCATTGAGTTGGTGATGCCATCCAACCATCTCATCCTCTGTCATCCCCTTCTCCTCCCATCTTCAATCTTTCCTAGCATCAGGGTCTTTTCAAACGAGTCAGTTATTTGCATGAGGTGGCCAAAGTATTGGAGTTTCAGCTTCAGCATCAGTCCTTCCAGTGGATATTCAGGACTGATTTCCTTTAGGATGGACTGGTTGGATCTCCTTGCAACTGGTTGGATCTCAAGAGCCTTCTCCAACACCACAATTCAAAAGCATCAATTCTTTGAGCTCAACCTTCTTTATGGTCCAACTCTCACATCCATACGTGACTACTGGAAAAACCATAGCTTTGATGAAACTGACCTTTGTTGGTAAAGTAATGTCTCTGCTTTTTAATATGCTCTCTAGGTTGGTCATAGCTTTTCTTCCAAGGCACAAGTGTCTTTTATTTTCATGGTTGCAGTCACGATCTGAAGTCATCTGGAGCCCAAGAAAATAAAGTCTCTCACTATTTCCATTGTTCCCCATCTAGTGATGGGACCATGAATTGATGGGACTGGTAGCCATGAACTTCGTTTTCTGAATGTTGAGTTTTAAGCCAACATTTTCACTCTCCTCTTTCACTTTCATCAAGAGACTCTTCAGTTCCTCTTCAGTTTCTGCCATAAGGGTGGTGTCATATAGTATCTGAGGTTATTGATATTTCTCCCAGAAATCTTGATTCCTGTTTGTGCTTCACTCAGCCCAGCATTTTGCATGATGTACTCTGCATATAAGTTAAATAAGCAGGGTGACAATATACAGCCTTGACATACTCCTTTTCCTATTTGGAACCAGTCTGTTGTTCCATGTCTGGTTCTAACTGTTGCTTCTTGACCTGCATACAGATTTCTCAGGAGGCAGATCAGGTGGTCTGTTATTCCCATCTTTTGAAGAATTTTCCACAGTTTGTTGTGATCCTGATAGTCAAAGGCTTTGGCATAGTCAATAAAGCAAAAGTGGATGTTTTTCTGGAACTCTCATACTTTTCGATGATCCAACGGATGTTGGCAACTTGGTCTCTGGTTCCTCTGCTTTTTCTAAATCCAAGTTGAACATCTGGAAGTTCATGGTTCACATATAGTTGAAGCCTGGCTTGGAGAATTTTGAGCATTACTCTGCAGGCATGTGAAATGAGTGCAATTGTGTGGTAGTTTGAGCATTCTTCAGCATTGCTTTTTGGGGGGATTGGAATGGAAACTGACCTTTTCCAGTCCTGTGACCACTGCTGAGTTTTCCAAATTTGCTGGCATACTGATTACAGCACTTTCACAGCATCATCTTTAGGGATTTGAAATAGCTCAACTGGAATTCCATCACCTCCACTAGCTTTATTCATAGTGATGCTTCCTAAGGCCCACTTGACTTCACATTCCAGGATGTCTGGCTGTAGGTGAGTGATCACACCATCGTGGTTATCTGGGTCATGAAGCTTTTTTTTTTTTTGTATAGTTCTGTGTATTCTTGCCACCTCTTCTTAATATCTTCTGCTTCTGTTAGGTCCATACCATTTCTGTCTTTTATTGTGCTCATGTTAGCAGGAAATTTCCCTTAGTATCTCTAATTTTCTTAAAGAGATCAAACTAGTCAATATCACAGTAATCCAAGTCTATGGATTTGACTTGGATTTCTAACCAGTAATGCCAAAGAAGCTGAAGTTGAATGGTTCTATGAAGACCTATAAGACCTTCTAGAACTAACACCAAAAAAACCCCAAAAGAGTCCTTTTCATCATAGGGGATTAGAATGCAAAAGTAGGAAGTCAAGAGATACCTGGAGTACAGATAAGTTTGGCCTTGGAGTACAAAATGAAGCAGGGCAAAGGCTAACAGAGTTTTGCCAAGAGAACACACTGGTCATAGCAAACACCTCCTTGCAACAACACAAGAGAAGATCTACACATGGACATCACCAGATGGTCCAAAATCAGATCAATTATATTCTTTGCAGCCAAAGATGGAGAAGCTCTATACAGTCAGCAAAAACAAGACAATGAGCTGATGGTGGCTCATATTGTGAATTCCTTATTGCAAAATTCAAACTTAAAGAAAGTGGGAAAAACCACAAGGCCATTTGGGCATGACCCAAATCAAATCCCTTATGATTATACAGTGGAAGTGAGAAATAGATTTAAGAGACTAGATCTGATAGACAAAGTGCCTCAAGAACTATGGATGGAGGTTCATGACATTGTACAGGATACAGAGATCAAGACCATCCCCAAGAAAAAGAAATGCAAAAAAGCAAAATGGTTGTCTGAGGAGGCTTTACAAATAGCTGAGAAAAGAAGAGAAGCAAAAGGCAAAGAAGAAAAGAAAAGATATACCCATCTGAATGCAGAGTTCCAAAGAATTGCAAGGAGAGATCACAAAGTCTTCCTAAGTGAACAGTGCAAAGAAATAGAGGAAAACAATAGAATGGGAAAGACTAGTGATCTCGTCAAGAAAATCAGAGATACCAAGGGAACATTTCATGAAAAGACGGGCACAATAAAGGACAGAAATGGTATGGATCTAACAGAAGCAGATAGTGAGAAGAGGTGGCAAGAATACACAGGAAAATTATACAAAAAAGATCTTAATGACTCAGATAATCATGATGGTGTGATCACTCACCTACAGCCAGACATCCTGGAATGTGAAGTCAAGTGGGCCTTAGGAAGCATCACTACGAACAAAGCTAGTGGAAGTGATGGAATTTCAGCTGAGCTACTTCAAATCCTAATAGATGATGCTGTTGAAGTGCTGCCCTCAATATGCCAGCAAATTTGGAAGCCTCAGCAGTGGTCACAGGACTGGAAAAGGTCAGTTTTCATTCCAGTCCCAAAGAAAGGCAATGCCAAATAATGTTCAAACTACCACACAATTGCACTCACTTCATATGCTCACAAAGTAATGTTCAAAATTCTCCAAGCTAGACTTTATTAGTACGTGAAATGAGAATTTCCAGGTGTTCAAGCTTGATTTAGAAAAGGCAGAGGAACCAGAGATCAAATTGCCAACATCCATTGGCTCATAGGAAAAGCAAGAGAAGTCCAGAAAACCATCTCCTTCTGCTTCCTTAACTATACTAAAGCCTTTGACTTTGTGAATCACAGCAAACTGTGGAAAATTCTTCAAGAGATGAGAATACCAGACACCTTACCTGTCTCTAGGAAACCTGTATGCAGGTCAAGAAGCAACAGTTAGAACCAGACATGGTACAACAGATGTTCACTGTTGGGAAAGAAGTACATCAAGGCTGTATAGTGTTGCCCTGACTATTTAACTTATATGCAGAGTACATCATGCAAAATGCTGGGCTGAGTGAAGCACAAATAGGAATCAAGATTGCTGGGAGAAATATGAATAACCTCATATATGCAAAGGACACCACCCTTTATGGCAGAAAGTGAAGAGGAACTAAAGAGCCTCTTGATGAAGGTGAAAGAGGAGAATAGAAAAGCTGGCTTAAAATTCAGCATACAAAAAACTAAGATCATGGCATCTGGTTCCATCACTTCACGGCGAATAGATGGGGAAACAATGGAAACAGTGGCGGACTTTATTTTCTTTGGTCTCCAAAATCACTGCATATTGTGACTGCAACCATGAAATTAAAAGATTCTTACTCCTTTTAATAGAAGAAAAGCTATGACAAACCTAGATAGCATATTAAAAAACAAAGACATTACTTTGCCAACAAAGGTCCGTATAGACAAAGTTATGGTTTTTCCAGTAGTCATGTACCGATGTGAGAGCTGGACCGTAGAGAAGGCTGAGCACTTTAGAATTGATGCTTCTGAATTGTGGTGCTGAAGAAGATTTTTGAGAGTCCCTTGGGCAGCAAGGAGATCAAACCAGTCAGTCCTAAAGGACATCAACCCTGAATATTCATTGAAAGGACTGATGCTGAAGCTCTAAAATATTGGCCACATGATGCGAAGAGCCGAGTCATTGGAAAAGACTCGGATCCTGGGAAAGACTGAGGGCAGGAGGAGAAGGAGCTCACAGGGGATGAGATGATTGGATGGCATCACCAAGTCAATGCATATAAGTTTGAGCAAACTCTGGGAGATAGTGAAGGACAGGGAAGCCTGGCACAGTCCATGGGGTCAGAAAAGATGGGACAAAAGTTAGCAACTGAATAACAATATCTGAATCAGTATGCTATACAGCTGAAACTAACACAATATTGTAAATCAAGTGTAGTATTACTTGCTCAGTTGTGTCCAACTCTGCAACCGTGTGGCCTGTCCATGGAATTCTCCAGGCAAGAATACTGGAGTGGATTGCCATTCCCTTCTCCAGGTGATCTTCCTGACCCAGAAAATGAACCCAGGTCTCCTGCACTGCAGGCAGATTCTTTACCATCTGAGCTACCTGGGAATTTAAAAGTTAAAAAAAAAAAAAGTTTGAAATTAATAAGGAAAAAAATTCCATCAGCTTGACCTATGGTCATATTTCACAGTATGTCAGTCAGTGTGTATTGCCTGTTTAAGAGGAAACCACTGTGCTCTTCCTTTGGAAATGTGTGCATATACACATAGTGAGTATAATCAATTTAGTTTCAGTCTTTGAATTCTTTTTTTTTTTTAATTTACCTGTTTTTAAACTATCTTCATTTTTTTTGAAAACCACCCAAATTCTAAACTTAGATGCTTTATTAACCAAACTTTTGAAGATTCTTTCTTAATTTTAAAACCTATGACAATATTTGGGACTTCCCAGGTGGCGCTATCTGACTCTTTGCGATCCAGGTTCAATCCTTGGGTCGGGAGGATTCCCTGGAGGAGGAAATGGCAACTCACTCCAGTATTCTTGCCTGGAGAATCCCCATGGACAGAGGAGCCTGGTGGGCTGCAGTCCACAGGATTGCAAAGAGTCGGACATGACTGAAGCCATGAGCTCGCATGGCAATGTTTAAGTTGTAGTGATATTCAGCGTGTACTCCACATACCTCGTAAGTTCATTTACAGTGTCTGTGTTTATTCCCATTGCTTGAAGCCTCTGTAAATTTCCCCTATCCATAACTTTTCATCTCAGTTCCAAAATTGGCCTGGTTTCTCTGATATTTGGTGTTTTGTTTTTGTTTGTTTTGGAGGGGGATACTTGGGTGGGGGGGAATTCCACAGAAAGGAAAGTGCTTCTTCAGTTTATACCTAAGGTTTGCAATGAGAACCATGATACAGTCACAGAAATTAAGGCCTTTTCCTTGTCACTGATGATGGGCATGAAATACCAGCATATGAGCCATTTTCAGTTATCTGTATAGAAAAATCGATGGAAGCAGTTGGTGCCAGCTCAGTGAGCTACTGGTTTATTGCAGGAAGAGGTTACAGCTTCCCTGTCTGCCTAAGACACTCATTCCTCTGACAGAGACAATCAGGAGCAGGAGTCTGAACTCCGTCAGCAGTAGCCTCTGGTAAAAACTACATTCTTAATCACCAGATGTGAAATAGCCATTTAAGCTGTCAGGAGAAGGGCGATACTGAAGGAATGGGATTTTCTAGGTCTAACCCAAATCAGCTCATATTTTCCATTCTATTTATCTTGTTTAAAAAGAACTAGGGAGTAAAAATTGGCTGAGCAAAGAGTGTTAAATGTCATCCATGCAGTTTGTACTAGAATAATGAACTTGTCATTTGATATAATAGGTCCACACAATAAATATGAATTTCTCAGAGTTTAGTTCTGTTTTTTTTTTTTTTTTTTTTTCAAGGAACAAAACATAGATTATAAGAGCCTGGGTCAGAAGCTGTATAGTGTACTCACCAGTGTTAGTTGTTTGAACCAGAAATCTCATGTTGTTGTCTCTGGCTGACTGTTCCTTTTGGCCCCAGAGAACCCTGCTCTCTGCTATGAATGTCCTTTATAGTCCCTTCCAGCCTTAACTTTGGATTTGTTCCTCTTGCTGATGGGACATTTGCAGGTGAGAACTAAGTGCTGGTTTGATAGGAGGTTTGATAAGTGCTGGTTTGATAGGAGGTTTGATAAGTGCTGGTTTGATAGGAGGTTTGATAAGTGCTGGTTTGATAGGAGGTTTGATAAGTGCTGGTTTGCACTTTGGGTTTGTCCCCTTGGTTTCCTCCTTCTGGAAACTCAGCACCATTTTGACAAATCCCACGTTAGCCACATGGGGAGGTGTGCAGAAAGAAGTGATATGAATAGCCTCCTGAGCTGAGGCATCTGTCAGATAAGTGTTTGAAGAAGACTTCTTGGATGTTGGAGTCCCAGCATAATGCAGAGTAGAACTGGCCTGACAAGCCTGGTCTAAACTGCATAAACATAAGCATGTAAATGCCACTGAATTTGGGTGGTTTGTATCACTGTTACCAAGTCCGAGATAATACTGCCCACCACACTATAGACAAATAAATTGACAGATGAGCTCTTAGGGTAAGAAATAGTGACTTTACTTGGAAAGTAAAGAGAAGATGGCGTACTGGTGTCCCAAAGAACCATCCTGCCTGAGTTAGAAGTCACGTTTCTTTTATACTTAAAGGGGAGGGAGTAAAGTCAAACCTTTCCTGGCTCAGGTTGGCCTCCGGAGGGGATGTGCTAATTTCTTTCTCCTGGCAGTCATTCACAGGTGGGCCTTGTCAGGATGTTTCCAGTGAGCTAAACCAAAGGTATTTTAGCTTAATGCTCATCACGTAGGAGGCAGGGTCCCCAGAAATAAGATGTGTAATTTAAGCTTATAGGCAACATTCCTTTCCTGACTTACTTGTAGTAGAATACAAAGTTTCTTCCCTATTACAATTCCCCACAGTCTATATCCATGTCACAATCTTATAAGGAACAGGGATGAAGACTTTCCTGGTTCATTCCTGCTGAGTGGAGGCAACAAATATTCCTTAGACTCTTTAGCCAGTCATTTTTTATCTACAACTATTTGAACCTGATAAAAACCACTTAGCACTTTGTCTTATTTGTAATTGGACTTGGGGTTTTGGTTCTAGTTCCCAAAATGTATTTGGACAGAATTAAACAAAATTGGTTGACACTTCAGTTACAATGAAATTACCATCTACTTCAGTTGGATAGAGAGACCTGTTGGAGGCAAACCACATGAACAGAGGTTATTATAGCACCCAAAGTTTTAGCATAATTGGTAATTGCTAGGTCTTTTAGAGCATTTATAGATTCTCCCACCTGGACTAACACCTGGAACGGCCTACAGTATTTTAAAGGAGCTTAATTTAGGCCTGCTTCTGGAAGCCACTGATCCATAGCAGGGGAACTTGCAAGGCCTTAACCCAGGTAAAATTAGTCTCTTGACATATTTTAGAGATGTTCCTTTTTAATGTATGATTCATTTTCCTGGTTTTCCTTGTTGTGGTCTCCAGGATGAGTATAGTTTCAATGCCTCAATCCAAATCAGGAGGTAATTTCCCTAAGGAGGGCTTTAACCAGATAAAAGGCTTTATGTCCAGGTGGGATATGCTTCCACCCATCCTGGAAAGTACAATCTGGGTTTAGGAAAGGCAGAGGAACCAGAGATCAAATTGGCAAAATCCACTGGATCATAAGAAAAGCATCTCCTTCTGCTTCCTTGACTATGCTAAAGCCTTTGACTGTGTGGATCACAACAAATTGTGGAAAATTTTTAAAGAGATGGGAATACCAGATGAGCTTAGAAAGAAACCTGTTTGCAAGTCAAGAAACAACAGTTAGAACTGGAAATGGAACAACAGACTGGTTCCAAATCGGGAAAGGAGTATGTCAAGGTTGTATACTGTCACCCTGCTTATTTAACTTTTAACTTTTATGCAGAGTACATCATCCAAAATGCCAGACTGGATGACTTATAAGCTAGAATCAAGATTGCCAGGAGAAATATCAATAACCTCAGATATGCAGATGACACCACCCTAATGGCAGAAAGTGAAGTGTAACTAAAGATCCTCTTGATGAAGGTGGAAGAGGAGACTGAACAAGATTAAAACTCAACATTCAAAAAGCTAAGATCCTGGCATCTGGTCCCATCACTTCATGGTAAGTAGATGGGAAAACAATGGAAACAGTGACAGACTTTATTTCCCTGGGATCTAAAATCACTGTGGAAGGCGACTGCAGCCATGAAATTAAAAGATGCTGCTCCTTGGAATGCTATGACAAACCTAGACAGCATACTAAAAAGCAGAAACATTACTTTGCCAAGGTCTGTATAGTCAAAGCTATGGTCTTTCCAGTAGTTATGTATGGATGTAAGGGTTGGGCCATAAAAAAGGCTGAGCATGGAACAACTGATGCTTTCGAACTGTGGTGTTAGAGAAGACTCTTGAGAATCCCTTTGACAGCAAGGAGATCAAACCAGTCAACCCCAAAGGAAATCAACTCTGAATACTCATGGAAAGGACTGTTGCTGAAGCTCCAATATTTTGACCAACTGATGCGAAGACCTGATTCATTGGAAAAGACTCTCATGCTGGGAAAGATTGAGGGCAGGAGGAGAAGGGGGTGACAGAGGATGAGATGATTGGATGACATCATCAACTCAATGGACATGAGATTGACCAAACTCCAGGAGATGGAGGAGGACAGAGGAGCCTGGTGTGCTGCAGTCCATGGGGTCACAAAGAGTCAGACATGACTAAGCAACTGAACAACGACAAAATCCTGGAAAGTACACACAAAACAAAAGCAGGTTATCTCGAATTTCTTGCAGCTCAAGGTATTTGAGTAAGCTGATTCCCCATGTTTAGAGGTTTGACAGTAAACAGTCTTGGGATTACTTGTGTGTGTTTGTGCTAAGTAGCTCAGTTGTGTCCGATTCTTTGCGACCACATGGACTATAGCCCACCAGACTCCTCTGACCATGGGATTCTCCAGGCAAGAATACTGGTGTGGGTTGCCATTTCCTTCTCCAGAGGATCTTCCTGACCCAGGGACTGAACCCATGTCTCTTATGTCTCCTGCCCTGGCAGGTGGACTCTTTACTACTAGCACCACCTGGGAAGTTACAGTTCTGAGTGACTTGTTAGATGGTCTTTTGTAGATTTGTCTCCATCATTGCTACTTTTGAATCTATCATAAGATGGCATCTGTCTTGTACTGGGTACTATTATGAACGTGTGGCAACAGTGTCCAAGGTGTGATCCAAGTGACTCCTACTCTTTGGCCCTCTCTTGGTCCTTTTCTGAATACTCTAGCTGGTATTTTGACAAGTCAATCTGTGGAAGAAGTAATTCTCTTGCCTCAGAATATATTGTTTTAGATTAGGTGTCCCAGTGTCCCTTTTAATGGGATTCACAGGGGTCCTGTGTTTTTGGCTTTCCCTGGGATGCCATTAGTACACTTCTGGTCTTACCTTTCTGTAGACCTGGGGGCAGGTAGATGGGGGTATTGGGGTAGCATGGGGGGGAAGTGCTGTCTCCTTTCCTGGGGTTTTCATGAGCACCATCTATAGGCTTAAAGCATGTCCTGGTGGGGCTCTGATGTCAAGCTGTTCTGCTGGAAAACTTCTAGGTGAGATCTATGGGAAAGTTAATCAGCTCATTCCCCACTGTCAGTTTTACCCAGGGCTGCTGTGGGAAATTAGATATCTCCAGTCCAAGGCATACCCTGGGCCTCTTCATTCATCAGAGGGTTCCTTTCCACCTTATAAGAGGCTCCAGTCTTTTATTGTTTTCCTTACATTTTAGCCTTGGGCAAACTGTTTTCCAATGTTCTCCCTCCTTACAGTAAGCACATTGTTCCTTCCCCATAGTGGTTTTTTGGGTTACCTGCCCTCTGGCAAACCCTATTGAACACTTTAAAAAGTGTTCCCATTGAACACTTTAAAAGCAACACCTACCCATTCAGAAGGGTTTATTACAAAGGCAGCATCTAAAGTTTGCAATTTCTCCTGACATCTGAGGCACTTTGCCCCCTGAAAGATCAAATTTACCGTTCTAATATTTTCAAGGGCTTCAGGATCTGTATTAGTATGACATCTGTAGGCCTGATAAATCCTTTTGAAAAATTCAGAAAGGTTTTGATTATTTTTTTTTACTGAATTTCTTGAATTATGTTCAAATGCTTTTGCTTTGGTCCCCCCCTTTCAAAGATCTGCAGAGATTCACAAATAGGGGGTGCTCTAGTAAGGGCATTCTTCCCTCACTGGGGTCCCAATTTGGTTCAGCTGTGGATGCTGCCAAATGGGCTTCAGGCGTAGAGGATCCTTCCTATAAAGGAAGATTGTGTTATTTCCAATTAAAGTCTGAGAAACCCAGCTGGCTGATCATTTGCATTTCATCCCCTATATGAAATAACAGTGATAAAAATTGCCCTGCCCTGGGAGTGGCTCCTGGGTGCCCTCTTGGGTCTTAGATGGTGATACCAGACTAAGTCCTGTGCCCCAGAAATTAACACGGAATTTTCTAGTTTTTCCCGATAAGAAGGGACAGTCCTGAGTGCCCGTGCCAGGAATTGGGGCTGGAAAGGAATGGAAGGTAGCAAAAGGGATGTGTATGTGGGTATAAGAGCCTGGGGCAGCTAGCTCAGCCAGAGGTGTTACAGTTTGAAGCAACATTTCAGCCATGAAATCAGAAGACAGTTGCTTCTTGGCAGGAAAGCTATGACAAACCTAGACAGTGTGTTAAAAAGCAAAGACATCTCTTTGCCGACAAAGGTCCACATAGTCAAGGCTATGGTCTTTCCGGTAGTCGTGTACAGGTGATAGAGTTGGACAATAAAGAAGGCAGAGCACTGAATAATTAATGCTTTCGAACTGTGGTGCTAGAGAAGACTCTTGAGAGTATCTTGGAAGGCAAGGAGAACAAATCAGTCAGTCCTAGAGGAAATAACCCTGAATATTCATTGGGAGGACTGATGCTGAAGCCCAATACTTTGGCCACCTGGTACAAAGAGCCAATTCATTGGAAAAGACCCTGATGCTGGGAAAGATTGAGGGCAAGAGAAGGGGATGACAAAGGATGAGACGATTGCGTGGTATTAGCCACTCAGTGGACATGAACTTGGGCAAACTCTGGGAGATAGTGAAGGACAGGGAAGCCTGGTGTGCTGTAGTTGCAAAGAGTTGGACATGGCAACTGAACAACAGCAACATTCTCACTCCCATACCCCCTCCTTCCTTATTTTCCCTGATGTAATGGCACAAATGCTTGCACATAAAGGATTTCATCATCCTTCCCTGCTTCTTCACAAAATAGCTATAGAGTCCTTCAAAACCTGCTGTTAGGTTGTGGGTTTTTTTTTTTTTTTTGGTCATGCCCCAAGGCACATGGTACTTTAGTTCCCAGCCAGGGATTGAACATGCAGTTCCTACACTGGAAGTGTGAAGTCTTAATCACTGCCCAGGAAGTCTCCGCTGTAGATTTTTTTTTAAGTGGCTGGAGTTCCTGGACAAGGTGGCAGAGTAGGAGGACTTCAGCTCACTTCTCACAAACACACCAAAATCACAACTAACTGCTGAACAACCATCAATAAAGAGACTGAAAACTGTCCCAAAATATTCTACATCTAAAGACATAAAGAAGAAACCACAGTGAGACGGTAGGAGGGGGTGAAGTCATGATATAATCAAATCCCACACCTCTTCAAGTGGGTGACCCACAAACTGGGGGAAAATAATTACATCACAGAAGTTCTCAAACAGGAATGAGAATTTTAAGCCCCACAGCAGACTCCCCAGCCTGGGGGTCTGGCATCAGAAGGAGGAACCCCCAGAGCTATTGACTTGGCAGGCCAGCGGGGCTTTATAGTAGGAACTCCACAGACCTGGGGGAAATCGACATGTCACTTTTGGCAGTTGCACACAATGTCTCATGCCCCCTGGGACACAGGGCAGAGCAGTGACTCCATAGGAGGCTGAGCCAGACCTAACCTGCTGGTCTTGGAGCATCTCCTGGTGAAGGTGGGGGGAAGCTGTGGCTCGCTATGGGAATAAGCACGTCGGTGGTGGAGGCAACGGGGAGTATTCATCAGTGTAGTGTGAGCTCTCCTAGAGGTTTGGCACCAAGGCCTGGTTGTGCATGTGTGTGTTTAAATGTATTTTCAGCTGTGTCAGGGCTGAGTTGTGGTGCATGAGCTTCTCTGTAATTATGGCATATGTGCTCAGTAGCCGTGGTGTGCTGGCTTGCCCTGAAGCATCTGGGATCTTAGTTCCCTGTCCAGGGATTGAACCTGAGTCCTCTGTATTGGAAGGCGGATTCTTATCCACTGGACTGCCAGGACGTCCCTGATTGTGCTTTTATGTACTTTACTGTACAGTACTGTATAGAGTATATTAGTGTCTTTATTTCAAACCCAGGATGTCCAGAAGCAGCAGTGATAGAGCTGAGACGACTAGAAAGTGTCAAACAATAATGATGGAAACAAAGGTGAAAATAATTGAGAGAGTGGATCGAGGCATAAAGATGGTCACTCATTCTTACAACACGAATCGTTCAACCATCAGCATGATTCTGAAGAACAAGGACAAGTTCATGGAACATGTGAAGTCTGCTGTCCTGATGATGAAGATATCAAAGGAGCACAGGAAAGTGAGGGAGGAGACGGAGAAACTGCTCAGCGTGTAGAGGCAGGATCAGCATCAGCATCAGCGTTAAGTCCCACTCAGCTTAATGCTGACTCAAGAGAAAGCGGAAAGCCTTTATGAGAACTTAGAGAAGAAACACAGTGAAGAGTGAGAGGGCACCTTTTAATGCCAGCCTTGGCTAATTTCATCAGTTCAAGGCTAGAGCCAACCTTCACAATGTGAAAGGAAGTGGTGAGGCAGCGAGTGCAGATACAGTAGCTTCCCAGGAATTTCCTGAAATGCTTTGAGAAATTATTGATGAAGCTATGTATTTATCCGAGCAGGTTTTTAACATGGATGAGACAGGACTATACTGGAAGAAGAAGCCAGACCGAAGTTACATTGGTAAGGATGAAAAGTTGATGCTAGGCTATAAAGCAGCAAAGGACAGGCTAACTCTGTTGTGTGGTGTCAATGCTTCTGGAAATATGAAGTTTAATCCTCTCTTAACTTATCATCAGAAAACCCAAGAACCCTTAAAAATATAGCCAAGGGCTCACTTCCTGTTGTGTGGATGAGTAATCCCAAAGCCTGGGCTGTTGTTCAGTCGCTAAGTCCTGTCTGTCTCTTTGTGACCCCATGGACTGTAGCCCACCAGGTTCCTCTGTCCATGGGATTTCCCAGGCAAGGATACTGGAGTGGGTTGCCATTTCCATCTCCAGGGGCTCTTCCTGGACCAGGAATTGAACCCACATCCCCTGCACTGGCAGGAGCATATCCCACTGAGCCACTGGGGAAGCCCAAGAATCTGGGTTTCACAGACCATATTCCAGAACTGGTTTTTCCACTTCTTTATCCTAGAGGTAGAGAAATAGTGCCTGGAGAAGGATATCCCATTCAACAATCTTGCTACTCGACAATACTCTGGGCCACCCCCCATTCATGGACAACTTTCACCTCAACATCAAAGTAGTGCATTTGCCACAAAATACTATGTCACTCATCAAACCTATCAATGAGGGAGTTATAATGACTTTCAAGAAATATTATTTATGTCATACTTTTTGTCAGGCAGTAAAGGTGAGTGACAAGTCAGGAACCACCTTGAGACAATTCTGGAAGGACTATAACATCTACAAAGCCATAAAAAATCATTTACTTTGCTTGGCCTGAGGTTACAGCTGCCATCATGAATGGGGTTTGGAAGAACTTTTGCCCACAGTTTATTCACAATTTTTGTGGATGAGGGAAAATGGATGAGGAGCCCAAAGAGGTCTTCAGCGACTTAGTGACCCTCAGCAAGAAGCTGGAGCTAGATCTGCAAGTGGACAACTTCACTGAATTCCTTGCTGCACAGCAAGAGGAGCTTACTAATGAAGACCTGATGGAATTGGAGGCCCAGAGAAAGGACCAAGAGAGACAAGAGGAAGAAGTAGCTGAAGAACCAAAGAGATTCAAGATGCAAGAAATGTCCAGGGGATTTCTTTTTTCTTTTATTTTTTTGAGGACGCACTGTTAGTTTTTGAGACACCTGAATGTACCATGGTACATGAAGGCTGCAGCAGCGTTCAGAATGCAAACCAGTGCTACTGTATCATCTATGATGAAAAAATATCTACTACCCAGATGTCACTGGATCACTTTTTCAAAAGTGATGTCACTGGATCACTTTTTCAAAAGGGTAGACAGGGTTGAACCCAGCAAGGAACCAGAACCTGTGCCATCAATGTCAGGCATGAATGAAACTGCAGCTCGTCTCCATCTTCTGTTGCTGACGACCCTTCAGCTCTACTGTCTCACATCCCCCTCCAGTCACTCAATGCCAGCCCCCGTGTGCCATCTATTGTATTGTACCATCATATGTTTCAACATCCTGTAAGATTGACAATATTTATTATTTGTCTTTATGTATTATTTGTGAAAGTATTGTGAAAGTATTTGTGAAAACTATTACAAACCTATTGTCGTACAGGACTATAAAGCTGATTGTGTTAGTTGGGTACCTAGGCTAACTTTGTCAGACTTATGAACAAACTGGACTTACAAATGCACTTTTAGAATAGAACTCATTTGTATATAGGGGACTCACTGTACACACACTTTTCAAGTGCACACATTCTGGCACATTCTCCAGGATAGATCACATGCTGGGCCACAGAAGCCTCAGTAAATGTAAGACAATTGATATCATATCAAGCACCTTTTCTAATGACAGCACTATGAGATTAGACGTCAACTATAAGGAAAGGCTGCAAAAAACACACAAACATGTGGAGGCTAAATAATGCTACTAAACAACCAATGGATCACTGAGGAAGTTAAAGAGAAAATAAAGAAAATACCTAGAGACAAATGAAAACAAAAACATTATGACCCAAAACCCATGAGAGGCACTAAAAATAGCTCTGAGATAGCTTATACCAAGACAAGTTTACCTCAGAAATCAAGAAAAACCTCATATAAACAACATAACATTACACCTAAGCAACAGGAGGAAGGAGAACCAATGAAACCCCAAGTGAGTAGAAGAATAGAAATCATAAAGATCAGAACAGAAATAAATGAAATGGAGACTAACAATAGAAACTAAAAGCCAGTTCTTTGAAATGATAAACAAAATTGATAAAGCTTTAGCCAGACACATCAAGAAAAGAGGGGAGAGGGCCTAAATCAATAAAATTAGAAATGAAAAAGGTGAAGTTACAAGACACCACAGATGCTGGGAAAACTGGTCAACCACTTGTAAAAGAATGACACTAGAACACTTTCTAACACCATACACAAAAATAAACTCAAAATGGATTAAAGATCTCAATGTAAGATGAGAAACTATAAAACTCCTAGAGGAGAACATAGGCAAAACACTCTCCGACATAAATCACAGCAGGATCCTCTATGACCCACCTCCCAGAATATTGGAAATAAAAGCAAAAATAAATGGGACCTAATGAAACTTAAAAGCTTTTGCACTACAAAGGAAACTATAAGCAAGGTGAAAAGACAGCCCTCAGATTGGGAGAAAATAATAGCAAATGAAGAAACAGACAAAGGATTAATCTCAAAAATATACAAGCAACTCTTGAAGCTCAATTCCAGAAAAATAAATGACCCAATCAAAAAATGGGCCAAAGAACTAAATAGACATTTCTCCAAAGAAGACATACAGATGGCTAACAAACACATGAAAAGATGCTCAACATCCCTCATTATCAGAGAAATGCAAATCAAAACCACAATGAGGTACCATTACACGCCAGTCAGGATGGCTGCTATCCAAAAGTCTACAAGCAATAAATGCTGGAGAGGGTGTGGAGAAAAGGGAACCCTCTTACACTGTTGGTGGGAATGCAAACTAGTACAGCCACTATAGAGAACAGTGTGGAGATTTCTTAAAAAACTGGAAATAGAACTGCCATGTGACCCAGCAATCCCACTTCTGGGCATACACACCGAGGAAACCAGATCTGAAAGAGACACATGCACCCTAATGTTCATCGCAGCACTGTTTATAATAGCCAGGACATGGAAGCAACCTAGATGCCCATCAGCAGATGAGTGGATAAGGAAGCTGTGGTACATATACACCATGGAATATTACTCAGCCGTTAAAAAGAATTCATTTGAATCAGTTCTAATGAGATGGATGAAACTGGAGCCCATTATACAGAGTGAAGTAAGCCAGAAAGATAAAGAACATTACAGAATACTAACACACATATATGGAATTTAGAAAGATGGTAATGATAACCCTATATGCAAAACAGAAAAAGAGACACAGATGTACAGAACAGACTTTTGAACTCTGTGGGAGAAGGTGATGGTGGGATGTTTCTAGAGAACAGCATCGAAACATGTATATTATCTATAGTGAAACAGATCACCAGCCCAGGTTGGATGCATGAGACAAGTGCTCGGGCCTGGTGCACTGGGAAGACCCAGAGGGATGGGATGGAGAGGGAGGTGGGAGGGGGGGTCGGGATGGGGAATACATGTAAATCCATGGCTGATTCATGTCAATGTATGACAAAACCCACTACAATATTGTAAAGTAATTAGCCTCCAACTAATAAAAATAAATGAAAAAAAAAAGACACCACAGAAATATAAAGGACCATAAAATACAACTACAGGCAATAAATTGGACAACCTAGAAAAAATGGACAGATGTTTAGAGAGGAACAATCTCCAAGGAGTAAACCAGGAAGAAATAGAAAATATAAACAGAAAAATCACACGTACTGAAATTAAATCTGTGATTTAAAAATTCCCAATGGCAGAAAGCAAAGAGGATCTAAAGAACCTCTTGATGAAAGTGAATGAGGAGAGTGAAAACCCTGGCTTAAAACCCAACATTCAAAAAACTAAGATCATGGCATCTGGTCCCATCACTTCATAGCAAATAGATGGGGAAACAATAGAAACAATGACAGATTATATTTTCTTGGGCTCCAGAATCACTGTGGATGGTAACTTCAGTCATAAAATTAAAAGACACTTGATCCTTGGAAAAAAGGCTATGACAAACCCAGACAGTGTATTAAAAAAGCAGAGGCATCACTTTGCTGACAGATGTCCATATAATCAGAACTATGGTTTTTCCAAAACCATAGTCATGTATGGATGTGAGAGTTGGACCAGAAAAAAGGCTGAGCACCAAAGAACTGACGCTTTCGAACTGTGGTGCAGGAGCAGACTGCTTGGACAGCAAGGAGGTCAAACCAGTCAATCTTAAAAGAAATCAACCTTGAATATTCACTGAAAGAACTGATCCTGAAGCTCCAATACTTTGGCCTGATGCAAAGAGCTGACCCACTGGAAAGGACCCTGATGCTGGGAAACATTGAGGGCAGGAAGAGAGGCAGGTGACAGAGGATGATATGATTGGATGGCATCATTGACTCAATAGACATGAGTTTGAGCAATCTCTGGGAGACAGTGAAAGACAGGGAAGCCTGGTGTGCTGCGGTCCATGGGGTCTCAAAGAGTCGGACATGACTTAGGAACTGAACAACAAACAAAAGTTCAGGACAGATGGCTTCACAAGCAAATGCTATAAACATTTAGAGAAGAGTTAATACCTATCCTTCTGAAACCATTCCAAAAAGTTGCAGAGGAAGAAACACTTCTAAACATATTCTGTAAGGCCATCATTACCCTAATAGCAGAACCAAAGGTATCACAAAAGAGAAAAAAAATTACAAGCCAGTATCCCTCGCAAACACAGACACAAAAATCAACAGAATACTAGCAAATCAAACCCAGTAGTATATTAAAAGGATCATATACCATGTTCAAGTAGGATTTAGCTCAGTGATGCAAGGATTTTCCAATATCCACAAATCACTGTGATACACCACACTGAATGAAGAATAAAAAACATGATCATGTCAATAGATGCAGAAAAAGGTTTTGACAAAATGCAACACCAACTTACAATAAAAAATTCTCCAGGAAGTGGGCACAGAGGGAACATGCCTCAACATAATAAAGGCCATATGTGACAAACTCATAGCACATCAGAGTCAATGGAGAAGAGCTGAAAGCATTTTTTTGTAAGATCAGGAAAAAGACAAGGATGTCCATTCCCACCACTTTTATTCAACATAGTTTTGAAAGTAATAACCACAGCAACTAGACAAGAAAGAAAAAAGGAATCCAAATAGGAAAGGAAGTAAAATAGTCACTGTTTGAAGATGACATGACACTATACATAGAAAATCCTAAAAATAGTACCAGAAAATGACAAGAGCTTATCAATGAATTCACTAAAGTTGCAGGATACAAATATATATAAATTTGTTTCCTTTCTATTCACTAACAAAAGATCAGAAAGAGAAATTAAGAAAGCAATCCCATTTACCATCACATCAGAAAGAGTAATATATCTAGGAATAAACATACCTAAGAAAGGAAAATACCTGCAGTCTGAAAACTATAAGACACTGATGAAAGAAAGGTGACACAAACAGATGGAAAGATATACTGTGTTCTGGGATTGAAAAATCAATACTATCAAATTGACTATACTGCCCAAAGCACTCTACCAATTCAGTGAAATCTCTATCAAATTACCAATGGCATTTTCCACAGAAATAGAACAAAAAATTTAAAAACTTGATGGAAGCACAAAAGGTCCTCAATAGCTAAAGCAATCTTGAGAAGCAGCAGAGCTGGAGGAATCAGGCTCCCTGACTTCACACTATACTACAAAGCTACAATCATCAAAAGAGTATGGTACTAGCACAGAACAGGCAAAGAGATCAATGGAACAGGATAGAGAGCCTAGAAATAAACCCACGTACCTAAAGTCAATTTATCTATGACAAAGGAGGCAAGAATATACAATGGAGAAAAGACAGTCTCTTCAGTAAGTAGTGCTGGGCTGTTTACAATAGCTAGGACACAGAAGCCACCTAGATGTCCACTGACAGATGAATGGATAAGGAAATTGTAGTAGATATACACAGTGTAGTACATATACACATAAAAAGGAATGCATTTGAACCAGTTCTAATGAGGTAGACAAACCTAGAGTGATGAACCTATGATACAGAGTGAAGTAAGCCAGAAAGAGAAAGACAAATATCATATATTAACTCATCCATATGGAATCTAGAATGATAGTTTTACTGATGATCCTATGTGCAAGGCAACAAAGGAGACACAGACAGAGAACAGACTTTGGACTCAGTGGGGGAAGGAGAGGGTGGGATGATTTGAGAAAACAGCATTGAAATTTCATACACATTATCATAAAAAATAGACAGCCAGGGGGAGTTTGCTGTGTGATGCAGGGAACCCAAAGTTGACGCTCCATAACAACTTAGAGGGGGGAGGAAAGTGGGGGGGAATACAAGAGAGAGGGGACATATGTATACCTATGGCTGATTCATGTTGATATATGGCAAAAACGAGTATGATATTGTAAAATAATTATCCTACAATTAAAAATAAATATAAATAAAAAATAAGCTGTATTGGGAAAACTGGATAACTACCTGTAAAAGAATGAAATTAGAACATTTTCTATCGTCGTACAGAAAAATAAATTCAAAATGGATTAAAGACCTAAATGTAAGACTAGATACTATAAAACTACTAGAGGAAAACATAGAACACTCTTTATCATAAATCACAGCAATATCTTTTTTGATTCATCTCCTAGAGTAATAGAAATACAAACAAAAATAAACAAATGGGACCTAATTAAAACATAAATCTTCCACACAGCAAAAGAAGCCATAAATAAAACGAAAAGATAACCTTCAGAAAGGGAGAAAATATTTGCAAATGATACAACTGACAAAGGATTAATTTCCAAAATATACAAACAGCTCATATAGCTCAAGATCAAAAACACAAACAACCTAACCAAGAAATGGGCAGAGAACTAGACATTTCTCTAAAGAAGCATGTGTTTGCATGCTAAGTCACTTCAGTCTTGTCCAACTTTTTGTGACCCCCTGTACTGTAGCCTGCCGGTCTCCTCTTCTACGGGATTTTCCAGGCAAGAATTCTGGAGTGGTTGTCACGCCCTCCTCCAGGGGATCTTCCTGACCCAGGGACTGAACCTGCACCTCCTACGTCTCCTGCATTGGAAGGCAAGTTCTTTACCACTAGTGCCGCCTGAAAAACCCAAAGAAGACATACACATGGCCAAAAGTCACATGAAAAAATGCTCAACATCGTTAATTATTAGAGAAATGCAAATCAAAACAACAGTTAGGTTTCACCTCAAACTGGTCAGAATAGCCACCATCAAAAAGTCTAAAAGCAATAAATGCTTGAGAAAGTGTGGGGAAAAGAGAACTCTCCTACATTGTTGGTGGGAATGTAAGATGGTAGTGTCATTATGGAGAACAGTATGGAGGTTCCTTAAAAACTGAACAGAGAGGTACCATGTGATCCTGCAACCCCACTCCTGGGCGTATATCCAGAGAAATTATAATTGGAAAAGATCCATCACCCCAATATTCATTGCTGCACTATTTACAATAGCCAAGACATGAAAGCAACCTAAATGTCCATCAACAGATAAATGGATAAAGAAGATGTGGTATACATATACATATACATATATATATATATATATATATATATATATATATAAATGACAGAACATTACTCAGCCATATAAAACAATAAAATAATGCTATTTGCAGCAATATAGATGGACCTAGAGATTATCATATTAGGTGAGGTAAACAACACAGAGAAAGACAAATATCATAGGTGGAATCTAAAAATATGATACAAATAAACTTATATACAAAGTAGAAATAGACACATAGACTTAAAAACAAATTTATGGTTACCAAATGGGAAAGGTGGGGGGGATAAATCAGGAGTTTGGAATTAACACACACACACTACTAGGGCTTCCCTGATGGCTGAGCGGGTAAAGAATCTGCCTTCAATGCAGGAGACACGGATTCGATCCCTGGGTCCAGAAGACCCCCTGGAGAAGGAAATGGTGACCCACTCCAATATTCTTGCCTAGAAAATCCCATGGACAGAGGGGCCTGATGGGATACAGTCCATGGGGTTGCAAAGAGCCAGACATGACTGAGTGACTAAGCATATATAAAATGATAACCAACAAGGACCTCTTGTATAGCACAGGGAACTGTACTCAGTATTTTGCAATAAGCTATAAGGGAAAAGCATCTGATAAAGAACAATTATATATATATATGTTGGTCTGGTGATTCAGTGTTAAAAAATCCACCTGCCAATGCAGGAGAAGCAGGTTCGATCCCTGGGTTGGGAAGATCCCCTGGAGAAGGAAATAGCAATCCACCCCAATATTCTTGCCTGGAGAAGCTCATGGACAGAGGAGCCTGGCAGGCAAAAGTCCATGGGGTCGCAAAAGAGTCAGACACGACTTTTTGACTAAACAACCACAAATAACTGAATCACTTTGCTGTTCAACTGAAACAATATCTTAAATCAACTATACTTCAGTTTTTTAAAAAGTCACTCTAAAGCCTAAATACTAACTGACCATCTTAAACACTAAAAGCATGTCTATTTGCTTTGGCATTAACCAATCAGGATTACTATACAATTTAAGAAAAAAACTTGGTTACTGCTCTGACATACAAAAATTTAAGATAACTACTAAAATTATGATTGATATCACTAACCAGAATATACTAGACTTTTAGGAGTTTCATATAATTTCTAGAATGTATATATTAATAATGTTTACCCATATGATACAGCCTAAGAAGTTTTACCACTACTTATTTGACAATCAGTTCAGTTCAGTTACCACTCATGTCCAACTCTTTGCAACCCCATGAACCACAGCACGCCAGGCCTCCCTATTCATCACCAACTCCCAGAGCTTACTCAAACTCATGTCCATCGAGTCAGTGATGCCATCCAACCATCTCATCCTCTGTCATCCCCTTCTCCTGCCTTCAATCTTTCCCAGCATCAGGATCTTTTCCAATGAGTCAGCTCTTCGCATCAGGTGGCCAAAGTATTGGCTTTTCAGCTTCAGCATCAGTCCTTCCAATGAATATTCAGGACTGATTTCCTTGAGGATTCACTGGTTTGATCTCCTTGCAGTCCAAAGGACTCTCAGGAGTCTTCTCCAATACCGCAGTTCAAAAAGCATCAATTCTTTGGCACCCAGCTTTCTTTATAGTCTAACTCTCACATCCATACATGACTACTGGAAAAACCATAGCTTTGACTAGATGGACCTTTGTTGGTAAAGTAATGTCACTGCGTTTTAAGATGCTGTCTAGGTTGGTCATAGCTTTTCTTCCAAGGAGCAAGCACCTTTTAATTTCATGGCTGCAGTCACCATCTGCAGTGATTTTGGAACCCAAGAAAATTAAGTCTGTCACTGTTTCCCCTGTTTCCCCATCTATTTTCCATGAAGTGATGGGACCAGATGCCATGATCTTAGTTTTCTGAATGTTGAATTTTAAGCCAGCTTTTTCACTCTCCTCTTTCACTTTCATCAAGAGGCTCTTCAGTTCCTCTTCACTTTCTGCCATAAGGGTGGTGTCATCTGCGTATCTGAGGTTATCGATATTTGACAAGGCTTCCTATGTAATTTACAATATCAAATAAGCCTAATTAGTTTAATATCCTTCTGTGAGATAAAGAGAAAACAAATAACTTCGGTGTTTCAGGGACCTTATGATGGCCTCCCTGATGGCTCAAATCTTAAAGAATCTGCCTGCAATGGAGGGAACCTGGGTTTCATCCCTGGGTGGGGAAGATGTCCTGGAGTAAGAAATGACAACCCACTCCAGTATTCTTGCCTGGAGAATCCCATCAACAGAGGAGCCTGGTGGGCTACAGTCCATGGGGTCACAAAGAGTTGGACATGACTAAGTGACTAACATTAGAGACCCTTTGAGAAAACTCAAAGTCAACTAGAAGTCAAATGAACTTCATTTAAAATTTGATCTTTGGAAAGTCTGTCAAAAATATCAGTGATATAAAAGCAAATGGCAATACAGATTACTTAAATTCACAATCTATTACCAAAAGGAATACAATATTTTAAGAAAACTTTGTCCTCTTAGAGAGCCAAATTCAGGTTTTATACCACTTTACCTTTAAAATTCATTTTCTTAAGTTCAATTTCATCTTAGCCAAGCCAAACCATGCATAAAACTCAGCTTTCCTCCTCCACAAACTTTTATCTTTCTGTATGCATATTAATCTGTCCCTTACTTTCTCTTACATTCAGAAATGAGTGCTAGGACAAAACCACCTTTTCCCCTCTAACAAAATGCACTTCCATTCCTCAAATCCTCTTTGCTGAAAACACACATCCTGCATCTTTGCATACTGAAATGCTTCCCTTATAATTCTTAACCTTAAAACCTTGATCTCTAATGAAAACCTAGAGGCAAGTCATTGTAAATGGTCATTCTAACATTTCCCAATTGAAAAACTTTATGCCTTAATCTTCCTCTCCTAAGAAAGCAAAGGTAGATAAACTTAGACCAGCCCAGCAACTAATGTTCTAATAGTTTATCCTATTAAAATGACCCAGGTAGTCAATGGAGTCTGTTTAATTAGTTAAGTTGCAAGTTATGAAAATCAAGAGAGACTATTTTAGATAGACATTCCCAAAACATAATTATACCTATAGCATTTACCTAAAACTCTTACTACATTTACCTGTATTTACTGAAAAGCTTTGTCATATTGTTATTTTTCTTGTTTAACAAACTTTATAATGGGAATAATAAGGTCTTATATGATTTCCAGTAAACTTAGGTATAGTAAAAGCATTATTCTTAATGCTAAAGACACATCTGCACTAATTAAACCAACAAGCTTAATCTAACTTTAATACTAGATATTAATATTGAATATTTCCTAGGTCATGTGAACCCCAAATTCCTTCTGATTAGCATTTTATACTTGAGTATTTATACAAGTGTTTACTTTCCTTTAAGCCAATTAAATAAAGCTCTTTTAAAAATTAATTATGGCAATGCCATACACTTATAACACATGTATAAACAATGAACAAACATAGGGATCTCAGGGTTTCCATTCCAAAACTTTAGCCATGAATCAGTATTAAGTGTTAGTGGCTCAGTCATGTCTGACTCCTTGTGACCCCATGGACTGTAGTCAGCCAGGCTCCTCTGTTCATGGAATTCTTCAGGCAAGAATACAGGAGTGGGTAGCTATTTCCTTCTCCAGGGGATCTTCCTGACCCGGGGACTGAACCCGGGTTTCCTGCATTGCAGGCAGATTCTTTACAATCTGAGCCACTAGGGAATCATATAAGCTCATCAAGACTTGTGATCAGCTCCCAAAATCAATTGCGGCCATGCACATAATGGCACCCCAACATGCTTGGATATTGACTTAGTTAGTAGTACAGACTTTCTGATGGTTTAAAAATTATATGGTTGAGGCACTGGAAAATATAAGTTGTTCAATAAGGTAAAATTCAGACTAAGCTACAAATTCATGCAGATACCTCTGTTTGAATATGAGACAACTTAAAAACTTTTGTTTGTAAAAAGGCCTTCATCCTCTAGCTATACTTTTCCAAAAAAAAATTGCTGAGGGAGAAGGAAAATACAAGGTTCACAGCATATCACTGTTCAGTTCAGTTCAGTCGCTCAGTCGTGTCCGATTCTTTGCGACCCCATGGACTGCAGCACGCCAGGCTTCCCTGTCCATCACCAACTCCCAGAGCTTACTCAAACTCATGTCCATCAAGTCAGTGATGCCATCCAACCATCTCATCCTCTGTCGTCCCCTTCTCCTCCTGCCTTCAATCTTTCCCAGCATCAGGATCTTTTCCAATGACTCAGTTCTTTGCATCAGGTGGCCAAATTATTGGAGTTTCAGCTTCAGCATCAGTCCTTCCAATGAATATTCAGGACTGATTTCCTTTAGGATGGACTGGTTGGATCTCCTTGCAGTCAAAGGGACCCTCAGGAGTCTTCTCCAATACCACAGTTCAAAAAGCATCAATTCTTTGGCGCTCAGCTTTCTTTATAGGCTAACTCTCACATCCATATATGACTACTGGAAAAACCATAGCTTTGACTAGACGAACCTTTGTTGGCAAAGTAATGTCTCTGCTTTTTAATATGCTCTCTAGGTTGGTCATAACTTTTATCCAAGGAGCAAGTGTCTTTTAATTTCATGGCTGCAGTCACCATCTTCAGTGATTTTGGAGCCCAAAAAAATAAAGTCTGTCAGTGTTTCTATTATTTCCCCATCTAGTGATGGGACTATGAAATAATGGAACCAGATGCCATATCTTAGTTTTCTGAATGTTGAGTTTTAAGCCAACTTTTTCACTCTCCTCTTTCACTTTCATCAAGAGGCTCTTTAGTTTTTCTTTGCCTTCTGCCATAAGGGTGGTGTCATCTGCATATCTGAGGTTATTGATGTTTCTCCTGGCAATCTTGATTACAGCTTGTGCTTCATCCAGCCCAGCATTTCTCATGATGTACTCTGCGTATAAGTTAAATAAGCAGCTGATGATATAGCCTTGACGCACTCATTTCCTGATTTGGAATCAGTCTGTTGCTGCAAGTCCAGTTCTAACTTTTGCTTCTTGACATGCATACAGATTTCTCAGGAGGCAGGTAGGGTGTCTGATATTCCCATCTTTTTAAGAATTTTCAACACAGTCAAAGGCTTTGGCGTAGTCAATAAAGCAAAAGTAGATGTTCTTCTCAAACTCTCTTGCTTTTTTGATGATCCAGCAGATGTTGGCAATTTGATCTCTGGTTCTTCTACCTTTTCTAAATCCAGCTTGCACATTTGGAAGTTCTCAGTTCATGTACTGTTGAAGACTGGGTTGGCGAATTTTGAGCATTACTTTGCAGGCATGTGAGATGAGTGCAACTGTGCGGTAGTTTGAACATTATTTGGCATTGCCTTTCTTTGGGATTGGAATGAAAACTGACTTTTTCCAGTCCTGTGGCCACTGCTGAGTTTTCCAGATTTGTTGACATATGAGTGCAGCACTTTCACAGCATCATCGTTTAGGATTTGAAATAGCTCAACTGGAATTCCATCACCTCCACTAGTTTTGTTCGTAGTGATGCTTCCTAAGGCCCACTTGGCTTTGCATTCCAGGATGTCTGGCTCTATGTGAGTGATCACACCATCGTGGTTATCTGGGTCATGAAGATCTTTTTTGTACAGTTCTTCTGTGTATTCTTGCAACCTCTTCTTAATATCTTCTGGTTCTGTTAGGTCCATACCATTTCTGTCCATTATTGAGCCCATCTTTGCATGAAATGTTCCTTTGGAATCTCTAATTTTCTTGAAGAGCTCTCTAGTCTTTCCCATTCTATTGTTTTCCTCTATTTCTTTGCATGGATAGCTGAGGAAGGCTTTCTTTTCTCTCCTTGCTATTCTTTGGAACTCTGCATTCAAATGGGTATATCTTTCCTTATCTCCATTGCCTTTTGCGTCTTTTCTTCTCTCAGCTATTTGTAAGGCATCCTCAGACAGCCATTTTGCCTTTTTGCATTTCTTTTTCTTGGGGATGGTCTTGATCACTGCCTCCTGTACAATGTCATGACCTCTGCCCATAGTTCTTTGGGCATTTTATCAGATCTAATCCCTTGAATCTATTTGTCACTTCTACTATATAATCGTAAGGGATTCAATTTAGGTTGTACCTGAATGGGCTAGTGGTTTTCCCTACTTTATTCAATTTAAGTGTGAATTTGGCAATAAGGAGTTCATGATCTGAGCCACAGTCATCTCCCAGTTTTGTTTTGCTGACTGTATAGAGCTTCTCCATCTTTGGCTGCAAAGAATATAATCAATCTGATTTTGGTATCTACCATCTATGATGTCCACATCTGCAGAGTAGAATATGTGCTCATCCTCTCTTGCTAGAACTCCAAAATTACAACTCGCTGCTGAAAAACCGTCAACAGGAGAATGCTGGATCCCACCAAAAAAAGATACCCCACATCCAAGGGTAAAGGAGAAGCCCCAGCAAGACGGTAGGAGGGATGAAATCAGCATATCATGGCCAGAGATATTTCAACAGTGAGTAACAATGCAGTGTGTCTATATGCCTCCATGTATATCCTGTCATTTGTGCTGTAACTGTAAAATCTAAAGTTCTGCAGTCAAGCCTCAGAGCTGCCAGTTATTTAGGAGTTTGATTTTGGGCAAGTCATTTAACTTGTCTGAGCTTTGTGTCTGTATCTACAAAATGAGGATGATTGTATCTGTTCAGGTTGCCTTACTCACATGTGAGACTATGAAGGCAATTGATAAACTTTACTATTTTTGACAGTTGCATTTGGTTTTTGCTTTATGTTTTTGTTTTTAAATTCTACGTTTATTGCTACCAACCCATCTCCCTCCACCTTCATGCATGCGTGCTCTGTCATGTAACTGTCTGTCTGTCATGGACTACAGCCCACCAGGCTCCTCTGTCCATGGACTTTTCCAGGCAAGAATACTGGAGTGGGTTTCCGTTTCCTTCTCCTGCTTTAGGTGTTTAAGAAATGTTCATATGCAAAGGTAGTAAAACTAAGAGAAGAGTAAATTATGGAAAGAGATATTGAGGAACTCTAACGTTTTCAGAATTTAGAAAGTTGAATTACATTTACCTAAAGATCTTTAAAACTCATGATATTTTCAAGTGTCTTTTTATTGCGGGAAGAGTAGTGATAAAGCCAGTTTGAAGATGAATGGTAACATTTCTGTATGTGAGTGACTTATGTTCATCTTACCATTCTCTGTAAAGAAATTTTAAATATTTAACCAATTTTGCATAATTATATGGAAATCCTCTTAGATTTAAGAATAGTTGAGCCAAAACTTGATGATTGGGAAACTTTTAAAATATGAAACATGGTATGATTAACACTGTGGAGAGTAACTGAAAAATATTTCAGGAAGCATCATGTGTAAAGATAAAGGATGATTGAATATCTTTCTGAAGGCCTTATTGCTGATTATGAAGCAGAAGCCAAGGTAATCCAGTGCTAAATTGTTGAATTGATAACCTGTATCACTTGCCTTTGGCATTCCTGCTGAGGTTCTCTTGCAACTCGGTGTCTATTTAAGTAGTGAGCAAGCTGTCATGTAGAAAGAAAAGAATTCTCAATACAATGGGTCATTTGAATAAGAAAGACTGCAAGAATCTTTTGGTGGCAGTAAAGCTAAGTTTAACTGTAAATGCTGTCTGCCAGAGAGCTTCACATTCCCACTAAAAAATGAAAATTAAAGTTTTTTAAAAACCAAAAACTGAATCAGGTAAAACAACATAAAACCCATCAGTAAAAAAAAGAGGTTGGATTCAAATTGGGCTTCTGGCAGATAAGACAGATCAACGTTACCTGTCTAGGTGGCTAACCCGTTTTTACTAGCATTTATGGAAAACACACTTCTGTTTCTATTTGTAGCTTTTGTAAATTCTAGGGACCAAATGCAGCCCGTCTCTTCTTCCCTAGGAAAATCCCACTCTTGGACAAGAACAGTTTTTTTTCCCCCTGATCCTTTCTTCCTTTTGACATCAGTAAAGGTTTTAAATATCACAAAACTGAATTGGCTGTAAATTGGAGCAACGTTACCAAACAAACTGAAACAAAAATCAAAGGACAAACAGAAAATCCTAAATAAGCCCTTAAGTTTGCTCTTGGGGTTTGACATACACGGATGCAGGAGACCATAAATGACATGCTTAACACAGGAAGGGGGAGCAGTCCATGGTACATGGGGTCCCGAGATACCCCTGCCCAAACCCCAAGCGGAGATCCTAACAGGTGCTGTGGTTACACATTGTTACAATGAAGTATCATCTACCCCTCAGCCAGAAGGCTCCCAGCTGTAATCAGATCACTTCCCTAAAATGCGGCTCAGAGGACTTTCTTTAGGAATAATTGGAACACTACCCATTTTTAAAGACAGAAATTCAGGAAAAGACAAGACACAACCTGCACACACAGATGCTAGCATCCAAAGAAACAAATGAACCAGTTCACAAACTGGGTCAAAGTCCAAAAACAGTTTCCTCTCTCCACAGGGTACCCCCAGCTCACTCAACTGCAAAACAAATCCGCTTATTTCAGAGAAAAAGCCCCAAACACAGAGGAAATGCAACTCCTTCCTCTCTCCAACAGGGTACCCCACTCAAACAGAAAGCAAACTGGCTTATACCAGAGAAAAAGCCTGCAAAGGAAAGAAAATAAGGTTCCTGGCTGTGCACACCGGAGTGACATCTTATTGCCGTCCCGCTGACGCTGGGACAGCCGTTGTTTTGGGGAATTTGAAACAGCAGGTCCTCGGACAAGACGAGGTCCTGAGGGCTAGCAGTCGGGTCAGCTGCTACGACCATTGCCGCAAGCCTCCTGCCTGGTTGCGCTAAAATTTGTTTACTGAGTCCAAGGTCCTGCTATTCTCCCAACGACAGGCCAATAAATTGAGAGATGACTTGTTGGGGCAAGAAATAGCAACTTGATTCAGAAAACCAGCAGACCAAGAAGATTGGCGGACTTGACTCCTGAGGAATCATCTTGCCTGAGTCAGAATCCAGGCTCCTCTTTACTGAAAGTAGAAAGAGCCAAGCCAAACCTTTCCTATTTCCCATCAGCCTCCTGGGGAGAGGTGTTCATTTCCTCCTCCCTGCAGTCATTCACTGGTGGACCTGTGGGCTACACTAAGGTATTTCAGCGTAATGCTCATTACCTAGGAGGCAGGGTTCCCAGAGATGGAGATTATGTATACTTTAAACCCTTTAGTGATAAACCCTGTAAGAGGGAAGAATACAAGGTTCTTCCTTATAACAACACAGCAAAGATAGTTGAATCAGACCCTTGCTGTAAAGAAAGCTGAGCACCGAAGAATTGATGCTTTTGAACTGTGATGTTGGAGAAGACTCTTGAGAGTCCCTTGGATGGCAAGGAGATCCAACCAGTCCATCCTCAAGGAAATCAGTCCTGAATATTCATTGGAAGGACTGATGCTGAAGCTGAAACTCCAATACTTCAGCCACCTGATGTGAAGAACTGCCTCATTTGAAAAGACCCTGATGCTGGGAAAGCGGGAGGAGAAGGGGACGACAGAGGATGAGATGGTTGGATGGCATCACCGACTCAGTGGACATGAGTTTGAGTCAACTCTGGGAGTTAGTGATGGACAGGGAGGCCTGGCGTGCTGCAGTCCATGGGGTTGCAGAGTCGGAGAGGATTGGACGACTGAACTGAACTGAACTTGCTATCTAAAAAAGGAGACAACCCAGTTGGCTTGACCATTTGTGATCCATTCCCTTATGTGAATGGGGACACAGGAGGGACTGTTACATGATTTTTCTTTTTTTTGGCCCAAATCAGTAATTGAATTGGTGGTGTCAAAGTGGCCTGAAATAGTATAGAATCACAAAATTAGGGAGTTGGAGAGTCCTCACAAAGCATATTTTGAAAGTTAAAAAAAAAAAAAAAATGGAGTTCAGGAAAGTTTAAGCTGGGAATAGAATCCCAGTCTTCAGATTCTTTCAGTATCTGTACCATTGACTCCAGTGATCGTCAACACTTCCATGGAAGTGGACCACTATTAACATGTGGAACACAGTAAGTGCTATGTTAATGTGGATTAATTTTTTTTCATTATTACACTTTTACTGCTAATGTTAATCTAAAGCCTCCAGAGCTTTATTATGTCCTTTGATAAAGTGTCATCTATATGATATATATACATATTAGAGGGCAGCAGTGAAGGGGTTATATACAGTCAGATAGCTATTGAGTGAAAGAGGATTTATGTTTGTAAGTGGTTTATTGATGAGTCTCAAGAAGGACCCAGTAAATAATACACCACCATTACAGCTGAAGTTCAAAGCCAACCCAGAAAAATAAATAAAAACACAATGGGACAAAGCATGAGAGCCCTAAATATTGCCTTTATCACTGATAAATCTGATATTGGATGTGTGGCTCATATTGGAAGACAAGTGGGCTTCCTATTACTGGCTTTTAGAGAGACACAGCCACAGGATGGCATCACATGTGGTTCTCTCAAAGCTCCCCACTCTTTAAGTGGAAAAGAAATACAAACTGAAACCACTGGGGTTTAGAAAATTCAACAGGAAATAAATAAATGACTAATCAGGAGGAATTAACCTTCTTTAACACATATCCCTCCTTTAATAACATTTGGACACATTATGCATTTTTTGTGCCAGTTACAGATGAAATATTTGGTTGAATAAGGAATTAGTGTGACTTATTGAAGATATATCTTATACTCTTAGTATTTTCTGATTCTAAACAATATGATAGAAAAATTGTTTGAAGCAGTAATTTCTCAGTTATTAACTTGACCTTTTCCTCTTTGATCCAGAGAAACAAAATGTTAATATCGAAAATACATAGTCAATTTCAATGTACACAGATTAGTTATCGATAGAACTTGCTAACGAATCCTGAGTTTACAAGGTGAGAACAACTAAAATCTCTTCTACAGGAAGAGGCTGAAACAGAAAATGAAAGGTAGTGACTTCCTTGGTGGTCCAGTGGTTAAGAATCCACCTTCCAATTCAGGAGATGTGTTTCGATCGATCCCTGGTCAAGGAACTAAGATCCCACATGCCACAGGGCAAGTAAGCTGCCGGAGGGCTGCAAACTACTGAGCCCACGCCTGCACACCACAACTAGAGAAAAGCTCATGGGCCCTAATGAAGAACCCACCTGCCACAGCTAAGACCCAAAGTAGTCAAAAATAAAATAAATAAATGAATAAAAAGAAAATGTATAAAAATAAAATAAAAATAAATAAAATAAAATAAATAAAAAGAAAAAGAAAATGAAAGGTATAAGGGAAAGGACAGAACTGTTTAAAGAATATTGGCACAGGCAGAAGTGATTTGATGGAAATTAAGTGTAATAATTTTTCCATTGCAACGGCTCTTTATTAATAAAGTGAGTTAGTTAAAGGAAATTAAAGAATGTTGCCAAAACTCAATACAGATGCTGAAATTCAGCATCAAAAATCCAAAAACCAAAACCCAGGTAGGTGCAAGTCCCTATGTTTGGTATTTGAAGAGATTATGTAATTACAACACACTCATCAAATTAAAGGGGAACAATATATGCATGTCAAGTAATAGTTGTTGTAGATGTATTTGCTGGCTACCCTACGACCTTCTGCCACCTCTATTTATTCCCTTTGACTGCCTCCCATATAGAGGCTGAAAAAAAATCAAATCTTCAGCTTACTAGGTGTTCCTTGCATGTTGATCACTTATGACCCTGTCATGGCTAATAATGTATAAGGGGTCTTCTGGGGCCTTTGGAAGGATTTATCCTTTCCCTACAAGAAAGAGGTGCTCAAGGAGAAGTCTTCTGTCCAGCACCACCCCGAGACATAGCCATCTTGTAGACACAAGTGCAGGACAGCAGTGTGGCAGAGACTCCACACTGAATCCAAGTCTTTGAGACACTGAATCAATGCCAGCAGCCACCTATTTCTAGACATCTCATTATGCAAGATAATGTTAGTCAGGTTTTCTGTTATTTGAAGCTGCAAGCATTCTGAATTAGCCCTATAGATGAAGGCCACACATTAGATAGTAATCTATCTACACATCTGAATGCCATCATGATTTTTCTCTAGCAGTTTGCAACTTCAAAACTTGAGCAATCATTATAATTCATTTCCCACAGATCAAAATGTTACAGAATGTGGCAACAATGTAATGAAAAATTTGGGAAGATGATGATTGAAAAAGACCAGAGTCTACTCTGGGTCAGGACTGGCTCAGACCTCAACTTGACCCCATCTAGTTGTGTGATCTCATCCAAAAAATAGGATAATGAGTCATTTACCTCATAGAGTTTTTGTGAGAATTACATGTGATATTTGTAAATTGCTTACCCCAATGCCTGGAAGATGAAGGGGATTATAGCTTTTTTTTTTTTTTACTATATACTTCTGAATTAATTTGCAAAATAAATGTTCAATTTTATAGTCATTTTTTTAATATTCACTTGCACTTTTCCAGCTTTTAAGGAAATCTTTATTTACTTGTCAAATATACTCGTTTTTCCTTTTTGACAAAATTCCTATTGGTGTGTAAGCTTTTCTTCAATTGTTATTCCAATTCTTTAGCTATTACTGCAGGAACCAAATATTGTACTCCTCTCACCATCTCGCTGTCTCACCTAACTAGGATGAGACCAAAATTAGTGTACTGCTAAGGAAGATGGGGGAAGGGAAGAGCATGGGAATGTCAAATTAACTGGAGACAGGTACTCAGCTCATGTGTCAAATCAGTGTCAGAGAAATTTCATCTAGCTGGGGCAAGGGAATAGCACAGACCTCAAGGTTGCACTGACGCTCTCATGCATGCACAGGTCAGTTCAGTTCAGTCACATGGAAAGCCAAAATGAAACAAAATGACCAAACAAAGAAGACTGGAGCTTCCTTTGGTGACTCAGTGGTAAAGAATCTGCCTGCCAATGCAGGAGACGTAGGTTCCATCCCTGGTCTGGGAAGATCCCACATGCTGCGGAGCAACTAAATCTGTGAGCCACAACTATTGAGACAGGGCTCTAGAGCTTACACTTCACAACAAGAGAAGCAACTGCAATGAGAAGGCTGCGCAAGTCAACCGGAAAGTAAAGGAAATTAAAGAACATTGCCAAAACTCAGTACAGATGCTGAAATTCAGCATCAAAAATCCAAAAACCAAAACCCAGGTAGGTGCAAGTCCCTATGTTTGGTATTTGAAGAGATTATGTAATTACAACATACTCATCAAATTTAAGACACTGAGATTATAAGCCTTGGATAACAGCAAAAATCTGCTTGCAAGTTAGAATTCATTAGAATGTTTAAATGGATAAGAGAAGGGATGGGGCTTGGGATGGGGCTTGGGATGGGGTGGGAAACAAAAGTGAGTTAAGCTACCGAGTTTGTCACTTAAGTAGTAGATAACCAGATTTTTCTTTAAAAAGCATGAGTTCCCTTTTCTCCAGCCACTTTGATGCGGGGAGCTACCAAAATATGGTTACCTTGAAGTCGGAGAGAAATCAAAGAATTAGTCACTAGCTAAGTTTCTCCTTTTCTATTCTGGACATGCAAGCATCAGAAAGATAAATTAAACACCCCTTTTAAAAGGGCAAACTCTAGCTTGAAAAGATTTTTATAATAGGGTTGAGAGCTTCTTGCACAAATTGATTTAGGGAGGCATTATAAATGAACTAATTAAAGCAAGTGGCCCATAGTTTTGGACCATTCTTTGAAAATACATGAAAGAGGAATTTTAAATTGTCAGTTTGTACCATGGTATATACTTCTTCTGAATTTTGCTTAAATAATACACTCTACTGAATCTGACATAAATCACAGAACTCAACATTTCCAAAGGTGAGCTCATCTCTAGTTGTCCAATCCTGTCTCACATCTCAAAGACTGGCATCATCATCCACAGAGGCGGAATCCTAGGAGTTATTTTTGATCATTTTTCCTTTCACCATACATAGCTGATCCACTGCTGCTGCTGCTTTTTTTCCCCTCTTTTTGTGGCTCGCATTTTCTTTGATCTTTGTGGTGGCCTGCAGGATCTTTAACCGTGGCATGTGAATTCTTAGTTGCAGCAAGTGGGATCCAGTTCTCTAACCAGGGTTCAAACCCAGGCCCCCTGCATTGGGAGTGTGGAGTCTTAGCCACTGGGCCACCAGGGATGTCCCCATCCACTGCTCCTTGACAGTGATTTTTTTTCCCTCAAATCTCCTGTTCCCCCACCAGTTCAGTTATTTCAGTCACTCAGTTGTGTCCGACTCTTTGTGACCCCATGGACAGTAGCACGCCAGGCTTCCCCATCCATTACCAACTCCTGGAGCTTACTCAGACTCATGTTGCTGATTTACTTATTCAAGTATGTGATTACCCAGCTAGGTCATCTCAGCTGGTACCCATGCTTCATTTTCACGCTTTCTCTTCTACCAACTCAATGCAGTAAGACCTTTCAAGTGAAAATCTGATAGATGGCACTCTGCAGCTTAAAACGGATTAAGGAATGCCTATGGAGAAGGAAATTGTAACCCACTCCAGTATTCTTGCCTGGAAAACCCCATGGAGGGAGGAGCCTGGTGGGCTACAGCCCATGGGGTCGCAAAGAGTTGGACACGACTGAGTGACTTCACTTCACTTCATAACAATAAAATGGGCTTCCCTTGTGGCTCAATTGGTTAAAAAAAAATCTGCCTGCAATGCCGGAGACTTGGATTCAATCCTTGAGTTGGGAAGATCCCCTGGAGAAGGGAAAGGCTACCCACTCCAGTATTCTGGCCTGGAGAATTCCATGGACTGTATAGTCCATGGGGTCGCAAAGAGTCAGACCCAAATGAGCGACTTGCACTTCCACTTCCACTTTCATAGCAATAAAATCAATTCTAACTTCCTTAAGAATATGGGCAACGTTATCCATAAATCTGACCCATGTTCATCTCTTTATATCAATCTCCTGTATAATCCCTTTCTAAGTATACTGTGTAATGAAAAAAAATGACAAATTTAGAATAAGTGGTCAGTCGTATTGTTTTAGTTTTTATGACTTTTTCACAGGTACACAGAGATAGAAAGCGATATATATGTATCTGCACATTGGCTTCCTTCAACCCAAACTTTTATTTTCTTGTCTAGATTTCCACTGAAATCTCCATTAGTGTCAATCAAAAATGTCAATCCACTAAATATATACCAGTTAGTCAGCAGGATAATGAGCGCTACGAATTTAACTTCTTACAGCAATTACCATCAATTTGCAGTTTGAAAGAATGAAAAATCTGAGAAATGTATGGCAGAATACATTATGATAAGAGACTGAAGTGACAACAGGTTGTGATTAAATGAGGTCCTCAATTCTGTTAATTTTCAGTATACTAGGGCTTATTTGCATACTAGATATATTTTATACCCGATTTAATTATCGGAAAGTAAGTTTGTCCCTCACCATTCTAAATAAAAATAAACAAGCTTCAGATTGTGCACGCTCTGTGTTCAAGAGAAGAAGACCTCAAGGCACACAGACTTGTGCCCAGAGGCAACCACTCAGAAAGCAACTGATTAGGTCACTCAATTCCCACTAAATTATTCAGAATTTCTAATGGAAATCAGATCCAACGTTTCCTGGTGTGGAGCAGCCCTTCTTGGTTACCCAATATTCAGCTAGCTACTCAAGAGCTTTTGAGAACAATAAAGTAAAAGGTAAAATATATTTTAATGGTGTTCACAGTCTCTTGGGTGATTTCTTGGCATGACGTTCCTCACTTCCTGACAGCTGCTGCTGTTGAGAAGAGACAGAGAAAGTGAAAGAAAGAAATCAATATTTAAATCTGAAACCGCCAGAAATTTCCACCAGGGGTGCCAGTACTAACTGGTTTGCGTATGTGTTTGGCCTTTCAAAAGCCCCCAGTCTTAAGAAGAGAGAAGACATTCTAAGTAAACAACTCATTAGGAATTACACAGCAAGTATGCATTAGCTCAGGACACTCATTTAATTTAAGGAAGAATATTCATGTGAGATTTTTGTCTAGAAATCTCAATAACAGAAGGAACTGTTGCATAAAGTAATGTGCCTGTTTCTCTCTCTCTCTTTCTTTCTCTCTCTTTCTCTCTCTCCCT
Organism: Cervus elaphus; assembly: GCF_910594005.1. NCBI lineage: Eukaryota > Metazoa > Chordata > Mammalia > Artiodactyla > Cervidae > Cervus > Cervus elaphus. Next base: position 106,915,309 of record NC_057832.1, on the reverse strand, counting down.
CTCTCTCTCTCAACTGGAAGAGAATATTGATTTCCCAGTCTTGGCCACCAGCCCCACCTCTTCTCACTATAAGCATTGAGATGAATGAGTTTGTGTCTCTAAAAGCACTAAGCAATCTTCAAGAAAGTACCGCTTTATAAATTAAAAAAAAAAAAAAAGCTGTATTATTATTGGGGAGAAATGTTAGAGAGAAAGTTGGAGCTCTTATCAAAGGCTGTCGGTGCCCCGACATTTGCTGTCAGCTCTGAAAAGGTGGCTGTGAAACTCATTGTATCCAACCCTGGTTGGCTTAGGGCCCAGCCTACAGTGGGATTTCTGGCCAATGGCCCCGTACAGTGGGATGGCTGGCGCCTGGCCCAGGGATTAGAGAGCTTTCATTTCTTTGTCTCATTGATATTAGTCACAGAATCTCCCTTTTCATGCACAACCCAAACCCGTGCAGGGGTGGGGGGAGACGGCAGAAGCAGAAATTGCTGCAAATTCTGAGCTCTGGTACCCCAGGAGGAAGAAGAACATTTCCAATCCCAGCTCCGTTATCCAACATCTGCATCTACTTCGTTATGCACTTATAGCAGGAAATGGACAGTTCAGTATCTTTGAAAGAAAAATTGCTTTATAGATATAAGATACTGCCAATTCAGTTCAGTTCAGTCGTTCAGTCATGTCCAACTCTTTGCAACCCCTTGAACCGCAGCACGCCAGGCCTCCCTGTCTATCACCAACTCCCAGAGTTTACTCAAATTCATGTCTATTGAGTCGGTGATGCCATCCAACCACCTCATCCTCTGTCATCCCCTTCTCCTCCTGCCTTCAATCTTTCCCAGCATCAGGGTCTTTTCAAATGAATCAGTTCTACACATCAAGTGGCCAAAGGATTGGAGTTTCAGCTTCAGCATCGGTCCTTCCAATGAATATTCAGGACTGATATCCTTGAGGATGGACTGGTTGGATCTCCTTCCTGTCCAAGGGACTCTCAAGAGTCTTCTCCAACACCACAGTTCAAAAGCATCAGTTCTTCAGCGCTATTCTCTATATAGTCCAACTCTCACATCCATACATGACTATGAACAGTACTGCCAGTTAGCCCTGGACAAACAAGGTTTTCAGATTCTCCAGGTTTCTTCTGCTTCTGCCTCTCCCTTCCTCTCTCCTTCTCTTTCTCTCTGATGAACTAATGACTATTCTGAAATTTCATCTCAAGGAGCAATTTTGGTAAACATAATTTGTGGCCACATTTTCTTTCATTTCTAGATGTGTGTGTGTGAGTGTGTGTGTGTGTGTACCCTTTGCCAAAAGACCACATGTGATATGTCATTTGTGGACAGGTTTCCTTTGATTCCTTCTTGGCATGTGTGTGTGATTATGTATTCGTGTGTAGGTGTGTGGTAGGTGCTCTGCAGAGCATCTGTACTAATATGTCCTGGAGTCACATTCTCCTTGAGTCTTGGAAAATGTTCCACTGAGTTCCTCAGGCTAAACTTTAGTCTCAAATAATAATAATCGTGGCTTCAGTATTCATGCCCAATGGAAGCTGAAAGTCATTTCCAAAATAAGACAAGGGCTGAACCTTACTAAATAGCAACTGATCTTAAACCACAGAGCCCGACATATCAGAACAGGATGGCTCAGGCTCACATCCCTTTGCCTGACTCTCCTAAAAAAATCTTCTGATAAAAGAAAAGAAATACTAATGTCTGAAGGACAGTCTATGCTGAGTTCATGGACATAATCTTGCTCTTTTTCCATATACTGCAGAAATGCCATGAGGGAGCAATTAGTTCATCTCAAATACAAAATATGTATGTTTTCTGGAACCAGTTCAGTGGCAGAGGGAATCAGTGAGTGAGACAGTGAGAAAGAGAGGAAGGGAAGGAGGCAGAGAGGGAGGAGAGAACCTTAGATAAGATAGAAATGCCTCTGAAAATTTGTCACCATCCTCATTAGAGGATTAAACTTCTGCTTCCTCAGCTCTGACAGAGTAATAATGACATCTATCCTTATGTGTTCCTGATATATATCAAGTGAGAAAACATATGTGAAATACTTTGTAAAACTTATATTACTTACAGAAAGTGGTGTTGCTGTATGTAATACTTGAAGGTGACAGTTTTAAGAGGGAAAAGGAAAAGAAAGGTGGATTTTGTTCAGATGAACACATATTAACTATAGACTTCCAAATCCCTAAAATTATATCAAAATGTCCAATCTCATATTCAGGAATCAGGAGTTTAGATCACTTGTTCTACTATATTTTAGAGAGAAGAAGATAAAGGTCAAACGTCATGGGTGATTTATCCAAAGTCAGAAAATGAACCAGCAGCAGGTCAAGGGGATCTGACGAGGCTCGCTTTTAACCTGATATTCTTGGGTCTGCATTCCTTACAAATGACAATTCACTGTTTTGTTTTTGAAACAGAGAGTTCTGAGAGAGGTGCTGGAGGTGATGGGCCAGCTCATTGCCACTGTATCATTCTGGAAAGTCTTCATGGTGCAGGAGGAACTTGACTGAAGAACAGGGTTTGGGTAAATGCATTAGAGCAGGATAGACCTTATCGGTCCAGAAAAATAGCAGGAACTCAGGAGGCATAAAGAAGCATGTTATGTACAGAGGCTACTGACACAGCTGCCTGACTACAATAGAAATGGATACTGGATATGATAAGAAATGAAGCACATTATTAAGGAGCAAATTTTAGATGGTGTCATTCAAAAACATCTTACCTGCACTGGAAAAATTTGGATTCTTGAACAAAGACTGACAAGACGACAAGTTCTTAAAAGATTTTCTTTCTTTCAGTCTTTCTCCATGCTTTATACATCTGTCAAATTAAGCTTCCTAAATACTGCATGCACTGTGTCAATCTTTTTCAGAAATCTCCACGTCTCTGCAGGGTCTATTAATACAATAAAGGCAGACTCAAGAGCTGCCCCAAAGTGACTCTCATACCAACTTAGGTTTGCTCCCAGACCTGGTCTCTGCTTTGGCCAAAACTGCCCACAAATCATAGCTAGCATTCTTACTGGGCTTTGCGGGCTTTCTTAGCTGGAATAATCGCTGTCTCTGACTCTACTCATCACATTAAAAAAAAAATTTTTTTTCTTCAAAATCCAGTATAAATCTTTCCATTTCTATTAAGTGTTCTCTCATTTTTCCTGACTTTGGCTGTGGGTGATTTTTCTTCTGAACTGAGGAAAAAACCCTTCATTATTAACCCATGCACATTTGCTAGTCATGCCATATGTGTAACTTCTTTGAGGACAGGGCACATGTCTTTCATTGTGGCTTTGTCTTTGCATGCCCCCAGCATAAGTTCTGCCCTGGTCTTGAAGCAGAATCTGAAGGTTGACTACTCAGGCACCTATACACTGCAGACATCCTTCTTGGTTGACTATCAACCAAACACCTATTAATAATAGGGGTGAGCAATCTAATTGGGAAATGAGCAAAGAAAAAAAAATGATTTCTTAAAGTTAAGTGGTCTACTTTTGAAAGTCTTAGGATACAGCTTTTATTTAAGGGATATATATATTTAAAGGACTTGTTATTTCATGACATATTTCCTTCACATGGATCTAGAGCCAATTTAATGCAGTGCCTGACCCAGATTTTAACACAGTGATTTTAAAGATTCTTTATCAATTTAGTGAATGGTGATATAGTGTTTGTTAATAACCAAGCAGTGTTCTAGACATATTAAAAGCTTAATTTTCTTTGCAAATTTGCGTGGCAGGCACTGTTATTATCCTTACTTTTCAAATGGTAAACCAAGGTGTGTGCGCATGCTCAGTGGCTAAGTCATGTCTGATTCTTTGTGACTCCATGGACTGTAGCCTGCCAGGTCCTCTGTCCATGGGATTTCCAAGACAAGAATACTGAAGTGGGTTGCCGTTTCCTTCTCTAGGGGATCTTCCTGACCCAGGGATCAAACCAGTCTACTGAATTGGCAGGTGGATTCTTTACCACTGAGCCACCTGGAAAGCCCAAACCAAGGCACAGGGGGCTTAAGTAAGTTACTAAAGGTCACACAGTCAATAAGTGAAAGTCCTAGGTTTGAAACCAGTTACTCTGATTAGAGTCAATGTTATTAACCTCTACACCTAATGACCTTATTATTTGATTTTGTGAAGAATTTTCTTGAGATCCACTTAAGAATTTTAATTATATACAATAAAGTGTACCCATGCTAAGTGTATAGTTTGAAGATTTTTAATAAATGTGTATTTTCATGTAACCACATCAATAGATTATTTGGTGGTTCTTCTATCAACCTCTCCCACCCTGTATTGCAGTCACAGGCAACACTGATCTGCTTTTTGTCAATGCAGATTAGATTTAGTTTTTCTAGAATTTTATATAATATAATCATACCTTATGTGCTCACAAGTGTCTGGCTTGTTTTGCACTGTGTAATGTTTTTGAAGTTAATCCACATTGTTGTATGTATCAGCAGTTTATTCTTTTATTGCTGAGTAACATCTCATTGAATGGACCTACTACATTTTATTAACACATTCAACAACTGATGGATTTCCAATTTGGGTCTGTCGAGAATAAAAGTGCATTTATGTAAAAACTTTTGTGTGGGGTACAGATTTTTATTTAACTTGAGTAAATACCTAAGAGTGAAAAGTCCAGATCATGTTTAATTTATTAAATTTATTAACAGGTGTTGAACTGTTTTCCAAACTGGTTGTATCATTTTATATTGTCACCAATGCTTAGGATTGTCAGTCTTTTTAATTTTAGCTCTTTGGGTAGGTAGGTAGTGGTGTCTCACTGAGGTTTGAGTTTGCATTTCCTTGAGGAGCAAATGCTAAGCTTATTAGCATTTACATATTTTCTTTTGTGATGTGTCTGGTGAGAGCTTTTGGCAATTTTTTATTAGGATGGCTGACTTCTGGTTATTGAGTTATGTGGAATCTTTAATATCCTGGGTCACAATCTCTGTCAGACACATATTTTGAGAAAACAGCTGGCCTCTGCTGTATCTGAGGCTGTGAAACCCAGGATACAGAAGGTCAACTGCATTATGCTGTTTTATATAAGGGACTTGAGCATGATTAGGTTTTAGTATCATGGAAGTCCTAGAACCAACCTCCCTGGCAAATACTGAGGGACGACTGTATATATTTTCACTGTCAGGATTGCCTCATTATTTTTAGGATGGCTTTCAAAGAGTGAGATTTCATCTTAGATAAAGTGCAATTTATTAATGTTTTAATAATAATTTGTGCTTTCATGTCTAACCTATGAAATCTTCACCTAACTTCAGAGTAACAATGGTTTTCTCCAACTCTTTATCTAGAAATTCTATATTATTTACTTTTACATTTAGGTCTATGGGCCGTTTGGAGTCAACTTTTCTCTATGGTATCAAAGTTTGCTCCTTTCCATGTGGTTATTCAGTTCTTTCAGGATCATTTGTTAGAAAGACCATCTTGTCTCCACTGAAATATGTTGGAGTCCATTTGTGAATTGATGATTTTGTTCTTTATTACCCATGAGTCTCTATTAAACAATAATTTTTATTATTTTTATTTTATAGCAGGACTTGATACCAAGCAATGTGTCTTCCAAATTTGTCCTTTTCTTCTAAAAATAAAGCCTATTTTATAGACATTTGTTCCAAAGAAGATATACAGATGGCTCTGAGGCACATGAAAGAAAAAAAAAAGCTCAATATTGCTAATCATCAGATAAATGCAAATCAAAACCACAATGAGATATCACCTCACACTTGTCAAAATGGCTATCATGAAAAAGTCTACAAATAACAAATGTTGGTGAGGATATGGAGAAAAGGGTTGGGGACCTTCTTTACTTTAAGCCACATGTGTCTGAAGCTCCTTGACCCCATACTGAAGAGACTTGGTTCACAAATTAAAGATGCAGAGTCGAAAGATGGAAAGACCTGGGTCCTTGAAGACTTTAAAATACTGACTTGATCAAACTATGTTGTTCATGAGATAAATTCTCGAACTACTTAAGCCCTTCTTAGCTGAGTTTTCTGTTTTCTTTTCCAGTAAAACTGCAGTCATTTTTAAAAATTACCGTAAGTTGAAGTAAGTTTTGTAATTTAGTCACAAAGATAAAAAAATAAAAGTTTTTTTAAAAATTACCTTTGAACTATTCCAGAGAGAGGAAGGGAAACGTATTAATGAGACTTCCATCATACTGAGAGTGTGATGAATTATCCTTTTGCATTCTAGGCATATTGAAGAACTCAGGGTGGTAATCAAGAATCTAAATGTCCTGCCAAGTAGGCAATCCAGGAGACACAGTGGCCAATTTTTCAGCAGGTTGCTTCACATTTTTTAACTTCATGCTGATCACATTTCTCCTTGTATTTGTCACTGCAGAATCAGCCGCCTCATTTTCAAAACACCCTTAGGATATGTTATAATTTCTATGATTTCAAATCATCTTGCATGTAGTTATATTTTAGCCTGGTAACACCCATGCAGAGGGCTCACTAATTACACTGGAGAGGCTGGGAGCTGACATGAGCAAGTCAAGGTGACTGCTGACAGGCACTTTTGGGGGCAGAGAACATATGAAAGAATAAGTTTGGAGTTAGTTATTCTTCACAAGAAACAGGGACAAGCAGAAGAAGTCTGGTCAGTGAGAAACTGCTGTAGCCTCCTAACTGGAATCTCTGCTTCTACCCTTGTCTTTGTGTGGTCTTTTCAACACAGCAGAGAGACCCTGTTAAACCAGAGACTTAATTGCCTTTCACCTCATTCAGAATAAAAGTGGAATTCCTGATGGAGGACACAGACCTTGCACAATCTGGCCCACTACCTTCCTCACCTCCATCCCCACCTCCACCCATTCTGTTCCTGCCCCTGTGACCTCCCCAGTGGTCCTCTACCACATCCAGCAGCCAGGCCTCAGGGCCTTTGCATTTGCTGAACTTTGCCTAGAGGTCCTTCTCCCAGATAATTTCTTAGCTAGTTCCCTCACCTCTTTTAAGTCTTCACTCGGGAAGTCTTTCCTCCTCCAAACTGATGCTTTGATCTTCCTTCATAGGCCTATATCTTTAAAAAATTTCACTAATTTGTTAATTAATTTCATTTGCTAGTTTATATCAATAGAAGTGCAACCTATATGAGAGTGGGGATTTTCATCTATTTTTGTTCATGGCTCTATTCACTCAAAAACTTAAGTGCTAAAGAAAGTCAGCTAAATAAATGAAATGGCTTGAAATCTTAAATCAACAGACAGACCCATGTCCGTGTCACAGGAAGAAGTTTCAATGTGAAATAGCACATTTCAGAGTGTGTTAAAAAGTGTCTTCTTCAACTTTGGTGTACATGCTGGGTTGACTAATCTAAACCTTATAGGTTTCTATTTCTTGACAAAAAGAAAAAAAAAACTTTCTCATCTTCCTTTATATTTTAAAAATACAATGGCTAAAAATGGTAACTATGGTCCCATCCAGCCATTATGATCTCTCATTAAGAGCCTAGAAAGCCTGGTGGTGCTGGTCACAGGACAATGTGTGTGTATAATGTCACTGAACTGTACACTTAAAAATCACTGTGTATTTTACCACAATAAAAAAGTAAAAATAAATACAAATTTTTTAAATGAAAAAATAAAAATAAAAACAAACATTAATAATGCTTGTCGGGGTTTCTTAATCTCAGCTCTATTAACATTTCAGGCCAAATAGTTCTTTGTTGTGGGGATGCTGTGTTTCACAGCATCCCTGGCCTCTGCTCACTGGGCGCGGGAACAACTCCCTCCCCGAGGCTGTGACAACAACGTCTCCAGTCATTGCTGAATGTTCACTTATTGGCACAATAGCTCCTGGTTGAGAACCACTGATGAAAATAATTTTCATGTGTTCCTATTTGAATAAAGGGTTATTTTTTGATATAACACATGCAACATAATGGAAATCATGGGGATCTCATGCTTACTTTATGGATCCTTATAGAGAAGCATCATAATAACTGGTAGCAATATGTTACATTTGGAGATGTTAAGATAGTGTTTAAGAAGGCATCCCTGGCGGCTCAGCAGTAAGGAATCCATCTACCATTGCAGGAGACATGGGTTCAATCCCTGGGTTGGGAAGATCCCCTGGTGAGGGAAATGGTAACCCACTCCAGTATTCTTGCCTGGGAAATCCCATGGACAGAGGAGCCTCATGGGCTACAGTCCATGGGGTCGCAAAAGTCAGACACAACTCAGCGACTAAACCACCACCACCAAAAAATGGATAACTCTTTGTTTAATGGCCTGGAAATTTCACCCCTATGAAGTGACAGTGAGTACAGAGAAATCTCTTTCAGTAAAAGGTCTGGGAAAAATAATCATAAGTGATAATATGCATTCCTCCACAATTTATACAGGTAAAATCAGATTAAAACAAATATTGCTTTACTTCATTGGATAAATGGGACCACAAAAGGGATACAGGCAACCTGAAGTTTGTATATGGAAGGAAGACAGCTCCTTATTCATTTGTTTCATTTGAAGAAGGTGTGTGTCGGGTATGTGGAGAATTCAGCTATAGGGATAGACTGGAGGTGTGTAGGTGAATTTCTGATGCTTGTGCTTTTGAAAAAAAATGGATTGATTGATTCAAAGCACTGCCCTTAGTGAAGGCTCTTTGTCCCCACACAGTCCCTCCATGGTACATTTGTCCATGTAGCCATCAAAGTCTTTAAGACCCTAAGAGCTACTTCCCACAAAACAATGCTTTTTGGGGTTCAGGTTGATTCATGTAAATTTTAAGAGTTATATAAGGCACTTAAATAGCTATCTCTTAAATTGAATTAAAAGGAAGTTACTTCAGAACTATGGGAAACAGAAGGGAAGTATATTTTGCAACTACATTTGGGGTCAGCACCATCAAACAATAAGTGGAAAGGAAGTAAAAGAAGCAAGAGAAAGCAGAAAAGAGCGGCTGAGCAGAGGAGAATCTCCTTTTTGACTGTGCTTGGGTACATTTGCTTTATACTTCATCATTTCATGCAACACTTTCCTCTCATCTATATCACAAATATTTATGTGTTACTCAAATAATCCTAGGTCCGTTACCTTAACTTCTGTCCTCATTCGAAGAAAATGGAAATTCCAGAAAGACGGAAGCCCAGCCTCTGAGTTGTACAAACCTCTGAGTTGGAGCCACGTGGATTAAGCCCCTAAATTCTTGAGTGTCAAAGACATGTCATTAAGTAGGTCACTAAATGCACCAAGGAAGCCAGAAAAAGAAAGAGCCCCCTAAAGGAAAGTGACATTTAATTGGGAACTTTCAGACATCTGTCACTCTTTGTGACAAGCGCCAAAAAGTCCTTTGCACATGTAGTGAGGCGCAGGTGGGACGGGACTGACCGCTGGAGAGATTGATGCCGTGCAGAGGTTTGGGAGAGAGGGGGAAGGGCGTTGGGGGCGGGGTGGGGACAAACGGGAGCTCGGTTCTGAAGACTGTGGTTTTTCACCCTCAATAGCAACTACAAAAATCCCCGGGGGCCCAAACTGTAACCTAAGATACCCTCAACTGTCCATTTCAGATCTGCTACTTGGTAAACGGGTACGCACCCACCTGCAGAAGAGGTACTGCGCAAAGTTTGGCAAAGGGATATTGCATCGGTCCCTGCTAAAATCGAAACAAGTCTTTCATCCCCCGGCCTCTGGGTTCAAATCCGCGTGCTGGCGCCGAGGGTGGGGGCCGAGACGGCCCCCGGGAGAACCTCGCGTTTAAAAGAAGCTTCCCAATCAGCTCGCGAGGGAACGGCGCGCTCCCCCCTCCCCAGCCGCGTCCGCTCCCAGCCCGCTCCTCGCATCCCTCCCATTCTCCATTTCCCTTCCGTCCCCTCCCCGGCAGGGCGTGCGCCAGTCCGAGGCAGGATCGGGTTCCCCGCCTTCCAGTCCAAAAATCCCGCCACGGGAGCCGCAGAGCAGAGGAAAAGCCGAAGTGGAGAGAGGAGAAGAGAGAGAGCAGGGAGTCCCCGGGCGTGCGGGAGGCAGAGAGCAGCGGCCGCCGCGAGCAACAGCGACCTGGGTACCTGGACTCAGGGCAGAAAAACCTCTCCCGGATCAACAAAGGCAGCCTGAGCGCGCACCGCTCGTTTGCGACTCCAAGTAAGTCGAAGCGAATGCGCGATTCCTCCAGAGGTGTCTCGGATCGACACCTTTCTGGGCGCCCGCGCGTGATGCTGGGAAGAGTGGGAGAGAGGCTGCTGGTGTCTCTGCTCGCGGGGCTGCTTTGAACACTGATGTGCTCCAGAGGCGTACTTTGGGGGAGTCAGGTCAGACAGTCCGGGACCCTTGGGAAGAGTGTAAGCTTTTGTAATGTTATGGGATGTGCATGTGGACTGGGTTCCCGGCTTCCGGCTGGATGGCGAACGTGCGGGGGCTTTGCCCTTTGTAGTACCTGAGCAGTAGGTGTGTCTGTGGCTGGGCAGAGAAGAGAGAGAAAGTAAGGCAGCCTGAGCAAGCAGGCTCGTTTTCCCGTCCTTCCTCAGCTTCCCGGATGGCCCCAGGGCTTGCCAGCTGATGCGTCTCAGCTGGCATTTCTAGGTACCAAGTGGGAGCTTGTTCCTCCCAGTGCCAGCAACTACACTGCGCGTCCCTCACAGAGTATCTGGGCACTCCTTGTCCTGCCTGCCAGCCCAGGAATGGTTCTAGAAATGGTTCTGTACAAAGTTTAAAAGACACACCTTGCACTTCTTATTTGAATAATTTTAATAATTGCCCTGTACAGAGACACTTGAACCTTTTATTTCCCCCACATAAAGCTAGGGTGTATTTATTGCTAACTGGCTAGATTCTTAGTTTTTGAGTTGATGCATCTAATAAGTTAAAATATTTTAAAAGATAGGAATGTATTCTACTCCTTCCCTTCCCTACTTAATACATAAAACTTCTTTTCTCTTCAACACACACACACACACACGCAAGCACCCTTTTTTCTTTAACACAACACTGAGTTTACTTACACTCTTGTTAACTTACCCCTACCTCTGTTAACAACTGATTTATAAGTCTGGGGGAGACACTGAAAAACTAGGAGTGGCATATGGGGGGAGGGGTGGCAATGACTGGGGAGAATGAACAATTTGAGAAAAATTAAATTCCGGTCTTTTAGCATTTGGCATCTTTCATCTTGAGGGTTATTTAGGCAATTTGCTTTAACAGCTTGAGAAAGGTGATGTGTGTTTGTGTGTGTGTCTGTGTGTGTGTCTGTGTGTGTGTGTGTGTGTTGGAGGAAAGGGCCTGGGAGGAGATCCAGGAACTATCAAGAAAGCTTTTAAACTAAAAACATAATGAAGCAATTTCATGATTTCAGGCAAATGTGGAGTTGATGAAACAGTAAAGCCCATTTTAGCCTTTTGAGAATCTGGGGATAAACTGATATTTGAAATATTGGAAGGTAATGGGAGTGAGACAAAAGAGGTGTCTCTCAGCATAGAAAATAAAGCTTCTATTTTCCATCTTCTTTATGGTTTTATTTTTAAATAAATTAGGCATTCTAAAGACCAAGTCATTAAGAAAATTTATAGTCGAGTTAAATTCAAAGGCAATGAGAGTGGATATTTTCTTTTTTCCTCCCTTTGGGACATGAGTTATTTCAGAAGAGCAATATTTGTACTTTCTCATTTAAATTAGAGGATGGCTTTTAAACAATTATTTCATTAAAAAAAAAACAACCCTATTATTTTGTGCTTTAAGAAACTTTGGTGCTTTGAATTCTCTAATTGTACTTTAAATCGGTAGAAGTTGATCTTTCTTCTCCTCCTCTTCCCAGGCCTCTTTTAGGACATTTTTTTCTCATTTAGTGAAAAGCCTCTCTAAGAACACCCACCTGAAGCCATACTTAACGAGTTAGCTGCTGTGTCCCTGCTGTTTGCTTTTCAGGACAAGTGTATTGTGTTTTCAAAGCTAGAGCTGTGAGAGAAAAGACACTCAGTTAATATGTGACTTTTTATTATCTGACTTTTCAATGGGGTCTTACATAGAATGAGAATAGTAACATTTAAAAATATTTAGAGTATATTATAACACAATTCTGTGGATTTCTAGACTTCTTTTCATGATATTGGGAATAATAAATTTACTAATTTATTGAAAATTTCCACGTATACCTTAGTCTTCACATATAGCAATATGTCACAGAATCCACATATTTAAATGAACATTTTTGATGTTTTTACTCTAGAAAACCTTGTGGCCTGGTTTGGATTTTCACAGAACCTGATCATTGGAAATAACTTGAGAGAAATAAGGTCCTTAAATCATTTAATTGCTTTTATCAATAAAGTCAATCTTAGAAATTAAATATTTTGAGTTGAAATATTATTTTCCTTTTGAAGATACTCTTGCTTTCACATTTAAATGACATTCTCACGTGAATTCTGATCATATTCTTATTTGCCATGTGGTATTTTTTTACTATTCAAAACTTTCTCAGGAGATCGAGTTTGGTTGACTTGTTCAAAATGGTACATGAGTTAATGGTGGATTCAGGGCCAGTAGTCCGAATTCTGATTATGAATTCCAGTTCTCCAAATACACTTTTTAGTATGATGACATAGTAAAAAGGGGAACTGTCCTTGACTCCCTCCTAAGGTAATGCCCAAACCACGACCACCCAGGGTGATCAAGGGACAAGCTGAGTGCAGGTCAGTCCTGTGTGAAGAGATGCTCACCTTTAGGCATCTGGTGAGCCAGACATCTCCAATTGCCCTTGTTCCCTTAGTTAGATGCGGAGTGGAGCCTCTCTAAGGGTGAGTGATGTTGTCTCTTTTGGCTGCAGTTCTAATGAATAATCAGAGCTCTTTTGTTTCCTCTTGACTCAGGTCCATGTCACACATGGGGTAAAATAATATTCAGATATGGAGCTTCTCTCTATGAGCTGGGCCTGCTTTTTCCCATCAAGTCAATTGGCTTGAGTGGAATTTGGGCCACAGCCTTGTGTTGGAAAGCTGTTCTCCATTCTTGATGTTTATGTCCATTTCAAGTTTCCATCCACTGGGCCATTTTTCCATGCACTTCTTGCCAATCTTTTATGTGGCATAGTTTTCCAGGTGTCATATGATCTTTCTAGATTGTCAAACATAGCAAGCCCTTTGTTCCTCCCTATTTGAGTATTTGGTAAATGACAAGTTAAGACTTCTGTGGTTTAGAAGGCTAACTATAATGTAATGTTATCAGAGGGCATTATAATTATGGTAACATTGCAGATTTGATTATGTAGATCACACTCACCACAAATCCCTTTTTCTTTTAAGTAGGCAAGGAATACAGTGAATGGTTCATGCTCAAGGTATTTTGAGAAATAATTAAATTTCTTCTACACTGCTCTATTTTGGAGTCATTTCTTTGTAGTAGATTTAAATAAAGTGACATTTCAAATAAAAACATCATCATAATGAGTTTCCTAACACCAGAATTCTTAAGATTCTTAAAGTTCATAGTTAGTTAAAAAAATCTATTGTTATATATTAATCTTGAATGAAGTAAGTCAATAGTAACTGACACTTGGGCTCTTAATTCTAAGAATTGTGCTGAATAAGAACCAAAAACATCATTTTAAGGCACACATAGCATTCTATAACTCTCAGCTTTTACTCCCACTTCTTCCACTTTTTATACCTAGATATGAGATGACTGTCCTTCAGTGAAATTATAGACAAACATGGAGAGAAAGACAGCAAGTCCTTAAACTTCAGTGTGGAATTTGGGTGAAACTGATTCCGTCTGAAATTAAAGCCTCCAAGAGTGGGTTTTCCCAGGCAAATCCTCCCTCTAGGTGGCGCTCTAATTCTCCCTCCTCTTTCCTTCTCAGCCCCTCCATCACCCCTTCCCAAGACTTCAGTTCCTCCTTTCCCAGCAGTGTTAACATTGGAAAAGAGAATCATTTACTTCTTAGGATTACTCACTTTTACCACCAGCTCCACTCCACCCACCCCATTTACCCCTTGAAGGCAGGGACACTCTCATTCATCTCTAGAACCCTAGAATATCCAGAGTGGGAGCATTGAAATGCCTGATAAATGTCTGATGAATGAGTGAAAAAGTAGCTAATGATTCTGAATACCATTCTCTCTGCTCTTCCTCATGCTCCAGTGACCTTGACTGTCTTCTGTACTCAGTCCCTATAAACATCACCTGGTACCAGTTTCCTGTTTAAATCCAAGTACCCCATTCTCAACCTTGAACCTCTAGAAGAAGCTCTCCTCTCTTCCCCTCACCTCCATTATTGCAAACGTATAGATCTGCCAATTCTGTGGAGTGTCTTCCTGATCACACTTCACCTTGTTCATTTTAAAGCCTTTGACCTTGCATGGCTCTGACTCACTTCCATAATGGAGACAGAAACCTTACCTCTTCTTTAACAAACTGTATTATTCGAAGCCGTAAGACTGAACACTTGGAACATTATTTTCATCATAACTTCAGTGTGGCTATAGGCTTTTGCTTTCCAGAACTAGTGACAAGTATTTTCTCATCATATTTTCATAACAATTCTACCTCGGTAGGCTGAGCAGGACTTTTTTTGTTAAATTGATAAGGATACAAGTTTAAAGATGTTAAGATGATCCCATATGAGAATCTTGGAGTTCTTATAAGATCTTAAAATTCCTAGTTTGGATATTTTTTCTCCTCTATAATATAATGCCGTCTCTTCCTTTGGCTAGCTAATTTTCTCTCTCACTTGCCTCTCACATCAAACCTAAACACCAGTGTCTATGCAGTGAATGGCCAGATCACCCAGGGTAGTGATTCCGATCCTCAGTGTTTATCAGAATGACTAGAGTCGCATCTTAGCATCCAGATGCCTGGTGCCCATCTCCAGAGATTCTGATTTGAGAGGTGGAGTCAAAAAACCTGGACATGTGACAGGCCACCTGAATGTAGGTGATGTGTTAGAAACATCAGCTGTAACGCTCCATTATTTGAGCTCTAAGATGGAAGAAATCAAGGTAAACCACAGCTACACTTCTTACTATCTGTGTGACCATTAGCAAATATTGTGATCTTTCTTGCTTCAATTTCCTTATTCCTAAGATGAGGCAATGATACTTATCTCCTAGGACTGACATGAATATTAATCTAGAAAATGAGTGTGAAGGACTGGACCCAGCGTCTGACTGCTACAGAGTATTTGACGAGATAATGGAAATGCTGATTATGGGGGTGCAGCCCTCCCCATGAAAGCCCACCCTTGCTCTTCCCACCTCCCCCCTCCCAGCTGCTTTTATTTCTTATGTCGAGCTGGCATGAGATGCAAACAGACAAACAGAAACCTAGTCTCTGTCTCACAAAGGTGAGACTTCCTGCTTCTTGCAATGCTCCTGCCTTCTATACTCTCAAATTATTCTAAACACGGATCCAAAACCCCTTCTGAAAAGAAACATATGGGACATGTGATCATGCTGCAGGCCCCAGGGAATCTGACACGTGAGATCCCCGAATCAGGCTGTTGACCTTGGCCTTTCCTTTAGTGTCTGTGTACCTGCTTAGTTGTGTCCAAGTCTTTGCAACCTCATGGACTGTAACCCACCAGGCTCCTCTGTCCATGGAATTTTCCAGGCAAGAATACTGGAGTGGGTTGCTATTTCCTACTCCAGGGGATCTTCCCAACCCAGGGATCAAACCCGAGTCTCTTGCATCTCCTGCGTTTGTATGCTGATTCTTTACCATTGCACCACTTGAGAAGGCCCCCTGTAGTGTGCAGGAGAGCATTTTGCACACCGGATATTTCTTATCTAAGGCGCAGCCACTTCATTGCTGGCACTGTGATGCCCACAGCCATGTCCTCCCTGAACCTCCAGCTCGGAGGGCGTCCAGGTTTGAATCTCGAGCCTGCATTTATCTCATTGCAGTTCTGCCTGGTGCTGAGTATGTCCCGTAGGTCCTGGAACCTTAGGTTTTCTAGCTGTAAGATGGCGATGATGACGATGGTGATGATATATGCTTTGCCTTCCTCATGGGCTGGTGGTAAAGGTCAGTTGTATCTGTGCAACGTTTATAAACTGTAAACTGTTATTTGAAACATGAGCTTCTGTTAATAAAATCAATAGGGCCAGTTCTGTCTCATTCTTTCCCCAATTCTGCTGCTCATCATGATCATTTTCTCAGGACCTAGAGACTGCCTAAGACGACAGAAGGTAAGTTTGATCAGATGAAGTGAGTAGGAGGCAAGATATGTGACAGGTGTGAAGAAAAGGAAATTTGAGTCAGAGTGAAAAAAAGAGAATAGACAAGTCTAAAAAAGGTTAAACTAAAATGGCTATGAATTGTTTTACTAAATATTATGTTAAAGTGCTTCCTCAGAGTTGTACAAGATGCATACCAAAAATTCCAATCAGTTATTCTCAGTAAATTTAGGTTTTTATGGTGGATTAGCAGCACTTTGTTGATACTATAGATGTGCTCCTCACACTTTCATATGCATATCAGTCACCTAGAGATCTTGTTAAAATGCAGATTCTGGTCCAGTAGGTCTCTGGCTGACTCTCAGAGGCTGCCTTTCCCACAAACTCCCCGGTGATAGCAGCTGCTGGCCTGGGGACCCCATGTTGAGTGACCAGTCAATAGTGTTTAGTTCCATAATCTTGGAAGACTAGGAGAGGAATCAGAACTCTCTAAGCATGATGTCCATAGCTTAGTACACACAGTGAGGGTCACTGGCAATAACACGTCCTAATAGTGCAAGAGCCGATCATGCCTGTATCTTCACGTCCAAGTAATATTTATAATGTTGGATCATTTGCAGAGGAAATTGGCAGTCACCATCCGAATTGCCATTGACTTGACTGAAGCCCCTTAGGGATACAAGGCCCTTTGTCAGATGTGATCTTGGGTTTCTTCTGAGTACTCAGCTGGATTTTTTCCCTGAGAGGTGTAAGTGAGCCAAATATTGCCATTTTCATTTACCTTAGAAGCTGGCAAGAAGTGTTTAGGAAATTCCATTCTTAGTATGAGAATGATGTAATGTAATAGGCTTTCTGCATCCTACAGTATTCTCTTCTTGAAGGTTTAAACATCGTTTCTCTCTTGGAGGTCCCCTTCCATACCATAAGGGAAGTAGAGCAGGGAGCCTCCATCTGTGTGGCTTCCCAGGAGACACTGGGCTGCCCAGGGAAGGAGCCAAAGATGTTTGTCTCAGAGTCCAGATTTAATCAGTAAGGAACATGTTTCGGTCTCAATTTTAGCTAACAGAGAAACTCTTCTTCACTCAGGATAAGATGAATGGAGACCAGATAAAACTTTAAAATAATGTTTCCGTAATGGCCTTCCTCATTTGAGAATAATATGGCGTCTTCTAACCTGGGTGAGGGATTATTGCTCTCGACAGCGGAGAATCATCTCTAAAGTTTTAGCGTATAGTGGCCTTCGTTTCTGAGCATTAGAACATCAGAAGGCTTCCACTGGGCATCTGCCAACCGGCCAGATGGGGTGTCCATGTTAAGCCAGGAGTTGGATCTTTGGCTTAAAAAAAATATCCTGCTGCTTTGGAGAATCTTATGCGAGGGCCAATTTAGTTCTTAAAAAAAAAATATTTTCTGTAAAAAAATGTTGCTTTCTGTGTACAATGTATTTCTTTAAATATGAGCTATGATCCAAGATGATCAAATGAGGAAGTCTGAAAGCTGCTACATGAAAGAAAGCAGAGAGTTTATTAAGTTATTTTAACTGGTGAAAGTACTTAACATTTTGAAACAATAATATAAAGCCTTTCTTCCCATCCTCTTTTCTTGATTACAATATATGTTTAACTATTCAATTCAAGGCCTCTGGCAAAATGCAGAACCTTAAATTCAGCTCAATGCAATTCAAACTTGTAAAAAGATTGATTAATTTTAATAATGTGAAAAATAATGTGGTTTTTTATTACTATGTTTGTCGTTAGGAAAACACAAATATATACCTGAAGAAACACATTATTTTTTCTCATTCTGGAACAATGTGTGCAAACCATAGGATTTTCAAATCTTTAAAGTTATGAAGAAGGAAAAAAATGATGACTTATTATTCTGCTCAAAATGGGCACCACTATTAACAAGCTGATACACTTTTATAGTTTTCCTGATTTAACTTTTGAAAATAGTTGTGCAAATAATTGTCCTGCTTTTTAGGTCAATATTATAATCAACATATGCTATATTTTTATAGCTTTACATACATTACCATGCACATTTGTTTCTACTAAGTGGTCCAATTAAGATGGAAATTCAATTTATTTAGCTTGACATCAGTAAATTTGAATCATAAAAAGCTTAGTAAATTAATATCATGGACTCTCATTAAGAAGTTGGAAATAGAAAAATGCAGACAAACAACCATCATCCCACGAAGCCAACAAAAAAATCTTTCTCCCAGCAAAGGATGGATATTTAGATGGGAACAAATAATCCTGTGGACTTTAGTGTGTGCCAGTTAAAGGTCAAGCTGAGTAAACATTATCTTTCATTCTTAACCTTGCGGACCCTTCAGATAGTATCCAGGGGTAAATGTCTCCCCAGGGAAGCCACAGCTGCCTGATCCCACCCAGGTTCAATCTCAATCCTTTAGCAGGTCCCAGGAGCCTGAGGAACTCTGAGCTGCTCTGGGCTAAGATGAGTGGGCCCGATGCACTGCAGGTGGTAAACTTATGGGACAGCTGACCTCTCTGAAGCACGTCCCCCCAGGGCTTGGCACTCTTCAGGGAGTATTTATTTGGTCTGTTATTATTTGGAATGACTAGTGTACAGATTGGCTCTAGTTTAAAGTGAGTCAGATCACACTTGGGTTTGTCAACCACACTCTTGTTTGTAGAGAAGGGGGCGAAAGTTAAATGCTTTTATTGTTTGTGCCAGTATTGGGATTCCCACCAACTTGAGCCTGAAATAATTTCTAGCCTTTGAAAACAGCAGTTTGGGTCTGATGGTTAAGGATCACAGAGTTTGCCCTCTGATATATGATATCTGGGGATTGGGAGGTGTACTTCAAGGCTGTCATAAATGAGTTTGGATTGGAGAAACAGATCAAAAGCAAGTTAGCAGGAATAAGTAGGTAGAGGTGGATTTCTACCAACTTCTCTCTAACTCAATCCACATTTCCTAAAGGCAAGATAGCTATGGGTTTCTAATATCTTATCCAGTGATTTCTCTTGCAAGAGGTTAAAATGAGAGCATTTAAGGCAGCAGAACCAAGAATACAAAAGAAATAGAAATGGACTTGAACTGAGACCTTAGGGAAAGCATCCAAAAATCTGATAGAAGTCTGATGCTTGGGCAGAGGAGCTTCAGATCTCACAGATAGCACTAGGAAGGGGTGAAAGTTAAATGCTTTTATTGTCTATGCCAGTATTGGGATTCCCACCAACTCTTCCCTCCAGTCTGCATGAACTCTCTTTGGGTCCTCTGGGCTCAGCTGACTCTGGTGGGGTTCGTTAGGAGATTTCTCCCCAGTGGATTTGTCTTGTTTGCTTTCTAAGTCTCCTAAGCTCTGCATGCCTCTTGGTATGATGATGCCACAAAGTCATTCCAGGACAGGAGCAAGACTGTCCCCTCCTTGTTCCTCTCAGAGGAAGGATTTGCAGACAAAACAGTATCAGTTGTTCAAGTGAAGAGCTCCTGCCTTAAATAGGACATGAGCAATCTTGGATGCTGGACTGTGAGCTAGACAAACTGGCTGCTGGAGTCAACTTGTCCATAAGGCTTATACCCTCTACCCATTGTTTCCATTCATATCTTCCCCACTCCTGAGGGGGGATCCTGAAAGGAGATCAAGGAAAAGACCCAGAGGCTCCCTTTCACGGGCACAGCAGCATCCCTCCTGTAAGCCTAGTTAGCTTCTTGGATTAGTTTTCTACTCTGACTTCTACTCACCAGCTCTAATATGTAATGTAAAGTATCTTTGTTGAAGTCAGGGAAAAAAAAAGTTTAGACTTGGGCATTTCTATTAAAAACCACTTATTTTTATTTTGAAGAGTACATATTGTTTCCTTGTCTTCTTCACATCTCAAATTGACCACTTCCTTACCTAATTTCCAAGTTCATATCAAGGTATGGCCAGTTTTATCATCATCTATTGGAACTTGAGCAACTCTTGAAAATAAGTACAGAACACAGGAAGGTGTGATCACTCTCCTTAAGGTGATTTTAATGTTTCTTTGGTGAGGAAGGTCAGCCTAAAGTATTTGTATCTACTGTATATTTGTATCTACTGTGACTCATAATGCTGCAGTGAGATCTCAGTTCCTGATGGGAGGCTAGGAACCTCTGAATTTTAAGAGGTGAGAAATGTAATGGTTGAGTGCAGGACAGTTAGGAAAGCCTTAAGGAGCAAGTAAAAAAATTCCCCCAGAAGGTGGAAATGGAGGAACTATGGGACTGTGGCTGATTGAACTAATTTGACTTTTACTGAAATAGGATGTGGAAATACCCAATGAGAAGCGCCATGTGCAATTGAGGAGCACTTAAGATACATACCAGAAAAGATAGGAAAATACTGACTGGTGTTTCCTGATTGTAAATCTACAGATCTTAAAGATTCCTCAAGATGGCATCTAGCTGATTTTATTTCCATTTTTAGGTCTCTATATGAAAGATGCTTCAATTATTAAATCATTTTGGATTGTCTACCCTTGGTATTTAAAGGAAGTCACTTTAAATATTTCAGTGGTCCTGCGTCTTCTTGCTGAACCTCTTTGTTCTATCCTGTACCTCTAGACAGTTGTTTCTAGTTCTTTCACTTTACCGCTACCCAAATAGCAAATGGCAAATTGAGTAGTAGGTACTCAATTTGTGTTTATCATTGCATAGAGTTAAGACAACCTTTCACTTAGTTTCTACTCACTTTCCCCGCTCTCCTGCACTCCCTGCACCAGCCCTGGTGACATTTAATGGTAACTGGCTGCCTTGACCAAAAATTGTGACACAAGCAATCACTTTCTTTGGCCTCTCTAGCTTTTCTACTCCATCTTTCATACTCAAGGATGTTTTCATAATCATTGTGCAGGTGCTCAGAGTCCCACGCTTGCCGTGGTATGAAGACAGCTGTGTATCCAGGCTTCATGCTGGCCTCGGGCATCCCGACTTTCCCTTGGTGTGCTCTGGGGACAATGGCAGTAAGTCAAGTTCAGGCCCTGCCAGGGCATCTGAGGCTCTGGTCCTAGGAAATGCCAGGGCCAGGGAGGAGCCTTCATCCCCTATCACCAGCTACTTCTAGAAGCTGGAGACCTTGCTTTCTTTTCTTAGCACTTCTCCTTTTTCTGTTCTGAGCACAGTTCACCAACATTACTAACTGAGTCCCTGAATGGTTAAGTAACTTGTTCAAGGTCAGAAGCTGAGACATTGAGACACTGAGAACATTGTTTGTTTGTTTGTTTGTTTTTTGACTGTATCACGGGGCATGTGAGATCTTAGTTCCTGGACAAGGGATTGAACCCACACCCTCTGCTTCCGATGCTCGGAATCTTAACCAGTGGACCATCGAGGAAGTTCAAGAAGTTGAATCGGGATGGGGAATAAGTGTAAATCTATGGCTGATTCATATCAATGAAAAAAAGAAAAAAAAAAAAAGAAAAAAATGGGAAAAAAAAAAAAAAAAGAAGTTGAATGGAGATTATAGATCAACTATATCTAACTGCAAAGCTCCTAAACATTACACTCTTCCACCTACACCCGCTGTTCTATGGCAAGGGCTCAGTGAGTATCTGAAGATATTTTGACTCAGTCCCTTCCTTCTTCCCCTTTCCTGTGTCCAGGACTATGCTCTCATGCTATGTATTTTATTTCTACCGCACTACGAACAAGAGAATACACTCTTTTTGGACGAAGAATCCTGTTGTCAGACCATCTCCTTGATTGTATATTATTTTATTTGCCACTGCTTTCTCAAGCATTGGTTTGCCTGGCCCGGTGGTTCGGCTGGCTTGCACTGAGGAAGGTCATGGGAGGAGAGGAGACTGGAGGGTGTCTGGCTGATGCGCTGTCTGTCCCTCCAGGCTGCTATCACCTGACCAAATTGTTTGCTGGATTGCTGTGTTCCAGCCCCAGGGGAGGCCACAATGCCGTGTTTGTTTGTGTATGAGAGGCTCTGGCTTTGATGAGCAGCTAGCTTCAGTGCAGCTGAACATACAATAGGGACCAAAGGATGGGAAAAAAAAAACCCTGCTACAGTTTCCCATTGGAAAGCATTCGCTGTCAAGCTTGGAAATCCAACAGTGGGGCACGGATGGATAGAGGCTGGGAAAGGTTAGGTGATGGATTCTCCATGCCCTGAGCTCGTTGTGTGTGATACAGTCACTTCTTTTCCTAAAGTATTGAGCCTCTCTCTCTAGAGATGTCTTTTATGATTAAGGTTTGAGACTCGTATTGATGTGGTTTGATGAGGGGCAAAGCCTGGAAGCTGAAAAGCGTGAAGGAGCCCCACAGTGATAAGGGCAAGGGTAAAAACGGTGAAAAGGATGCACCTATCTTAAAGGGCTAGTTACTCACTTAAAAAAAAGTATTACTTTGGCTTCATGGAAGAGATAAAAAGTAACTATAACTATACTTCTATCAATGACAGAGGAAACTAGCAAGTTTTTATGTCATTACATAGGCAAGGTTAGTGATTTCATAACATAGACACTCTGATAACAGATAATTTACTTCTTCTCATTAAATTCAATCTTGTATCTAGGAAAAGCACCCCTATCTGCTGGTAGCTGAATAATAAGATGTCTGCCTAAAAACTCATCATATATCTTTAGAAGAGTGCTTCAGTTACCAAGAATTTTTCATCAATAGAATAGTCATCCGAAACACTGTGCAAGTTACAAAAGCCACTGTCCATTATCCAAGCTTGTAGGTACCTTATTTGGTCTTCCAAATGAGGGACAAAGCAGGCTGGAAATCAGAAAGCCACACAATGGTTAAATAAATGGTAGAAGAGTGGTTATCAGGTTGCCTAGACGAAGATACTCTGATCTGGCATGGAAAAGGGAGGCTACATGAAGGAGGTAGGGTTTTGAAAGACACAGTGGTGCTGCCCACAGCAGGAAGGCATGAGGAAGGCATTCCAGGTGAGGGCTGGAGAGGGAGGAGTAGCAAAGAGATGATAAAAAGTAAGATATCTGGGGACAGAGAGTAGAAGGGCTGGGTGTGTGCAGACAATGGGTGACCAAGGAGTGAAAGTTAGGATTAGGAAAAACGTTTTGGATAACAATAGCAAGACCCTTGAGATGCAAGCTGATCTGCTTGAACTTTATCCCCATTAAATAGTAAGGCATCTTTGGAGGTTCTGCACAAGCAAGGAAAAACTTTGCTAGAGTATAGGAAAGATTAGAGAATAACAGATTAGAGGTGGGGAGAATCCATTAGGTTTTTAAAAAGTAATCCTCTGTGTACCACCCCTCCTCCCAAGCCCTTGATCTTTTCAAATTCTGGAAATCCTGTTCACACTTTGGTGCTTTGCTTAAATATCATATCTTCCATGAAAATTGTCTTCATTCCTCTAGTTAAAGTTAATATTCATTCCTTTTTCTGTTTCACAACTTTCTATGATTTTTCTTTTATAGTTTTTATCCATTCATTCATTCAAAAATATGCAATGAACAAGATCTACTGGGCTGTATGTTAAGTACTTCCTAGTACAGAGATGAATCCGACAGTGTCCTTAAAGCTCACAGTCTAGTTGGAGAGCAGGCATGTCAATGGCTAATGGGTGTGGTGTCAGTACAGTGATCTAGATAAGCACTCTTGAAAGCCCATAAGAGAGATACCTGATTCATTTGGGAGTGGATTCATGGCAGGCTTCCAGGAGGAAGTGTTTCTTGACTTGTGTTTAAAGACTGCAAATGTGGGAGTTCCTGGTAGGGACAATAGTGTGAAACCTGACTTCATTTTTATACGGCAGTTATTTTAAATAGCTATTTCTCCCCTACTTAACTACAGAGCTCTTAGCCCAATGCTTTGCATGATGCCACATGTCTTTAAAAATGAATAAACGAATGGATTTCTGATGCCATCACGTTAGTGGGTACTTATGAATTCTTTCTGGAGACACTATGAAGGAAAATAGAAGCTATCTGATATTAGGATGGAAGTCTAGATGTTAATATGGGTGTGAAGGGGGAGTAAAAAATGAGATGCTGATCAGTTTGAACGCATTCCAGTCCCACTGATGGAAGAAACCTAAAGAAAGAGCTGGTATAGGAGAGGAGGTGGAGTGTCTTGGACTTGAAGGAATTGTGGAAAGAAGGATTATCCTCAGAATGGGGATGAGCTGAATCCAGGCTTCTCAGGTCTCTGACCTTCATGGGCATCTGCACCATCTCGGAGGCCATTTCACGAGAAGGAGCCTCAGGCTTGCAGCACTTGGCAGTGGAGACCAGGTTCCCAGCTGAACTCAAATTCCCAGGCTCAGTACTGTACCTTCCTCCCCAGGGGATTTTGCAACATGCTTCTGCCAGAATGAGGCAAGATCATGTTAACAGTTTTATTTGCTGGGGAATACATGTTATTACTTCGTTCCATCTCATAAGGTTTCCTGGGATGCATTGGCTTTCAGGAGAACTCTGTAATCAGGTCTAGGCATTCCACATGCACGTGGAATGGTCTGAAGCCACATCTTCCAAAAGAGATCAGTTGGCCTGTGAGTTGGCTTCTGTAATTTGAGTTTACGTTTTAGATGTTCACTGATCACCACACTGAGATGCCCACATTTCCCTTGAAGCTGCTGATTTTGCTTTGCTCCAAGGAATGATCTTTTGCCAGCCATGTACAGAGTCATTTCTTCTGCACCCAGTGGAAAAAGTAGTTATTCATGAAACACAACACCAGAGTGACCGTGGATGCCAAATTGTTATGGCTCAGTGAATATTGATTAAAATATGTGGAGAAACCCAAGTGCTGAGCCCTCAAAAGGAGAATGTGTCTTATGTTCAATGCTCTGCAGGGAAGGAAGATTCCCCTCCATCTCTAGTATTTTCTTTCTCCAGCTCCGAGATCTTCCTTTAGAGTGAGGGCAGAGTCAAGGTAAATGGATCATTTTAATTTTGTTTCCTTAAAAATTATTCTTCCAGCGTTGCCAAAAGCAAAGCAAGCTCAGGAAGTCAAAATTGTCTGGTTTCCAATCCCTAATTCATGTGAGAGTCAGAAGAGGCAGGAAATGTCCTGGGGACAGAGATTAGCCAGTTTTCTAAGAAAACCATTGTGCCTAGGATATATTATATGTGTTTATTGTTACAGATTAGGACTTAGTCTCCAGCTTCTGTTCACGGTAATTGGGAACCCGTGAGAGTGAAATCTTATGACTTTTATGGAGGTTTTACCTCTTCTGGTTCCTTTGACAAATAAGTAAGCTTCTGCCAGGGGGAGCCTACTGTAATACAATTAAGAATCTTTTATGTGCAGATTCTCCACTTGATATTAAACAAAATCATATCCAATTTAGGCTTCTCTATAATGAAGCTAGCAACTAACTTCCATGTAATATTTTTCCATTCACGAATTGCTTTCGTATATTTTTTCTCATTCTGTCCTCAGAGCAATCATATGAGATCAGTTTTAATAACTTCACTCCTTATACAGATGAGGAAAAGGAAACTTGGAGAGTGGAGTCTTGACCAAGGGTTCTCCAAGGAGGTGCCTCATCCACCTCATAGGATAGTTTGAGGAGTTTTTTCATAGTCTGTAAAAGTATTTTGTGGAAAAAAAAAATGCAAAGAAAAGTCAGCGTTCTATTCTTTCCTGTGTATAGATTGTGCTTTAAAACATTGGCTTGCAATATTCTAGAGCAGTTTCTTAAAGAACAGTTCACCTGCATTTGGATCTCCTGGGGTTGCATCCTCCCCCTCTGAAATCAGTTAGGTGAGGGCTTGGGAATATTAATTTTTAACCAGGCCATTTCATATGAAGCAAAGTTTGAGAAACTCTGTGTGTGTGTGTGTGTGTGTGTGTGTGCACTTGTAATAATTTCACCTTACAGTTGTTGAGAATAGGGTCCATTATGGTGCTAGCTGTCTTCCAGAAATTATTGGAAATAGACTCTAGGTTTTAGACCAGTCTCTAAGACTGGTTAACTTTGTTTCTGAGTTAAGTAATTTGAATCTTGCAGGCTTCCACTTCCTTAATTGTAAAACAAGAAGCCTAAAATAAAAAGATCTCTGAGATGCCTGAAGCACTTTGAGTCAGCGGCTGTCTTCTTGCCAAATTTTGGTCTCCTGATTCTTTTCTCTCTCCTCACGAAACACCCTTCTGAATGTGCTTCAGTCAGTGGTTCTTAATATGTGGTTCCTGATCTGCAGCATCCGTTTCACTTGGGAACTCGTGAGAGAAGCAAATTCTCAGGTACCACCCCAACCTGTTAAATTAGAAACGCTCAGACGGGGGTCAGCAATCTGTGTTTTAATCATCCCTTTGGTGATTCTAACACATGATGAGGTTTGAAAACCACTGACTTAATGCAGTTTTGATCCTGGCTAATAAATGTGAATATGTAAAATGTTCAGTTACATCTCGTTTTCTTTGACCTGTGCAGCGGCCAAAAGTCTACAGTTCTCTATTGCTCAAAGAAAGGCAATAAGGAAAATATGATCTCTGTGTTTTAACTGATGACTTCTGAGAGTAAAGAATCTGATTTTGCATGGTTCTAAAGTAGCTTCTCTTATACATAGAGATAGTTAGAGGTTATATGAAAGTTTGGCAGAGAATTAGTATTTTCAATTACGGGCAGTTTTTGCCTTGCATGGTTCCAATGTGCATGAAGTTTTGTTACTACAGTTTAATTAGCACCAGTTCCCGACAACATGGTTCAAATTTTAGTATATAACTATAAGTAATTGCATAAAGTACAAATTAAACTGCTAGCTTTTCAGTCCACAGAGAAAACAAAAGAAAAAGAAAGTGAAGTCACTCAGCCATGTCTGACTCTTTGAGACCCCATGGACTGTAGCCTGCCAGGCTCCTGTGTCCATGGGATTTTCTAGGCGAGAATACTGGAATGGGTTGCCATTTCCTTCTCCAGGTGATCTTCCTGACCCAGGGATCAAACCTGGGTCTCCCACACTGAGGCAGACTCTACCGTCTGAGCCACCAGGAAATCCCTCAGTCTGCAAATCACTCCATAAATAACAGATTTGCTTTATAATCAGTGAGCAGTCACATCATTTTTTCCATCCCTTGCCCGTCAGTGGTCCCTCTGCATTGGTAATTCATTTTATGCACAGACAGTGAAGTCTGGACTATTGTTGCCTCCTTGTCTCCCAGGATAAAACCAATGACATTTTTCAGAAACAGACAATTTAAAGAAGAAATTGGCCAACAGAGATGAATGTGCAGGCAAGAAATGAGAAGTGATTTAACACTGGAAGTGAAATTCAAATGAAACATCAATGGAGTTAGAGAAGAAATATCTATCCGTAGGTGGGTACGTTGACATTGCTGCCAGCTGAGAAGCTCTGCATTCGCAGCCAAAGACATTTAGTGGAGACAAGCTTGTCGATATAAATGAGGAAGACAGACAAAACAAAGAGGATGAAGATGTCCCGGAGGAACTGATGCTGGCAAGAAACTCACTTTAATGGAATTCTCAAGTATATTTTAAGATTTTGAAAGCATGAAGAGCAAAACGTTGGAGGCCAATCCAAACCTAGAGAGCCATGACAATTGGCCAAGGCATCGAAAAGTTGCTCACAATGTATTGTAATTTACACAGTGAGAAGACAGCAAGCTGTTCAAAGTAGTCATGATAAATATTTTTCCAAAAAAAGAAACACTTTAAATCTCAATATTTCTAATGTTGTAAGTTACCATATACTAAATAAGTATGAGCTTCCCTATAATTTTAAGTTTTCCTATGCATTTACAGGAGCTTTCCAGGTGGTGCTGTGGTAAAGAATCTGCCTGCCAATGCAGAAAATGCAGAAGACATGGGTTCAATCCCTGGGTTGGGAAGATTCCCTGCAGTAGGAGATGGCAACCCACTCCAGTATTCTTGCCTGGAGAATCCCATGGACAGAGGAGCCTGATGGACTTCAGTCCATGGGCTCACAAAGAGTTGGACACGACTGAGCAAGGATGCATGATGCACAATACGTTCACATCTGATACTAAGAGTTTTTAATGATTTTGCAAAAACTTTTGAAGTTCAGGGAGCAATCATGCTGCTGCTGCTGCTGCTAAGTCGCTTCAGTCATGTCTGACTCTGTGCGACCCCATAGATGGCAGCCCACCAGGCTTCCCCGTCCCTTGGAGTCTTCAGGCAAGAACGTTGGAGTGGGTTGCCATTTCCTCCTCAATGCATGAAAGCGAAAAGTGAAAGTGAAGTCACTCATTCGTGTTCGACTCGTAGCAACCCCATGGACTGCAGCCCACCAGGCTCCTCTGTCCATAGGATTTTCCAGGCAAGAGTACTGGAGTGGGGTGCCATTGCCTTCTCCAAGGAGCAATCATAATTGTTCCTAATTATTATTAAGGTTGCTTTCCATGGTTTCAGTTTACATGATCATTTTTATTGTTTCACATTTCTGTGTAAAGCAGTGACTGTATATATCTGTCTATATATAACTATATGAGATTACATGTTTTGTATTTTTAAAAGAGTATAGATGAAAACAGCCACCCATTTATTCACTCATCAGATATTTATAGGATGCCCACTGTACAGTGACACAAGGGTGAAAAGGTAAAAGGTACCTACTTATATTCTTGATAAATGAAGAACCAAATAAATAGACACGATTTCAGTTAGTGGTAAGTTCTAAGGAAAATAATAAAGAGCAATTAGATGGAGAATGATTGTGTTTATAGAAAGAAGGGGGGATGGTTTAGGGAGGAGGTTATCAGGAAAGACCTATTGGGTTTCTACTAAATTCTTTCCTGAACAGTAATAAAAACACCTGCCAAATCTTATCTCCTACAATTTCAGTTACTCTTGGCGACTCTTGGCGACCCCATGGGCTACAGCCCACCAGGCTCCTCTGTCCGTAAATTTTCCAGGCAAGAATACTGGAGTGAGTTGCCATTTCTTTCTCCAGGGAATCTTCTCAACCCAGGGATCAAACCTGTGTCTCCTGCATTGGCAGGTGGATTTTTTACCACTGAGCCACCTGGGGAACCTGGTATGAAACATAATGTTTTACTAATCCTAGTCATGTATGACCTGTTTTAAATAAAGCAAAACCTGTAATAATAAATTTATGAATAGAACCTTAACTCAAGACTGAAGCACTAAACAATATCTTATTTTTATTGATTGTAGGTATTTAAATCTGGAACCATATGTGTGAATCCCAAGGGCTGTGGGTATATTTCAACTGAGAAATGAATATTAAATAGGTTTTGGACAAGGAGAGGAAACCATATGCTGACAGTCATTAAAAATGTTGCTCAAACTTTAGTAAATAGCTTGCAAAAATTATATTGTTATAGAGAAATTATAAATCCACATGTAAAATACTTTTATTCTCTGTCATTTAAGAAATTGACATCAATGATAAGCACTATTAATGACGAGAAATACTGTCATTATTACATATGACTTTTGTCTTTTAACACATGGATATAAACAAAGACATTAGCTTATCTTTTTAGGTGGTGAAATATGAAACTGTGCCTATATATACATATATATATATATAGTCATTTCATTCCTATTCATATATTCATAATATATGAATAGGAATAAAATATATGTGTATGTATACATATATACATACATAGATGTGTATAGAGAAAATTGTTTAAAAATTGTTAAGCCAAGCAGAAATTCTAATCATATTTGGTTTAAAGGATTGT
Organism: Cervus elaphus; assembly: GCF_910594005.1. Taxonomy (NCBI): domain Eukaryota; kingdom Metazoa; phylum Chordata; class Mammalia; order Artiodactyla; family Cervidae; genus Cervus; species Cervus elaphus. The sequence continues at coordinate 106,885,579 of NC_057832.1, read as the reverse complement.
CTTCTTGCAAAGCAAGCATTTCTTTGATTCTTGGTCAACGGTGAGCAGGTGGAAGGCTGCCTGAGGCGGTTTGCTAAGTGGTGTTCACCCGAGGGGCCGAGGGTGGTGGAGGCGGGTTGCTTTGCTCCTTTTGCCGCAGATGTATTGTAATTCAGCACCACTTGGAGCGTGCACGCAGTGTTGGCAACAGCAGGGGAGGCCTAGTAGCTGTCGGGTCACTTCCTCAACTGTCCATTAGCCTGGATGCTCAGAATGGGACCCAATGCACAGTTTTCATTACTCCTTACAGAGTCACAGCACATATAGTTCACCTCAGAGCTGACTTGAAGTCTGGGGGAAATCAAGCCAGAAGGTCTAACACAGAGGGCTCCCCCAAGCCCAGCTTGCTCTGCGAGATGAGTAACCATCACACCCGGACCTCTGAAGACGAATAACAGGGTCTCCTGTGGGGCAGGTGACAGTGAGCTGCAGGACCAGAGAGGCCAGAGCGCTGGTTTATGGAAGCCGACTGCTGTCAGGAACGAAATTCAAAATCAAGAGAAAACGGATGATGCAAACTTGGGGGAAAAACCCACAATGTTACTTCCTTTTCTCTGTTTCATGTCCAGCATCATATCTTTTTCTACAGTATTTCTGATTCCTGTTGTAATTCTCTTTCCCTACCTGAACACCTTCCAGAAGACGTTTTCCCCTTTCTTTCTCTCTCCCAGCCCCAGCTTTAAGTTGTAGAAGGAGTAAAAGTACTCATAATCTTATAAATAAGTATGTATCAATTAACGCCAGGGCCAGGTATTAAACTCTAAGAGGAAAACAACAGAATAGGATAGTTAGAAAAGATAGTTCACATTTTAAACTTGACACTAAAACGGTCTGCTTTAAAGAAAGATTTCAGACCCCACATATGGGTTTTATTTTTTCTATCAGGTGAGTAAGGAGCCAGTGTGAGCCTGGGGGAGGGGCTGTGTGTGAGTGTGTGGGTGAATTGTGATGAAAGAGGAATAAGAAAAGAAATAATCAGACTATTTTATTCTTCCATGGCATAAAATAATAAGAGTTAATAATAATAATAAAAATAAATTTGAGGATGCTCAGTGGTTGTCATTTAGGTATGAATGTATGTTTGTGTTTTCCAAGCATATGCTAAGCACACATATAGTATGCAAGGGAATTTTAGAGCTAGAGAGAAGGAGGGATTTGCTTTCTGCCTCTTAGAATGTTGGAGGAACTCATCTGTGTAGATTCTTAGTTAGTAGAGTATGTTTCCAGGGGGTGTATCAAGGAGGGCAGTGCTATTGGGTATGGACTGAAACAGTGACCCAGGCCCTCTTAACATTCCTTCTGATGCTTTGATGTCACTTAAACTCTACCTTCAACGTAGAAAAATACAGTGTTAGTGAGTCCTGGCAAAGCTGTGTGATGCTGGAGACTGGGCAGCAGACACTGCCCACAAGATAACCCAGGTCAGCAAGATAACGCAGACCTTGCACCCAGCCTCCAAGCCCTGAAGTCTTGGCAGTTTGTCCTTCTCCTCATCTGGGCAGGTTTGAATACTCTTTGTGGATGCCCAGAAACAGTCTGAGATCTTGGTCAGATTCTGATAAAATGGAAGACAAAACCCTACAGGGGAGAAATCCTGAGTTTTCCAATTCAATGACTACAGAGGAAGCTGAACAGCCAAAAAAAGAACTGTGAGCTGTGTGAGGAGAGCGGCTGTCTCAGTAAAATGACAAAGAGACGCTTTCAGTCGCTGGGAGTGCCTTGCTTCAATGTCAAGTTTTAAGGAAATACTGAAAAGCAGAATCTCAGGTTATGGGTATTCAGGTCATGCCCACTATGGAGACTTAAGCTTCTGGAGAGGAAATGGAAGAGGGAAAAAGCTAACCTTTGTTTGTTTTACTCAGCAAGTCGTGTGTGACTCTTTTGTGACCCTATGGACTGTAGCCTGCCAGGCTTCTCTGTCCATGGGATTTTCCAGGCAGGAATACTGGAGTGGGTTGCCATTTCCTTCTCCAAGAGAGCTTCCCGATCCAAGGTTTGAACCTATGTGTCCTGCAGTGCAGGTAAATTCTTTACCACTGACCCACCTGGGAAGCCCAATCTTTGCAATAGCTAATGACTTTTGAGCTGGGAACTCTGATAAATCCTTTATTTAAATGACATTTAATCCTTACAGTAATTCTCTAAGGAATGGAAACTAATGAATCCCATTTTACAGATGAGAACATTGAGGCTGAGACTTAAGTAAATTGCACAAGGTCTTTGGGTTAGTAGGGCTTCCCATGTGGCTCAGTGGTAAAGAACTCTCCTGGTAAAGAATTCTTAGTAGAGTATGTAGTTATTTGTAGTATGTAGTACTATGAATACTATGAAGTATGTAGTTAATTTGCCAGGTAAAGAATCCTGCAAATGCAGAAGACACAGTTTTGATCCCTGGGTTGGGAAGATCCCCTGGAGAAGGAAATGGCAACCCACTCCAGTATTCCTGCCTGAGAAATCCCATGGACAAAGGAGCCTGGCAGGCTACAGTCCATGGGGTTGCAAAGAGTCAGACATTACTGAGCAACCAAGCAGGCATGAGCACTTTGGGTTAGTAGGTGAGATCTGAAAGCAAGTGTGTGTGTTACTCCAGAGCTCAAGTTGTCAGCAGTTATGCAATATCACGTAATTTAAATATTAGTGGGGACCGATAGATAGGTAAGTAAATAGCTGTAAATAGGTAGGTGGATTAGAAGCTTCTCACTTTAGTAAGGTAAAAAGGGAGAGACAATGACATTAGTCTCTAAAATGCCAGAGAACAAAGAATCTTGGGTGCTGATGGAAGGAAAGTTAATTCTATACATTGAGTGCTATGCTTACTGCTTTCAAATACCTTATTCCACTTAAAGGGTTATTATCCTATTTTGCAAATAAGGAAAACATGGTCTTAGAAAGGATGAGTAGATATCTGAAAGTCATCAGCCAGTGATTAGCAAGGCTAGATTTGAACTCTGTTATCTGACTCCAAAATCCACGCTGTTTATGACTTCACAGAGAATGAACAAATGCCCTAAAAGATAAAAGAGGAACGACACTCTGCTCAGAGATGCCTGTGGCCGCTGTTCACTCATGTATTCATTCATTTGTAGCACACAGATTTGTGAGTCAGAGCTCTGAAATGGGACACAAATCTAAATGAAACTTAAGAGACTACCACTTGCTATCTTAAAATTATGTATGATGAGCCCACAATATATAAAATAAAAAATGTATAGAATATACAAAAGGTAATATTTAATGTGGAACCATGTGTGATAAAACACTGTATAAAAGGATTTGTTTCTTTTCTTTGAAGTCTCTGGGTTGGCTGGGATTACTACCAAGGTCAGCATGAGAATGACGAGATGCTGATGTGCTTGGGCCATTGCAAACCTTCATCTCAGTGGGCTCTCTGCCACTAGATTGCTTCTTGTGAAGAAAGGTTTCAAGACTATTTAATCCAGGAATTCTTATTTAAACCTTCTATCCAAGCTCACCGTCTACTTCTCGAGCTCCAAGTGTACTTACTCACGTCAGCCCTTATTCGCAGATCTTACGTTACTCAGTGTCTGTTGATGAATTTCCTTCCTGCAAAGACAGGAGTGGGCTCTGCCTAGTTTTAAAAAAAATGTATAACACAATACCCTGCAAGCCATCACTGCTTGTGTATCAATTGTTCTACATATAATTATTTTACTATATTTAATTAAGGTGTTCTCTCAGTAAGACCCTATAAAATCCAGTGACAGAAAGAAAAGCCCGTGGTTATCTATTATTGCAATTGGTGATGTAAGACTGGAACATTTTGAAGTTTCTGGGATGGTGGGAAGGAAGTCAGTGAAGTTTCAAGGCCTAGAGGATTTCCCAAAGTTGAGACTCCTGCGTATGTGGTCAGGAGTTTTGGGTCCCAGGGGTGGCCCCACTGGGGACCTCTGAGATTCCTCTCATATCTTTACCCACATTCTCATGCCCACTGCTCAGTTAGAGAGTTTAAAGAAGAAATTATGATGCCAGAGGTGCTTGTGTGTTTATCAAACTCTTGATCTTCAAACTTACATGATATTCTCCATAACCACATGGGAAGAAATCTAAAAATCACATTGTGATCCCTGAGCTGAACACACCCGAGGCTGGGATGATGAATCATGTCAGATCCAGAGATCAGGACCAGGAGGAAGAGGCCCGGAGCCTGCTTCCGCCTTCCCGGCCCTCTGGTCTCTCCCCACTCACCCAGGGCCTCTTTTCATCAAGCCTGCCATCCTAAGTGATGGATTCGCTAACACAGTCTCAGAAAGGCTCTTAGGTAACTGATGTGATTTCTGATTAAGATTGCTATGCATGCGTGGAAATAAGAGAGACGCGGAGACAGAGAGAGAGAGAGAGACCACCGACCTGAGAGGAACCCCATGTCCAACAGAGAGGCGGGCCTGGGGACAGACAAAGCAGTTAATTGTGAGCAGTTCCACCAAGGGGCCTGGGAAACTCGCGCCCAGAGGGGCGGCTGTGACCCATTTGGCACAGGCAGTGCTGGCCTTGCGTATTTCAACATCCTCCTTGGTCAAACACCTGGGTTACCTCCTGAGTGCAAGCCCTGTTCTTAGAGATTTATGATGTTTACCAAATCTGGCAGCTGGCTCATTTGTAGGAAAGGTGATGCTTTGGGAAGCCACTCTGAGACCCCACACCCTCCCTGGGGGGCCTTTAGTACCTCTGCTTATTGTTCTTGCTGAATTGCCGGCCAGTTTCTACAGCAAGGAAAGTGCTTCCCACTCTGTTTTGGGCCTCTCGATCCTTTGGTGTCTGCCATTGGTCACTTTTGAAATCAGCCCCCTCCTGTTTGAAAGACAGGAGGCCTCTCTTATTAATGTGAGGCGACCTTGGCCTGTTGTTATCAAGTTTTCTGCCATTGGGTCACTTGGCGTGTAATTATGGAAAATGCTTCACTCTGTATTTCTCAGGAATGTGACTTGTTTGTTGTTCCAAGGATTTTCTTATGTTATTTGAGTTCCCTTACTACGAAGGAGGCCCTCAAGATGGAAATTCCAGGGGTGGGCGGGAGAGCAGAGGGTTAGCACTTTGCCTCCGGGGTGCACAGTGAGTGAGGCCCGGGCAGCCTTGACATGTGTTATTTCTGCTGAGTCTCCGGTGATGTGATGCTGCTGGTTGGAGGACTGTGCTTTCAGAACAAGGTACTTTAGACATGAAGAGAGAACGTCAGAATTGGTTTCCTTTAGAGCAAGAAGGATCTTGAGAGATGATCCTTTTGAGAGCTTTACTTGACTGCATTCAGTAGAGCCTTAGAGCCCTGAAGAGGTAGCTCAGGGTGGATGCTCAGGGTGGGTAAGAGGAGGTCCCCCAGCTGGGTACAAGATATAATAAGAGCAACTTATTTTTATATGTTTTATGTAATTGAGTTTTATACATGGCCTTATTTGATAAGAGGTTTTTGTTACTCAAAACAAAAGTGGAACTAAGCTACCATTCTAGTCCCCCATTTTCTTTTTAATACACAAATATAGAAACAAAGCCAGAGACTTAAGATCACAGAACAGCGTAACTGAGTCTTGCTGGTACATCATCTGCCTCTCACCTCTCACACTGCAGTTTAGCTGCCCATTTGGGCGGGACTCTTGTCGCAGCTCCAAACCCACTCTTCCACACACTGCCCAGTGGTGCTGGAGTCGGGACCCTGCCGACACAGTTCTGTTTTGCTAGTTGGCTCTGGGTGAGGCTGTCAGGCTTCTCAGGTGGTGCTAGTGGTAAAGAACCTGCCTGCCAATGCAGGAGATGTAAGAAACGCGGGTTCGATCCCTGGGTCGGGAAGATTGCCTGGAGGAGGGCATGGCAACCCACTCCAGTATTCTTGTCTGGAAAATCCCATGGACAGAGGAGCCTGGTGGGCTACAGCTCATAGGGTCACACAGAGTCGGACACGACTGAAGTGACTTAGCACACACACATGCACACAATGGTTGCTAAAGGGAAATTTAGAGTAACTCAGGGGTTTAAGTACCTGGGTTTTATCTGAGTCCAACTAGATCTCTCCTTTTCAAATTTCAGGAACTCTACCTCCCAATGCCCTGACTTGCACACTAGAGACCTGGTAAAGTTGTGACTTCAACATAGTTTGTCATTCTGTAACGCACACCATTAAATGTTGCATTTGATTTTCAGTAATGTCAGCTCAGGAGTTATAAGAGATAAGAGATTCTCTTGTCTCTTAAGTTAAGGGTTGCCACTTAACTTCTCTTCTGTGATGTGTGATAAGAATTTAGACTTGAGCTTGTCCCTTCTTTCTCTAATCACTGCAGAGTAATCAGAAGAATCCAGCCCACACCATAGTTACCCTAGCTGTTGCAGTGGTCAGGGACATCAGCCATCTGGGCTCTCAAGGCACGTTCTTCAGTAGGCACTTTATCACAGTCAGCCACAGGTGTTCATTTGATTAATTGGGATGCTGTTGCATTGCATAATTACTAGCATCCTATTTTTCATTGGCATGGAGCCCATCACTGTGTTCAGACCTAAGGACACAACCAAACCAGTTCCTAAATGCCATCTATGAGGTTTTGATTCCTGATCTCACACCTGCTGTTGATTTCTGGATCAATCAGGACTAGCCACAAGATAAACCAACACACCAATTATTTTAACAGAGAGAATGCATATTAGTTCAGTTCAGTTGCTCAGTTGTGTCTGACTCTTTGCGACCCCATGAATCGCAGCACACCAGGCCTCCCTGTCCATCACCAATTCCCGGAGTATATGTATTGGTTAACTATGTATAAAGTTATTAACTAGGTAACTGAATGAAACACTGAGGAATCATGAAGTATCCCAAAGCAGCATATGGGTTTGGACCAGAGAGAACATAAAAATAGGCAGAATGTAGACACACTTTAAGAATATATAATTTTCCTTGCCTTCTAAGCCTATCAAATCTTCTGAGACAGAGTCTGTATTCTTACAGCACTTTCTACAATGCCAGCTTTGCGTTGTGCTATTAATATCTCTACTTGTGTGTCTTCTGTTCACAGTGGGTTCCTCAGTGGTGACTCTCATCTCTGCTGTATGCCCTAAAACATGGAACAAAGTAGGTCAGTAAAAACAGAAAAGAATAATGAGTCATGATACTGCTGAACCTGCTTTAATTAACAGAGGACCCAGTGCAAACCCTATCCTAGAGTGTGGGCTTGTCTTGGGATACTATCTTTAGGGTATCATGTGGCCTTCTGAAAATTCTGGCTTTGTGGCATAGCTTAATGCTCTCCTTAAATGACTCCAAAACAGATACTTTCTTCTGCCTTCCCAATGTGATTTCTCAGTAGCTAAATTAAAGAGGCTAAATAATAAACCTATATCTCCACCAGTCCAGTAAGACTGTGCATGTTGAACATCCAGTGCTGAAACGAGGTTATGTTCCAAGAGGATATGAGTTCTTGTTGGGTTCCTAAGTGGATTAAATAAAGCTTCCCAATCCAACAAATAGGATAGCTATAATATACTATATTTCAATCTTTTTAGAGATAGATAGATGGATAGATAGAGGTAAGATTTACACTGGTCTAATGAATTTTCAGAGTAGTTACTCATGTATGAATTGAAATACAAAATCTTAGTAAGAATTTATTTCATCCCTTGTCAGTTATGGAAGGATGGGCTGAGAGCAGAATTTGACAAGGGAAAGCGTGAGTGTAAATCAAATGTTTTTTTAGTTGCAAACAACAAAATCCCCTGTGTAGTTTAAGCAGTGATGTTGATTAAGGGACAGAGGTATTTACCGGAGTTATTGAGAAAGCTGAAGAAATGGATTCTAGGTTGAACTTCTGGGAGTGACTCTTCAAAACACACCCCAGAGCTGGGTCACTATAGGAGTTGCTGCCTTTGCCACAAAATAGCTCTAAGATGGGCTGGGAAATGTAATTTTCTTTAAAAAATTATTCAGTTTTGTTACTCTTTCTGCTTTTTGCTTTTCACTTGTTGCAACTTTGGAAGAGGATTGGGGTGGGTGTTGAACAAGACAATATGTGATAGAAACTAGGAGGTAGACAGGTCAAATAGCTCTGAAGAAGTCTCTTTGGAGACCTAGGTGGGAGTGAGCATAACTGGGCAGACTCTTAGCTTCCACAGGATGGGTGAGAGATGGACAACCAAAAGGGAGAAAGAGAGAGTTATTAAAATACCTAAAAGCATTTGGTAACAATATCCTAGTATAAATAACATAGTTCAGTTCAGTCGCTCAGTCATGTCCGACTCTTTGCGACCCCATGAATCGCAGCACGCCAGGCCTCCCTGTCCATCACCAACTCCCGGAGTCCACCCAAACCCATGTCCATTGAGTCGGTGATGCCATCCAACCATCTCATCCTCTGCCGTCCCCTTTGCCTCCTGCCCTCAATCTTTCCCAGCATCAGGGTCTTTTCCAATGAGTCAGTTCTTTGCATCAGGTGGCTAAAGTATTGGAGTTTCAGCTTCAACATCAGTCCTTCCAATGAACACCCAGGACTGATCTCCTTTAGGATGGACTGGTTGGATCTCCTTGCAGTCCGAGGGACTCTCAGGAGTCTTCTCCAACACCACAGTTCAAAAGCATCAATTCTTCAGCGCTCAGCTTTCTTTATAGCCCAACTCTCACATCCATACATGACCACTGGAAAAACCATAGCCTGGACTAGACAGACCTTTGTTGACCATAGCACAAAATTATTTTAGCATTTTTATTATGTTCAATCTTTGATTTTTCATTTGATCCTCAGAACAATCTTGTGAGGTAGGTAAAAATTACGTAAGTTAGTTTTAGTGTTAACTAATTCCTTTACTCCATAATTTATGTTTTACACATTTGTTTTATAGTAAAAGTATGACTCTATTTAAAATTCAATATTTTAACATTTTTTTTAAAAAGACAAATAGAATTTTCTAGCTCTCCACCTTTTTTCTCTGCCCTTGGACCAGAGGTTAACAATCTCCCCTGTGTTAACAGCCCCATATTTTTCATTAAATATGGGGGAGGGATAGGGGAGTAGTTTAAAATATAAATAACAACAATCTTTCAAAGGGTAGGTATGTAAACTGAATTTGAAAGTTGAGACACAGAATGTGGCTCAGAAACTGTAGAGATCGCAGCTAAGCATCAGGCAAAGAAAGAGAACAAACCACCCAGACAAGATGTCAAGCCAGGCAAAGTTTATCTTCAAGAATCTTCCATTTCTCATTTTAGTAGACCTCCCACCCTCTGGTTCCCTGTCTCATTTACCCTGACCTCTCTCATTGGTAGAAAAGCAAAAAAAAAAAAGAAAAAGAAGAAGAAAAGCAAGTAAAACTGTCCTAAGTAATGTGTGCTGCAGAGACTCCTCAAAGAGAAATAGATGGATTCATGTGGCTGCCTCGTTGTTGCACACCCTACTTTATATTCATTTTCCACTGGAGAATGATTACCACTGTATAATTTTAAAATTGGCTTTGAAATCTACTGGCACCAAAAATAGACAATAATTAATATCCTGTCCTTCAAACTGGAAAACATCACACTTCCCCCATGTTGGCAGTGTCTGGTAGTTTTAATGGATTACTTAGAGCTTCAGAATTGCCACCTATATTTTAAAATCAGATCTTTCTACCTATGTTGAAGTGGCTAATGGATTATACAAAGCCATTTCCTCAGGCATCCCAACCACCCAGTTTCACAGAGAAACTCTATCCAGCTCTCTCTCTATACTCTGCTTTAGGAGTCATTTCAATGTCTATTTTGGATCCCATCCTCTTCTTATTTTATCTTTCAGGCCCAATTTCATCGGGTCATCTGAATTGATAGGATAGACCATCCTCTCAGGTCTAGAGGTAACATTTTCTGTTTGAGCCTCTTAGGTGGCAAGATATCAATCTCAGACAATTCAGGGTGATTCAGTAAATTTAGAGTTAGTTGATTCAAACCTCATTCTTCCCTAATATTCACAATTCCTAGAATAGTGTCTAAGTTCCATGGAACTTGGGGAGTGTCCTCAGGAGAGATGGCAAGATAGAGTTTGGGTCAGGGGCATCTTATCCACGGTCATTCTGTTTTCTGCAAAGATTTTAATCCTCTCCTATGTTAGGATATGGGCTTTTGTGACGCTAGTGGTAAAGAACCTGCCTGCCAGTGCAGGAGATGTAAGAGGCATGGGTTCAATATCTGGGTGGGAAAGATCCCCTGGAGGATGGCATGGCAACCCACTCCAGTATTCTTGCCTGGAGAATCTCATGGACAGAGGAATTAAACAGGCTACAGACTATGGGGTAGTCTGTATGCAAACAGTCAGACATGACTGAGTGACTTAGCATGCACGTTTTAGAATACAGACTGTGATGATGATTAGATCACTCCAGTGAAGTCCCTATTGTGATATCTTCAACAAAAATTTGCCTTACCAAGCTCTGAACTCCAAACTCACCAGCAGTTTGGCATAACTGACCATGGAAAGGAAAGAAGGCAGATAGCTAAGCTTTCTAGGGGTTTTAATAGGTTTTAGTTAGTTGATTTGAGAATCTAATCACCACGGTAGGATGTAGGACTGTGTAAAGGTATGCATATATTTTTATGAAATAATGATGTGAAATGGAAGAATTAGTTCTGTGCTGTTCTTTTCCCCACCTGGTGAATCCAGTTCCCCTATATCCCTTCTTCCTTTAAGTAGCTGCTGCTGCTGCTAAGTCACATCAGTCATGTCTGATTCTGTGCGACCCCATAGACGGCAGCCCACCTGGCTCCTCCGTCCCTGGGACTTTCCGGGAAAGAACACTGGAGTTGGTTGCCATTGCCTTCTCCAATTCCTTTAAGTAGCTATACAAAACCATAATACAGCCCTCGAGAGAGAATGCCCAGAGCAGATCATAGGAAAAAGAGCACAAAATTTATGACTTTTGAGTAGTGATCAGTTTGGGGGCCTCCAAAGCCAAGGGGGACTCAGGGCATAAAATTATAACAAATGATGAATTAGTTCAGTAGGAGATGGTTCTTCCTTCTCCCCAGACTGAAGATTTTACAGTCAGTAAGAAAAGCAAGTTAGAGGGAGTAGGATTGCTAAGATCTATGTATGTCTCTCAGTAGGGATCTTGTAATGCTTCTCTTTGGGGACAAGAGGGCAGAAAATTTAATCCTAGATAGTTTAGAGGTTCCATGAGCAGCTGAAGCTGTTTCTCACTTATGAAGAACACACCAGATCTTACATATATACATATATTAAGTATATATACATTTTATATTGTGTGTATGTATTCAGGTAAGAGAAACTTAATCAGGATGGGACATGATAGAAAGACCATTGGCTTAGGTTTCCTAAAATATGGGTTCTGGCTTCAGTTCCAGTGTGGTCATGTTTTGATTGTATGACTTTGAACAAGACATTTCATTTCATTTATCTTAGCCTCTTACCTCTGAAAACTAAAAGGAGGAGGACCAGATGGCCTCAGTAATATGTTCCATCTCTGGATAACTATGATTTTGACAACTTATGCCTGTATGTTTAGTCTGAGTTCTTAAACAGGCAAGAATGAATTTTAATGTTGGTCTGGTCAGAAAGAAAAATTAGAAAAAATGGATTGTTTGGAAAGAAAAATCAGTATGAATAAGTCAGCTCTCCATCCTGTTAGAAGCATTCTTTAAAAACATTTAAGTGGCCTACCCATCCATACCATCTTCCCTGGTGGCTCAGATGGTAAAGAATTTGCCTGCAATGCAGGAGACTTGGGTTTGATCCCTGGGTCAGGAAGATCCCCTGGAGAAGGGAATGGCTACCTACACCAGTATTCTTGCATGTAGCCCGCCAGGTTCCTCTGTCCATGGGGTCACAAAGAGTCAGACACAACTGAGAGACTAACGCTTTCACTTCTCTTCACTTCAAACATTCATACACTTATGTAATGATTTATTCTAATAGACATGTATTGAATGATTTCCAGGTACCAGGTTTGAGAATTTCCAGGTGCCTTTCCTGTCCTGCCCTTAAAAGGAACTTACATTGTCAGGAATTAAATTGCCCTCAGATGCTGTCCTTCAGTGGATCCAGCAGGAGGCAGTATCAGTGACTTGGGACAAGAATAAGAGAACTTTCATGAGTTGGGCTTTCCTGATAGCTCAGTTGGTAAAAAATCCACCTGCAATGCAGGAGACCCTGGTTCAATCCACTGAAGAAGGGCTAGGCTACCCACTCCAGTATTCTTGGGCTTCCCTGGTGGCTCAGCTGGTAAAAAAAATCCACCCTTAATGCAGGAGACCTGGGTTCGATCCCTGGGTTGGGAAGATCCTCTGGAGAAGGGAAAGGCTACCCATTCCAGTATTCTGGCCTGCAGAATTCCATGGACTGTATAGTCCATGTGTTGCAAAGAGTCGGACACCACTGAGCAACTTTCACTTCATGAAAACATCCACCAAATGCCCAAACTTTAACACTCATATTCTAAGTAAGTGGCATGTCCGCCATTGACAGCTGGTGAATTTTAGTTGTTCCTCTGAGTGTTGACTATTTGTGGCATGTGTGGAAAATTAGTGTCATAGACCAAATGGTGCAAGTGTACATCAATCCAGTTATTTTCATATGCCTCTGAAGCCTTGAAAACTGAAGTGATTGTGCAAGATTGCATGTTCACAAGTGGCAAAGCCAGAACAAAAGGTGTAGATCCCTGTTCCTTTAACGATGTGATTTTTCTTTCCTTATTTAGCTCTGCTGCTTAAGCAATGCTTTTTATCATGGTATCCTAACACATATCTGATCTTCCTAAAACAAAAGTCAGCTTTTATTTTGAAGATGAATTTAGACATCTGAACATCTTGGGAGTTGTCATATTTAGTGATGCAAAGTAAAGACAAGTAGATCCTAGCAAGGAGGTAAATAAATTCAGAGAACATTTCCAAATCTGCTAGAAGATGAAAACTCAGCTATTTTTGTTATCCTTGGTCCAGATTTTTCTGTTTCTATAAAAAAATTGTGAGTTAAGCTGTATAACCATTGGTTTTGGCATTTTTTCAAAGGGTTTCTTTCATTTTGCAGAAGACCTCATTTATTCCAAGCTCTCCCAGCTCCCAGGAGGTTGGAAACCCAGCCAGGGCATCTGATTTATATAATTAGCCTTTCGTGAGTATGGATGGCCTCTCACTCCAGCATGAAGTGAGGTGAATTTGAGGAAAAACACTCTTCCTTTATCCTCCTGCTCACCCTCCCTCACTCTAGTTCTCATTTGTAACCCGATTTACCGGGGAAAGCAATGATTCTACAATCCAGGGTGATCTCAGCCTGTCAGAGCTTTCAGCCAGAAAGACTTAGAGGCCATCAATTTCATAATAATGGGTGTATAATGACGGTCCCTTTGGTATTGCTCTCACCCAAATCCCCATTTAGAGACGGCGGCTGGAAGGACAAAGGCTAGTGTTTCAGGAAGGGCAGATTTAGGGTAGATCAGCCATGGAAATCAGCATTGGCTCACATGTCCAGGACCTAATGAGAATCTGGCAGAGGCCCAAAAAGGAGCTGAATCCACTCTGCCTCTGCATTCTAGTCCCCATTTCAGGGCTTTTCATGAGAATCTGTAGGATTGTAAGGGAGGAGGTGAGGGAGCCACGTAGAGAGGCAGGCATGACAGAAGCATTAGCTGCAGGTTAGTCTGTGTCCTGCCTAGAACTCTGACAGTAGAATCCCGATGGTTTCTTCCACGAGAGATTCTTCCACACTCATCCCCAGTCCCATTTTGTGAGACGCTCAAGGGCTCTGCCCTTGTTGGTGGTAATGTACACTTCACTAGATTTCCACTTAATGACTTGAGCTCATGTGAATTTGCCAATATTCCTGTTGGCCTCGTCTTTATTTTTGTCCAATCATAACACATGACCTCCTTCAAGCATATTCCTATGCTCAAAACCTAAGTGCTAGGAAATGTTGACAGTCAGAAGAGTATCACTGACAGATGAAAAAACTAGGAAACATGCAACAATTATTTAGGACTAATGCCAAACTTTCTGGCAAAATTGTTTTAGACTTTATCTGAAAGTTAACTGAACTATGTCAGCAAGTAGGTGACTCCATTGCTGTGAATGCAGTTCTTATCAAGCTACAGAGGTGCAGGTGATATCCCACTGGTGGAAGAGGAATGGAACACAGAAACACATTCTTGGTCTTTTTTTTTTTTTTAATCTAAATGCATGTGTTGTTGCCTTGGATTCACATAAAATGAAAACTTTTTACTTTGCAGTGTTAATCTCAGAGATGGCATGCATATGGAAAAAAATCAAACAAATTTTCAGATGGATGATTAATAAATTACTAAATGTTTACAGCTTGTGAGGGGGAGGAGGAAATATGGTGAATGCTGCAGAATTATTGAACTCTATCTAGTCTTGAGATTGATCTGAATTTAGCGTTGATATTTCTTCACACCTAATATTCTTAGGCTGAGAGGAACTATTCTCTGTTTTCTGGCCTCTATGCTGTGACCAGGTTGATTGACTGAGAGGCCATTGGCCAGTCTGAATCAGGCCACTTTCTTAGATTGCAGATGTCGGATTGCTGAGCCAAGACCGTTGAAATAAAGATCAACTCTATGTGTAACAGATAGTATATCTGCTGTCACTTGCTGACACATAAAAGCATTTCCTCTGGATGAGAGTAGATTTTAAGTTCTCAGTTCTTAACTCTGTGAGCAGGTGTCTCAGTTACTGTATGTCCTTGCTCCCAGAGGTTCCATCAAGATGTTTAAAGAAATAAAAGTCCCAGAGGCTCGGGCCTTCTCCCTTTTGTTCTTTTTTTAGCTGCGTTCTTCTTTAAGAAGGTGTGGCACAAGTGATAGGCATTCGTTTTTGAGACAGCTGGCCCCTTATAGATTACTCGATTTGGGAAACATGCAGTATGGCTCCTCAGCCCCTGAGTTTTCATTTTCGTGAACTCACAACTTGCCCCCCACACCAGCCCCCTTACTCCTCTCCATTTCTTTCCTGGCACTTCTCTTTCACCCTCTCTGCTTGCTTTTCAGCCAATAGGGCTTTCTTCTTCATCTCCTGCTTATTGATGAATGAGTTTCATTCATCTTTCTCTCCTTTTTGGGGGGTAGGACAGCAAAGGGGAGTGGGCTGGTCTATGAATAGCTATAGACTTTGCCTGCTCCCATTTTTCCACTTGACTATTCAGAACCATGGAGACAGAAAACGGAGGGGAGCAGCAGGGTGGGAGGCACCGGGGTCAGAGGTCAAGAGTGGCCACCTTTTGAATGAAAGCTCCTGATTTCCACTGGGGATAACATATTGTCACCCAAAGTAACTGTGCAAGTACTTGGCTGTCAGAAGCCTCAAAGCAAAGGGGGAGAGGTGAAAAAAGGGGGGGTAAAGAACAGAGAGAAG
Source organism: Cervus elaphus (assembly GCF_910594005.1). Classification (NCBI taxonomy): domain Eukaryota; kingdom Metazoa; phylum Chordata; class Mammalia; order Artiodactyla; family Cervidae; genus Cervus; species Cervus elaphus. The sequence goes on along the minus strand of NC_057832.1, from coordinate 106,870,203 downwards.
GGGAGGAATGCAAACCCTGGGGTCAGTTAACATGATTTGCAATGTTTTCGAAGAACGTGTTTGGTGACTCCATGTGGGAGTCATTATGCTTTGTATCTGTCTCTATCTTCTTAAGGGGTGGACCTGGAATATATTGTGCCTCCTGTACACAGATTACAGCCTTCTTACCTTGTAGACAACTTTATTTAAAACCATTTAATTAGGTGGCAAACTATTGTGCAACATCAAAGCTTTTGGTGGGTGAGGGGTGATACTACATGTTAAATTTATTGTCACTTCCTAGAAACTTTGTAAGACTAGCATTCAAAAGGTCTTTTATGACCCTGCTGGGCATTTCATATGCACTTAAGTTGATCTGTTTTAGGGCCTTAGTGATTCTCACTTGGATAAACTATAAGAAATTCTATAGGGGTAGTTCAGTTGGTTTTTCACTCATATATGTTATTTTAACACCCTCCCAATAAAAATGTGATGAGGAACACATTAAGAGCAGGATGAAAGTGTAATTTTCCCACTGAATTTTTAAGAGCTGGAACTCCATTCTGTTCATCTTTAGGCCCATTGCACTAACCTCAGCATTATTTAGTAATTGTGTATGGAAATAATGAATGTTAAACAAAGGGAATTTAAGAACTTTCTGTCATCTTAAGTACTTTCTACATGAACAGATATTACTTAAGTGTAAACTGCTATGTAACATCAAAGCTTTTTTGGGATGAGGGGTAATGCTGCATGTTAAATTTATTGTCACGTGAGTAATATTGTAACACTTAAGTAATATATGATCATGTAAAAAGATGATGTAAAGATCATGTAAAGATGACAAAAAATTCTTAAATTCTCTTTGGTAACTTTCATTATTCCCATACACAATTACTTGGTTTATATCAAATGATCCTACTACAAATTGAGAGTCATCCTGAGAGAAGTTTTCATGTGATTGGGCTTCGGTTTTGCCTGGGAAAAGGTTTTCATTCCAATAATACAATAATAATCAGATGGAATTCTCAAAATATAACCATTCAACCTAAGTCAACAATCAAATAAAAAGATGTTCCATAAAACAGCCATTTAAAAATCTGGCAGCTCATCAGAATCACTTGGGAAACTTAAAAACTCTTCCTGGGCTTCATAACTGATGACTCTGACATATGACTTGTTTTGTAAACTACTGTCATAGCACAGGGAAAGTAAAGAAGAAGTCTTGCAATCAAACTCTTCAAGTCTGAAGCACTTAGTAGAATTCAGAGCCATATACAACAAAATGCCATTATAACAACAACCAGAAAATACAAAGAGAGTGTTATGAAACAAAGTTATTTCCATGTCTCATGCAGCTGGCCCATAGAAACAGTGCCTTATTGACATGATTACAATAAATACTATACAATGAATAAACATGAACATCAAGTGCTTTCTCTTTGAGGCCATATAAGTAATAGCTGTTGTTTTATGAAGAAACTAAATTGCATACAGTTTACATTGAAAGCAGGGAGAGCAGACCAGAACTGATACACTTTTTGAGTTATTTTGAGATATTTATGCAACTGTGTCCTACCATTAAATAGTGCATGCTATATATTCCAACCACCTACCAAGAAAATAAAATGAATAATTCAGTGGAAATGGAAATGGCTTAAAATTATAAAAGCACCAAGTTAAGTGTGTAAGTTGGAGTACACTGTTTCATTCTTCCTAACAAAATTTCATATTAATGACAGTGACCACAATATTGAATACCTTGTGAAATTCCTTATCTGGAGATCATATCCAGAAGTGATGTAAGGGGGAGGGTGCTAACGAGCCAGTAAAACTTCCTGTGATATTCGGCATTGTTGGTGGTAAATAAAACTTGTTTGCATCCATTTTTGATTTCCATTCTTCTTTCTGGCTCAGATGGTAAAGAATCTGCCTGCAGTGCAGTAGACACAAGAGACACGGGTTCAGTCCCTAGGTCGGGAAGATCCCCTGGAGAAGGGAATGGCTGCCCACTCCAGTATTCTTGCCTGGAGAATCCCATGGACAGAGGAGCCTGGCGGGCTGCAGTCCCTGGGGTCGCAGAGTCAAACACGACTGAGTGACTAACAGTTTCATACTTTCACGTTGCTTTATCTAGTCTACTCTGAATTTTTTTCACTGAATTTCATCTGATGGCTAAAATTTTTGATTTCCTCTTAGAAGCAATAAAATTCTTCCTATTTGTTAAATATTATGACTACACAATAACATTCCAGCCATTTGGTAACTAAGGGTCAGGAGACCTGTTACATTGCCTCTGCTTGGTTTCTTACTATCTGTGTTAACTCCTTTTTTAAAAATCTATTTATGTTTAATTGGACGATAATTGCTTTACAAGATTGTGTTGGTTTCTGCCACACATCAACGCGAATCAGCCGTAGGCATACATATGTTCCCTCCCTCTTGAACCTCTCTTCTGTTTCCCACCTCATCCCACCCCTCTAGGTTGTCTCAGAGCACCAGGTTTGAGCTCCCTGCATCACACAGCAAACTCCCTCTGGCTATCTGTTTTACCTATGGGAATGTATATGTTTCAATGCTAACTCTCTCAATTCATCCCCCCCTCCTTCCCCCACTGTGTCCATAAGTCTGTCCTCTATGTGTCTTCATTGCTACCTTGCCAATAGGTTCATCAGTACCATCTTTCTAGATTCCATATAAATACGTTAATATACAATATTTGTTTTTCTCTTTCTGACTTATTTCACTCTGTATAATAGGCTCTAGGTTCATCCGCCTTATTAGAACTGGATCAAATGTGTTCCTTTTTTTAACAGCTGAGTCGTATTCCATTGTGTATATGTACCACAACTTCTTTATCCATGTGTCAGCTTCTTCACGACATTTAGCTTCTCTGAGGACTAGGCTTCACTTCTGGAGGATGGGGATAATACAGATTGCCCCCCTTGCTTCACAAAATTATTGGAATAAAATATGAAATCTGTACGATATTCTTTGTAAATCATAAATTACTGAATACATGTAGGGACCGTTTAGGCTTTACTTACTTTCTTTACTATGCTGACCTCTATTAAAAATTTTTTTAAAAAATTATTTAATGCAGGATCTTAGTTCCCCAACCAAGGATTGAACTGCACTCCCCGCAGTGGAGGCATGGCATCTTAATTGCTGGACCAACAGGGAAGTCCCTATATTGACTTCTCTTAAAATCTCTGTATAATTTTTATTTTGCACAGAAATGACTTTAATAATTTTATTTCTAAAAGAGTGCCTTTTAAGATGTGTTAAGTGAAAACCCAGGAAATTAAAAAAAAAATTACCAGAACTTTTAAGGAACCTATATTAACATTGTGATTCTTATCCTGGATTTTTGACTATCAAGAGTAAAGTGTTTTGGGTTACCTCTGCTTTGTTAGGTCTTGATCTTCAAATGCTAAGATATATTTTTAAATGATGATGTTAACTAAGAAAAACCTTCTGAATTCAAAGAAAAAGAAAATAGCTTTCATGTTTGCCTGGTTTAATCTGAATTCCTGGAATTCTGCTTATTCTGCACCTGTCAAGGGAGATCATTGGTCCTTTTCAATGAGAATCTGACATTTAAACTCCTATTAACATGGTGTTCTGCACCAAGTAGGTGTGTTGTACATTTCTGTTGATTTTATCTACATAATTCTCAGCTTCTCTTGGCATCCTTCAGAGAAATTCAGGACCCTTCTATTCAGATAGAATTGACCAATATGTTCACACTTTCTCTCCCTTTTTAAACATCCAGTCCAGTTGTTATGTGAGGATAACATGATGATTATCTTTCTGTTTTCTTTCCCATGTCTGTCTTTAACTACACCAGTGCTTTACTTTCACATGTCAACTCTTATTTCCCAAACTGCCTTGGTTCATTTCTTTCTCTGACACATTTTGTACATCTTTAGGATATTGTTTAGGAAACTCTAGTTGTATAAGGATGTTGATTGCAGAAACAACATTTTTAGCATATCCATTACAACACCTTTTATATTTTCTCTCTCTAGAACCTCAGCCTGCTGCCTTCTTTGCAATTATCCAAAATATCCTTGAAGTGGCTGTTTACACAACATTAAAATGGGGAGCAAGTGAGAATTCACTTTAAGGTACAGGTGGAAGGATTAAATTATGAAAGGACTGATACCTATGAACATGGCAGGAATAGGTTAGACAAATTTTGTACTATATTCAGAATAGAAGTTGGGAAGTGGAACCTTTAGCTGGGCAAGGTACTGCTCAGGAATCGGAGTTATGATCCCATGGGGTTGAACTGATGAATTCAGGGAAAAATGAAAGCCCTGTGAAGATAATCTGAGACACAGAGAAGACTTGCCTTCATGCTCTTGATGCAACACGCTTCTCCAAACCCCCATGTGCTATGGTCAGCTGGGCTTAGTCCCTCAGTTGTGTCCGACTCTTTGCGACCCCCTTGGAGTGTAGCCCACCAGGCTCCTCTGTCCATGGGGATCCTCTGGGCAAGAATCCTGGAGTGGGTTGCCATGCATCCTCCCAACCCCCCCTAGTCCTTCCTTATCGGTCAGGAGGCCTACTGTACTGAGCAGGCCTGCCAGCCCCTGGTGCCCGCTTGTTTGTGCCATCAGGGCGTCTAATGCTCACGCCTGCTCATCCCTTCCAGGACTCACCAGGCTGTACTGTCTCTGAAACACCTTCCCCAGCTCACCCTGACTCCCAGTAACAGTGAGATCCTTATTCATTTGCTTCCATATTCCTTCGCTATCCTCTCTGTCATAGACGGCTTGTTTGTGAGTTTCCTCTACCAGATTGTGGTCTCCTTGAGGGCAGGTACCATGCCGTGTTCTGCCCTCTGTCTCTGGTCTCTAGCACTGTAGCTGACACCTGTGAAACACTTAATAAATAATAATAATAACAAATAGATAATAATAAATAAATAATAAATAGAAATGAAAATAAATGCATGAGGAAATAAGGGAAAATTGTCAAGCACTTTGAAAATAGCTGGTGTGTTTTTATACTTCTCAAATTATCCTGCTGGGACCAACTAAACTTGTGCCTTAGGCCCTGTGGCCACCCTGATGGTCACACGTTCTGAGTCAAATGGGATAAAAGATATAAAAGTGCTTAAATTGTGTATTTCATTTTTAAAATTTATTTATTTATTAATATTTATGTATTTATTTGGCTGCACTAGGTCTTCGTTGTGACATGCAGGATCTTTTTAGTTTCAGCATGTTCTTAGCTGCAGCATGTGGGAACTAGTAGTTCCTAGACCAGGGATTAAACCTGGGTTCCCTATATTGACAGCAGGGAGTCTTAGCCACTGGATCACCAGAGAAGCCCCTAAGTAGTGAATTTTAATGCAATACTAATGTCCTATCTATCTGTCATCTAGCAACAAAGAAAAAGGACTCATTTTAAACAGAGAAGAGGTGACATTGCCACCTGGAAGGGCAGTCACCTCACCTAAGGCCCTTGGTTCCCACATTGCTCCCACCACAAGATTTAGGATAAAAGGGAATGGGCACCCCATGAAAGGATTAGCCCTGATGAAGGAGATTTTTGAGGGTTTGGTGCCTATGGTACAATTTGGGGCTTCTGTGGCCTCTTAGGTAAAGCATTACCTTTTACCTGGGGGCCCCTGTGATTCTGGAGTCAGGACAGTGTCTCTGGCAAGAGTCAGAAGTTGAGTTTTTTTAGGGCTGATTCTCAGGCAGAAGTTAAGCATAGGAGAGTAGTGTTTCTTGATGTCTGTCCCTCTCACAAGGGCAGAAACAGGGATGAGAGGTTGGGGCCGATTCCCTGTCCAAGGTCAGAGGGTGTAATTTGGAGTGTGTCTTATATGGCAGAGCATGGTTTTTAGTTATGTTAACAATGTCTGCCTCCTCTTTGGAGATGACTGCCCATCACGTTTGGTGGTCTTACCAGGACGCTCCTTTTGGGCCTGCACGGTGCTGTCCTGTGTCCCTCAGAGCCCCTCCGAGGTGCAGGCCCAGGGGCACTCTGCGCCTCCTAGTTGGGGCCCTAGCTCCCTTCCTAGGACCTGACCTTTTTAAAACTCAGCATTCTCATTTGTACAGTGGGGTTAACAGTGATGGCTAGTGAGGTTATGCATGCATGCTCAATCGCTCAGTCGTGTCCAACTCTTTGCGACCCTATGGACTGTAGGCTTCCAGTTTCCTCTGTCCATGGGATTTTCCAGGCAAGAATACTGGAGTGGGTTGAGTAATTGACATAAGAGCATGCAGAGCATTTAGTATTGTGCCCAGAACCAAAAGCAAACAATAAATAACAGTTAGTGTTAACCATTATAAGTAGTAGCTGTCCACTTTGGCCACTGGACACTGGGATGCCTGTGACCTTGGGCGCTATCAAAGGTTAGATGTGGGCCATCTTGTCCACGAACAGTGTTCTGGCTGGGCATGCCCCAGTAAGTAGCATGGACCCAGAGAGGAGGCTCAATGCAGTTTTATATTAAATCCCAAAGGGCAGTGAACATTTTCTTTGCTCTTAATACTTCATAAGACACTCTCTAGAGTTCTCCAGTTGTTTCCTGTTAGTCACAGGCTCACCAGGTCTCACCTGGAACTGATCCCATGATGAATCTGGAAAAGAGCAAGGGCTCTATCTTGCCAGTGGCTCGGGGCTATTAACCAGGCCTGATGCGGTGCCATTTCTCTAAATCCCTGGATATATTACAGATCTTGCTTCATTTCTTTGCTCACGAGTGAAGTTCTGGATAAGAAACCAAAACAGAGTTAGCTCTTTTGAAATTCCTGGCAGTGAACCCTAACCCCTGCAGAGAGGTGGTGCCCATGAGCAAAGTAGGCTGAAAGAGTTGGATGCTTCCTGCTATTTGGGGCAGGAAGGCAGGAAATAGTCCTGATTTACAATAATTATGGGCAACAGGGCCAGGAATAAAGCAGGGCTTCTATGAAAACAAGCTGTTCTCAATACGGTATGCTGAGCCACTAACAATGTGCACAGAATTTTGACTGGGTCTCTCTTTGTCTCCATGGCCAGCCATCCAGTGGCCATGTATTTATTAATGTGAATTATAATAAGAAGTTGATAACTCTTTAATTACCAATATTTTTATGTTAAAAGCTATTAACATAAAACAGAAGGAGCGGAAAATCTGAAAAAAAAATCACATTAAAGAATCTACCATATTAAATGATTGGGACACTTTTCTCTGTCTGATGTCTACTCAAGAGACTCAGAAGACTTTTGGACAGTTCAGATCAATATCTGGCTAAGTCAGAAATAAGAAAATCTAAAGCATATTTACTCAGCTAGTGAATTCAGTGTTTGGGATTAGTTCAATCCAAATTTAATCAAAATTCGAATTAACACAAATCTCAGGATTTTAAAAAACCCAAGATTAGAAATAATAATGTTGTTATATCAAAGAATTATTTTTCTGTACTCTTCAAGCAGCCCAGGGACCTATTTTTTGTTCATTCTTGCTCCTTAATCCTTGATTTAGGGATTTCATGTTGAAACTCTATAGAATAGTTGTTTGTAACAGTTCTTTGCTGACTGCCATGTGAGATACCTGTCCTGTGTCAGTGGATAACAGGAAACAGACCCAGGCAAGCTTGTGATGGGATAAGAATGAACAGGAAACATAAACTTTTCCCCATTCCAGCCCACCAGAGGAAAGCTTCCTGCCTCATGGCATCCTCCTGACCTAACATATCCGTTCTGTTCCCTGGGATCTGTTCTATCAACCCTTCGATTTCCCTCTCCAGTGTTTGCTATTCTGCTCCAAATACCAGAAGGCTGACCTTTAGGAAATATCAACAGATTCTTTGCCATCTGGCTTTTGGTTGGCTTTGGTCAGTGGAGGCACAGGCAGGAGGTCACAGAGGAGTGACCTAGGCTGTTCCCTGAGTGTGCGGAGGTTGGTCCTCTGGGGCTGTGGTCTCCTACACTTTGAGCTCTCCCGAGGTTCTGACAATGATTCCTTCCAATTTCCACCTCAGCCAGAAAGGTGGTGGCACTTTCTTGTTGCTTGCTTCAGGACGTTTCAACACCTTCTCTTGTTTTCACTTTGTGGCCCCTGACTGTAGTCCACCAGGCTTCTCTGCCCATGGAATTTTCCAGGCCTGCTGGAGTGGGGTGCCATTTCCTACTGCAGAGGATATTCCTGACCCAGGGATCGAACTCACATCTCTTGCATCTTCTGCATTGGCAGGCATGTTCTTTACCACTAGAGCCAACTGGGAAGCCCCCTAACTACTCTCACATTACTGTAAAGAATGCATCCGTTAACCTCTCCTCAGTGAATCCCCATGAATGTGCCATTTGCTTCATATGAGACCCCTTTCTGCGCTGCTACATGAAACAACCCTTCCACAGGGACCAGTTTACTCACTGTGTCCTAAATATCCTCTATGACTTTTCCACTTCTATGTAAATTTCCAAGTCCCTCCATAATACAGAACCAAACCTAAGCCAAACTTAACCATGCTTGCCTGACCAGCCACTGCAGAGGAAAGTGGTGGTACAGATTCTTCGGGAAAAAATGATCATATGTTATTTTATAACATGCTTTATTAAAAAATATTATTTAACATTATTTACTTGGCCATGATTTATGGAAGGTTCTTTGGGCCAAGTCCATTTCCTTCAATTCTATACATTTCCCCATGATGTCAACCTCTTTGTCATGCACAATGGAAGAGATATTTACTGATTAAAATCAGTAATTGGGATACTTTGTAAATTGTTGGTGCAGTCAAGTAAGCGTGAAATAGTTCCATAGTCACACGGTGACAAACTTCTCAGGCTGCAACAAACACAACCAAACTAGGACTTCTGAGGCTATCAGTCTGCCCCAATCTTCAGGGTCTGATGGAGACCAGGAATGTTGGGAGCAGCTCACATACCTAGAAAAATTAATCACATCTCTGTGTCTCACTGGTGTGCAATTATGAGCTAAGTGGTATGGTGCCTGGTGTTGCTAAGCCAGAACTTGTACAAAGTGCCCTCTGTTTCAGCAAGCTTCAACTTAGCCGCTGTGAAATCAGAAACCCCCCGCCCACCTTTTTGCTACTGCAGCAATATTCAAATGATTGGCTATAATACATAGGGTGAGTTTGCTGTTGCAAATATGTTCATTGGAGAGACAAGTAATGTCAAAGTAATCTCTTGGCATCTGGCAATGGATAGAGATGTGAGCTCCAAAACCAAACTGTCCCCATTCTTCTACATCCCTCCACTAGGGGTCTCTGTTCCTTCAACACATCTCTTCCTGTGCCAATTTTACTATTGAAATATTTGTGTTGTAATATTTGCATTTTTGCTGTTTTTCACATTTCCCCAGAATTAGGGTATTTCAATATTTTACATCTCAAGAGTTTTCTTGATTGCTTATGAAAGTATTTTATTATGATCCTTATTCAAAGTGATGATAATGACAATATGGCTTACAGTTTATCAGGTGGCTTCACATGCATATATTTATCTCATGTAGTACAGTTCTATCTAAAATTGAGAGAGAGAACAGATTGTTTTTATATTTAATATCTAAAGAGATTTTTCTATTTATACCTCAAGATCTCATGATTTGCTCTTGATTTTTCAGTAAGTGAATGAGAACTCTGAGACCAGCAGAAACAAGGTTTTCTGATTAACAGCTACTGCCTTTCTGTTGCATCATACTGCCTACACATTTGAATCGCGTGCACTAATCACTCAAGGTACAAGTGATCCTCAAACGGAAAAGAAAAGAGGGAGAAGCTGAGCCAGCTTATTAGTACCCTAGTTTGCTTCAAGTTCCTCCACTAGCTGTTCTGCAGGTTTCTGGAGAGCATCTGGTGTGGGCTATTTGCCCTGGAGGAGTGGAAAGCATCATTACAGAGAAGGCTGGCCAATACAAATAATATGGGAGCCAGTATGTAATCTTAATTTTTCTTGTAACCACATTAAAAAGTTAACAAGAAATGGGTATGATTAATTTTAATAATACATTTATTTAATCCACTATATACAAAATATCATTTCACCATATGTGCAATATAAAATGAGTGAGATAATTTTTATTCTTTTTTTTCATACCGTTTTTGAAATTCAGTGTGTATTTTACACTTACAGCCCATCATAATTTACGCTAGTCACATTTCAAACATTCCTCTGGGATTCATGGCAGTTTTATTGAACAGTGAGGCTCTAAGGCAATGGGAAATGGCACCTTTGTCAGTGGCATTGAGGTGTATACATAGCACACAGCCCTGTCCTTGGCACGGCAGTAGCAGTACAGTGATGTCTGTTTTGAGAATGTCAGAAGTATAGTCAGAGTATTCGTGCCAAAGGCCAACCAATAAAGGAAGACAGTTTTGAATAACAGCTACTAGACTTTAAGCTCAATCTTGTAGATTGAGCCTTAATCGTTGCTCCATTTTTAATGACTAGTCCACTGCCCAACTTGTCAATAAATGAATCCTTGATGGAAAGAATCAGATAACTCTATTTGAGATACTTTTTACATTCCTTTTTGTTCATATTAAGTCTTCAGAGTCTGGCGCATATTATACATTTACTGCATATCTCAGTTCAGACCACCCACAGTTCATTCGCTCAGTGGCTACTGTATTAGACAGGAGAGGTTTGGACTGTTGGGATATTTCACTGACTCAGTCACTAACTGATGACCCAGAGAAAGTTAATTTTTTTCTGTTTTTGGTTTGCCAGACTCTCTGGAAGCATAAGTTCCTATTTAAAATTATAAATTACCTTATAATAGAGGAAACAGTAGCCAATATACATGACATTCACATCCAATCCTCCACCTACTTGATGAAAACAATTACTATTGCCTTCATTACCAATCAAAGCAGTTTGGCTAATGGAAATATGTTTTTATTTGCCTCCTCACCTTCCCCAAGATGTACAAATATGCAGGGCCACAGGGATGCATAATTAAAAGCATGGAGGAGAGGTTGAAGACACAATAGATAATGGGCTTTGCAGTAACTGCTGCTTGGTCTGTTTTCTGGTGACTGGGGCAGAAGGCAGGGAAACTTCCTAACTGGCCAAACTCTTTTGGTGGGGTAAGATATGTTCTGGTTGGGAGCAAGTGAGCCTCATTTGGCTTCTGACCAGACACTTAGATTGCCAAGCAAAGCAGCCAGAGACCAAACTTTTTAAAAAAGGAACACAAATGTTTAGGACCAGGACTGTTGCACATCGTGCAACACAGTGTAGACTGTGCTCTGCTGAGGACTTGAATTCAGCTGTAGGGAGAAAAGCATTGTGAAAATTTGTACCAGGACACTTTATGGGCCCTCAGCAGCCCACTTTAGGACTTAAGCAGCCATGTTCGGAACTCAAACTATGGCTGAAAGGAAGAACTCCATCTGGCTAAGCTATGAAAAAGTAACGACAACAAGGACAATTAAAAAAAGAATCAGTGATGGTGCTAGTCAGTCATGTCTGACTCTTCGCAACCCCATAGATTGTGTAGCCCACCAGGCTCCTCTGTCCATGGGTTTCTCCAGGAAAGAATACTGGAGTGGGTTGCCATTTTCTTCTCCAGGGGATCTTCCCAACCCAGGGATCGAACCCAGGTTTCCTGCATTGCAAGTGTATTCTTTGCCATCTGAGCCACAAGGAAGCTAAATCCTAAAATGTGGAAGTCCTTCCGTACCTGAAATTGGTCTAAATATGAGTACTATTTCTTACTAGGAAATAAAAGGAAACAAAAAAGTAACCAAACTGTGAGTACATATATAAGAACAGACTTGAGATATACTTACTATGCTCTGTGAACTTTTTTTTCTTGGGTGGTATGCCAAAACTTTTCTTTTTCTTAAGTATTTTAAAACACATCCTAGATATTTTATTGTTTCATCTGAAAATGCCAAGATGAAAACTCTTGAAAAATTTTAGCCACAATATCATTATCATATCTGTTGAAAATAGCATTTAAGATTCACTATTCTACCCTTTCTTAACATGATATCTATTTCCATAATAAATTGTTCAATTGAAAAAGTCAGATCAATTGCCACCTTCATGATGCTGTGCATTGTAGAATCATGCAATGCTCCACTTCCCAAAATAGCATATTTCTATTTTCTCTCAGAAGAAAATGAAGAAGAACTAAATAGCCTCTTCATGAAAGTGAAAGAAGACAGTGAAGAAGTTGGCTTAAAACTGAACATTCAAAAAACTTAAGATCAGGACTTCCAGTCCTATCACTTCATGGCAAATAGATGGGGAAACAATGGAACCAGTGACAAACTTTATTTTCTTGGGCTCCAAAATCACTGCAGATGGTGACTGCAGCCATGAAATTAAAAGACACTTGCTCCTTGGAAGAAAAGCATATTAGACAGCATACTAAAAAGCAGAGACATTACTTTGCTGACAAAGGTCCGTCTAGTCAAAGCTATGGTTTTTCCAGTGGTCATGTATGGATGTGAGAGTTGGACAATAAAGAAAGCTGAGAGCCAAAGAATTGATGCTTTTGAACAATGGTATTGGAGAAGACTCTTGAGAGTCCCTTGGACTGCAAGGAGATCCAACCAGTCAATCCTAAAGGAAATCAGTCCTGAATATTCATGGAATAGTCATTGTTGCTGAAGCTGAAACTCCAATGCTTTGGCCACCTGATGCAAAGAACCAACTCATTGGAAAAGACACTGATGCTAGGAAAGATTGAAGGTGGGAGGAGAAGGGGATGACAGAGGATGAGATAGTTGGATGGCATCACCTACTTGATGGACATGAGTTTGAGCAGGCTCCGGGAGTTGGTGATGAACAGGGTAGCCTGGTGTACTGCAGTCCATGGGGTCTTAAAGAGTCAGACACAACTGAGCGACTGAACTGATCGTCCCTGAGCACCTCAGCACCCCGCACAACTAATTCCACCCTTGATTACTAGTAATGGCTTGTAAAGGTATTTAGGTGTGCTTGCATTTTGCTTTTTCCCTGGTAAGGAGTCATACTGCCTGGGAGGTGAAAAATACCTGCCTCATATCAACACACACCAGTTTCAATGATTATTTCTAGTACCATGAGTCAGAAAGTAGGAGCTGGTTCTTCATCATCTATTTATAGATTCTCCTTTTTCTCTCTTATCTCTTGACTAAGGTGTGAAGCAATTTTAGGTCTAAACAAACTCCATTGTTGAGCTTCTCATGAGACCCTGGTTATGTTCAGTCAGTTCAGTCACTCAGTCATGTCCAACTCTCTGTGACCCCATGAATCGCAGCATGCCAGGCCTCCCTGTCCATCACCAACTCCTGTAGTTTACTCAAACTCATGTCCATCGAGTCGGTGATGCCATCCAGCCATCTCATCCTCTGTCGGCCCCTTCTCCTCCTGCCTCCAATCCTTCCCAGCATCAGGGACTTTTCCAATGAGTCAACACTTCGCATGAGGTGGCCAAGTTATGTTAGCTCACTTATAGAACCAGGAATAGCTCCGGAAAAGGAACACTTCCCTGAGAGTCAAGAGTGGGGGAGCCAGTCTGAGGCCTGTGGGCTGCAGGATGGGCTGTGCTACTTGAATTTCCCAGATACAAAGACACACGGGGAGTGAATGACATTAAGTCTCTAGAAGAGGATGCCAAACGACATAATCCCAGTAAGAATGGGCAATTGAAACCCTGGCCAAGTTACACCTACATTCCAAGTGTGTCAAAAGAACTCATGGTCATTTTTACCTACTGCCTTTGGCTGGAAATTTGTAGGTTTCAGCAAATCTGATTGGAAATGCCATTGAAAAAGAGCCTGATATTTTCACTGCCAGTAAAAGAGAAAATAAAGGAAGGAAATTCCTTTCAACTCACTTCAGTTGGAGCCTTGAGAAAGCGTCAGTCTTTTCCTTTGCTCAGAGTGCCTGGCCAGGTTAAGGATGTTCTTGGGAGAGTTAATTGACACTTGTGACTTGAGGAAAAACTGAGGGTCTGAAATAGTCAGGGATTTGTAGGCAATGGTCACGGAGTGTAGATGCTGAGTCTGTGAAGTCAGGTGCCCCCGGCTACATTAACGGGAATGAGGAGTGATCTGTTAAAGATGAGAGCCTCAGTTCATATTTAATTCTCAAGCTTCAGTTGGCTCTTTGGATATTTAATAATAACTACATTACTTTAACGTGACTAGGCTAAGAGTTTGGATCAATTTATTTTGTAAAATGGAAATGACTTTAGTGTATGTTTTGAGTGGCAAAAATACACTAAATAAAATACAATACTTATAAGGATTACAGAAAATTTAGAAAGCATTAAAAGAACATTAAAATGACTTATATCGCTTCCCTAGTAGCTCAGATGGTAAAGCATCCGCTTGCAATGTGGGAGACCCAGGTTTGATTCCTGGGTCAGGAAAATCCCCTGGAGAAGGAAATGGCAACTCACTCCAGTATTCTTGCCTGGGAAATCCCATGGACAGATATGCCTGGTGGGCTGCAGTTCATGGGGTCACAAGAGAGTTGGACATGACTTAAGAGACTAAACAACAATATATCCCACAGGACCCTAAAAATGTGGTATATTGTATGTGTGTGTGCATATGTAGTTTTTTTTATTAAATGGGGTTGTAGTGTATAATTGGAGTCAGCAACTTCTCATGTAAATAAATATCACAACTTTTCATGTGGATAATGATAGATCACATGTAATGGCCACATAGAATTCCATTTTATAGCTATATTTAATGGATCCATATTGGTGCTGCTGGTTTAGTCGCTAAGTCGTGTCTGACTCTGCAACCCCATGGACTGTAGCCTGCCAGACTCCTCTGTCCATGGGATTTCCAGGCAAAAATACTGGAGTGGGTTGTCATTTCCTTCTCCAGAGGATCTTCCCGACTCAGGGATCAAACCCAGGTCTCCTGTATTGCAGGCAGATTCTTTACTGACTGAGTCACCGGGAAAGCCATTAGTAGATTTAAATTCTAGAAAGCTAGGAGATCCCACTGCTGAGGTTCTAATTTCACAATGACAGTCATGTTAACCTCCTCTTAGCAGTCTTAAGAGGACAGCCATAGAAACCAGATATACAAAATTCGTGTTTCTACCAAGAGCTATATGAATTGGGCAAGCTGCTTAGCCTCTTTGATTCTGTTTTTGCTACCTGTAAAACGGTAATGATGCTCCCTGTTTTTCAGGGTTGTCATGACTATCAAATAAGATATGTGTACAAAGCTTTAGTATAGCACCTGCATTTAAGTGCAAAATAAATAGTAATCTCAACTTGTTTCAGTGAGGAGAAAAGCAAAAGAAAGTGCAGATTTATATTATTTTCTTTCATATTAAATCCACCATCCAGCAGAAGGGCTGACTGTGCTGTTTTTCTGCTGTTAACTAAAAATGGTATCCTATAATAACATCAGTATTAATGAATATATTACATTAATTTTTAGTTTTCTTGAGAGATGATAGGTCTAAATTTTTCAAATTGCAAATGGAAATTTTGTTTTCCTCAAATAAATGTGTTTTCCATCTCTATGCTAATATTTATTCTTGATTTTTAGGTCACAGCACTAAATTGAAAGTGCCGATTTTCATTGGAGACCCCTAGAATGAAGTGAAATATTCTCTAATGTATAAACAATAATTACAAATCATACTTAACATATAAATGAGCTGGGAGGTGAGAGGCAACCCTGAGAGTGAAACCAGGCAGAGCCTCTGAGTTACTCCCGTTTTTCTAGGAAATATTTGGCCAGAAAGATAGAGCTATAAGGGGATTCCCTGGTGGCTCAGATGTAAAGTCTGCCTACAATGTGGGAGACCCACGTTTGATCCCTGGGTCGGGATGATCCGCTGGAGAAGGAAATGGCAACCCACTCCAGTATTCTCGCCTGGAGAATCCCATGGATGAAGGAGCCTGGCAGGCTACTGTCCATGGGGTCGCAAAGAGTCGGATACGACTGAGCGACTTCTCTTTCTTTTCTTTCTTCTTTAGTGCTATAAAACAAAGTCATAACTTTGCTGCTTCATAAAATTCCTGAACATATCCAAAAACATAGCTTACTTTTCTTGGCAAATTGTTCACTAGTAAGAGCAATAGATTGCTTACCTGCGTAAAGAGTTTGCTTATTAAACGGCAGTTCACTTATCAAGACACTTGATGACCTTTGTTTCACTAAACCTTTATATCATGAACTTTGCTCAATCCTAGTAAATTCCTTGGGCTTCTCAGGAAGTGTTAGTGGTAAAGAATCCACATGCCAAAGCAGGAGATATAAGAGACATGGGTTCGATCCCTGGGTCCCTGTGGTCAAAGTTACATCTTCCTTACTGTAGTAGGTTTAGTACAATTAGCTTTGCTTAGTTAGCAGATTTTTCTGTTTGGTCTTTTGTGAGTAGAGTCTACAGTTAATAATAGTTATGATATGTACCACTTATAATTTGGAAAAATGTATTAAAGAAAAGAAATAATATAGTAAATAGGTCTCCCTGGCTTCACAGTGGGCCACATGGTAAGCATTTTGAGAAACACATACATTTTACAACTTTTAATTCCATGGGACAATTTGTCATATTGAGCAAAGAAGCTGCATTTACATTTTCATGAAAACTTTCAAGTTTTAGTTTAATATTGTTATGGATAAGGGTCATATGTTTATATATATATATTTCTATGTCTGCAGAGTCTTATACATTACAACACTAAATAAATTCTAGTTGATGGATTAGGAGCTGAAGGATCAATTTAAAGTCACTCCTCTTTAAAATTCTCTGAGAAACAAAATACACATTTTGTTTGTACTTAAATCACATCCCAAGCAGAAAAGAACTCCATGTCAACCCCAAAATAGCTGATAAGCTTTACATTTGGTAATTCATAAATCCCTGTTTATAAGTCCTCTGGAAACAGTAGTTATTTAAAAGAAGCACTGTAAGTAGAAGTTAACAGTGAAATCGTTCACAAATTATGATTGTGGAATGTCAAGAGAGGATAGAGAAAAAACTTTACTGGCAAATCAGCAACTATTATACCATATAGGGAACAAGTCTTGTTTATTCAGCATGCTCCTTTGTCAACATACCACTAGAATGAGATTTCAGGCTATGTGATGGGATTGCTGATGATTTCCTGTCTTGAAACATAGTTGAGACATATTATATAACAATTAATTAAGATTAAGATCAAGCTAACTTCTTATCTGGCTTCACTACTAACTAGCTATGTGGTTTGGGGTAAGTTATGCAATCGATTAAATCTTCAATTTCATAGTCTATTAACTGCAGATTAACAGTGCCTGCCACAGTTTATCCCACAGTGATTTAGCAGAATTGAACAAGATAGAATCATACCATCTTGGGGTTGAAAAGTAGTTAATGTTTTTCTTAGTCTAATTAGTGCTTTAAAATGAAATGTGCTTTAAAGGAAAAAATTTAATACCATATATATTAAATTTTAAACATATCTTTGAATTTTTAACTCATTCTGAAAATACTCCACCAAAGTTTTTTATGTGTCTGTTTTCTGAAGAGAATTGCCTTATCTCAACATTTACAGGATCTTCCCAGGTAGCATGGTGGTAAAGAATCCGCCTGCCAATGCAGGAGACACAAGAGATACAGGTTGGATTCCTAGGTCAGGACGATCTCCTGGAGTAGGAAATGACAATTCACCCCAGTATTCTTGCCTGGAAAATTCCATGGACAGAGGAGCCTGGCGGTCCATGGAGGTCACAAAGAGTCAGACACAACTGAGCACACACACACACAGTAATACACGTACACACCACCAATTTGTTCAGTCTAAGTGAAGGGTTAAGTGGAAAATAATACCTTTACCTTTGAGGGGCAGACTGGTCCTGGTTTCTCCTGATTCACTTTCTGTTTTGTTAAACTCTTTGCAACCCCATGAATTGTAACACCCCAGGCTCCTCTGTCCTGCACTGTCTCCTGGACATTTGTTGGCAATGTGATGTCTCTGCTTTTTAATATGCTCTCTAGCTATTACAGATCTACACAGCATATTAAAAAGCAGAGACATCACGTTGCCAACAAAGGTTCGTATAATCAAAGCTATGGTTTTTCCAGTAGTCATGTTCAGATGTGAGAGTTGGACCATAAAGAAGGCTGAGCCCAGAAGAACTGATGGTTTCCAATTGTGGTGCTGGAGAACACTCTTGAGAGTCCCTTGGACTGTAAGATCAAACCAGTCAATTCCAAAGGAAATCAGTCCTGAATATTCATTGGTAAGACTGAAGCTGAAGCTCCAATACTTTGGCTACCTGATGCGAATAGCTGACTCATTGGAAAAGACCCTGATGCTGGGAAAGATTGAAGGCAGGAGAAGAGGACGACAGAGGATGAGATGATTGGATGGCATCACTGACTCAAAGGACAGGAGTTTGAGCAAACTCCAGGAGATAGTGGAGGACAGAGGAACCTGGGTGCTGCAGTCCGTGGGGTCACAAAGAGTAAGACACAACTTAGTGACTGAACAATAACAACAACTAGGTTAGTCATAGCTTTCCTTCCAAGCAGCAGGCTTCCCTCATGGATCAGCTGGCAAAGAATCCTCCTGCAATGCAGGAGACCCTGGTTCCATCCCTCAGTCTGCTGGAGAAGGGATAGGCTACCCATTCAAGTGTTCTTGGGCTTCCCTTTTGATTCAGCTGGTAAAGAATCCGCCTGCAAAGTGGGAGACCTGGGTTCAATCCCTGGGTTGGGAAGATCCCCTGGAGAAGGGAAAGGCTACTCACTCCAGTATTCTGGCTTGGAGAATTCCATGGATCGTATAGTCCAGTTGGTCACAACTGAGTGACTTGGACTTCACTTCACTTCCAACGAGCAAATGTCTTTTAATTTCATGACTACAGTCACTGACTGCAGTGATTTTGGATCCCAAGAAAATAAAATCTGTCACTGCTTCTACTTTTTCTCCTTTTATTTGCCATGAAGTGATGGAACCAGATGCCATGATCTTAGTTTTCTAAATGCTGAATTTTAAGCCAGCTTTTTCACTCTCCTCTTTCACCCTAATCAAGAGGCACTTTAGTTCCTTTTCACTTTCTGCTATCAGAGTGGTATCATCTGCATATCTGAGGTTGTTGATATTTCTTCCAGCTTGGAATTCATCCAGTCTGGCATTTGGCGTGATGTATGCTCCATATAAGTTAAATAAGCAGGTGACAATTTACAGCTTTGATGTACTCCTTTCCCAATTTTGAACCAATCAGTCATTCCACGTCTGGTTCTAAATATTGCATCTTGTCCCTCATTCAGATTTCTTAGAATATGAGTAAGGTGTTCTGGTATTCCCATCTCTTTAAGAATTTTCCACAGTTTGTTGTGATCCACACAGCCAAAGGCTTTACAGTAGTCAGTGAAGCAGTTGTTTTCCTGGATCTCCCTTGCTTTCTCCATGACCCAATGAATGTTGTCAATTTGATCTCTGGCTCTGGAAGTTCTCCATTCATGTACTGTTGAAGCCTAGCTTGAAGGACTTTGAGCATAACTTTACTAACATGGGGACTGAGTACAATTGTATGGTAATTTGAATATTCTTTGGCATTGCCCTTTTTTGGGATTGGATGAAAACTGACCTTTTCCAGTCCTGTGGCCACTGCTGAGTTTTCCAAATTTGCTGACATATTCAGTGCAGCACTTTAACAGCATCAACAGTATTTTAAATAGCTCAATTGGAATTCCATCACCTCCACTAGCTTTGTTTGTAGTAATGCTTCCTAAGGCCCACTTGACTTCACACTCCAGGATATCTGTCTCTAGGTGAATGACCACAGCATCATGGTTATCCGGGTCATTAAGACCTTTTTTGTATAGTTCATCATTTTCTTGCCACCTCTTCTTAATATCTTCTGCTTCTGTTAGGTCCTTAACTGTTTCTGTTTTTTATCGTGCCCATCCTTGTATGTGTTCCCTTGGTATCTCCAATTTTCTTGAAGAGATCTCTAGTCTTTCCCATTCTATTGTTTTCCTGTTTCTTACTTTGTTCACTTAAAAAGGCCTTCTTATCTCTCCTTGCAATTCTCTGGAACTCTGCATTCAGTTGGGTATATCTTTCCCTTTCTCCTTTGCCTTTCACTCCTCTTCTTTCATCAACTATTGTAAAGCCTCCTCAGACAACCACTTCAACTTCTTGCATTTCTTTTTCTTCGAGATGGTTTTGGTGACTGCCTCCTACACAATGTACGAATCTCTGTCCATAGTTCCTCAGGCACTCTGTTTGCAAGATCTAATCCCTTGAATCTTCTATTCATCACCTCCACTGTATAGTCTTAAAGTGAAAGTCACTCAGTCACTGATGATCTTAGCTATCTAGTAGATGTTAGTACTGTGACATCTGGGGGCTCCAATCGGGGAAAACTGGGTTGTTGGGGGGACCACTTGACTCAGTCCAAATGACTCCTATGTGCGTTTGAGTTTTTAAAAATAATTTCCCCATGTTTTCCTATATCTTTATGCTGATAATGATATACTTAGAGGCAGCATTTATCTTTCTTCTAATTTACTACAGACTTGAAAAACAGATAGCCAAATCTGCAGAATTATATATAAAATTCAAAAGATAATGATGGATCTCCTAAGGTTATCAACCCTGTGATACTGTTTCATTGGGTTTGGCTGGTCAGTCTTTTAAATTTTATTCATTCCTTCAGTAAATGTGTGCCAAGTACCTACGTAATTACTAAGCATAGAGATCAAAAGATATACAGAACACAGGTTTTAGATACACACAATTGCTGGGTTTATTTGCCAATAAAGCATGATGTTATTGTATGGCTTAAATAATATGACCTAGGTTAGAGCTCAGTTGCTTCAGTCACATTCAACTCTTTGCAACCCTTACAGACTGTAGCCCACCAGGCTCCTCTGTGCACAGGATTTTCCAGGTAAGAATACCGGAGTGGAGGGTTGCCATGCCCTCCTCCAGGGGACCTTCCCAACCCAGGGATCAAACCCACATCTCCTGTGTCTCCAGCATTATAGGGAGATTTTCCACCGGGAAGCTCATGACCTAGGTTAACAACTACTTTAAATTCAGTTAAAATTTGCAACTGCAAGGTAATAATCTATTTGTGTTGTTCTCTGCTGTCATCATCATGTTAGACATAATTATAATCAGTGCTAACTTTGTCTCTTATTGTCTATGTAAGCGTTGTCAAGAAATCACCTCATTTACCTCTGAGAAAAATTAAATGAAATTTACAGTGGATAGACTCCAGCTCATATAAGGAAGAACTTTCTATTTGAGCCTCATAAAAATAGAAATGTACTTGTTACTTTCCTACCTGTATTTAATTTGGATTGAACTTTTTTCTTGCTTTTTGAGACAGAGATTAAATTGCTGATTTTAGATTTTTTTTTTTTTTTTTTTTACCTTTCAATATAAGTATTCTGTGGTAGAACCTGTTATCTCACATTGTATCCACCTCACATTCTTATTGTCTGACTGGTCTTCACTGTCTTACTCAAGAGGTATGTTTTCCAAATATGTGTCAAAATTTCCTGAAACCAAGATACTTTTTGGCCATCAGATCACTATTATTTGCCACTTTCTCACACAACTAAATAAGGTTTATTTGATGTGAAGGAACCATGTTGATCTCGTTACTCTTTTTATAAATTCCAATGGTAGTTTTAGTCCTCAGGCTAATTATTTCTAGAACGGAGGGAGTTCAGTAAATGGGGCATTTGATGCTTCCGAAAAAAGGGGGAAAGAAAAATCAACAACTTCCTTCTTTGACGTGGAAACCATGCAGAAGGACTTCAGAGGATTTCTGAAGGGACAAGAAGCAACTGATTCTCACGCACCATCCTAAGGTCTCATACGCAGGTCCGCATTCCTTTACCTGCAGTGATTTCAGGGAATCATTAGATGAAGGAAGACTGAGCAGAAGGCATGTGCGGGAGAGGAGGACGTTGGAATGAGGTGAAAATGACCATGCAAGCAGACCCAGAAAGTGGGCTGGCGAGTGAGCAGAATCACAATCCTTGATTTTAATGTTTCTAGTTACCAATGTTACATCTCTTTCAGCATATTTTTTAGTAGCAAACTTTTCACCATTGATAAAATATGATGGAGAATGCAAAGAATGAGGCAGACAGAGTGAATGGGGATGAGGTATCCCAACCAAGCTGCAAGGTCTCTTGCTGTTTTAAACTAACCTGATGTAATGTTCTCGTTTTGGAAGATGTCACTAGATCCCTAATGAAGCGAGTTTGCCAGGCTTCTAATAAGATTTTCCTCTTTCCCAAAGCGACACTCTGCATAATCAATTAAGCCTTTCCTTGATTTCTTGTTTTTTTTTTTTCCCCCCATTCTTCTTTATTTTTTTAGTCAATGAGCTCAGCTCTAAATGAAAGCTGGAGTTGTATGAACTGAATTGGCTGGAAATAGTAGCTGAAAGGCGTGCAAATCAAAGCTGGCAAGTTTCAGCTCTTCCGTTCTTGAGGGAGAGACTAACTTCAATCCAGATGGCTTCCTGGGCAATTGTTTGATTATTCCAGCTCTTTGTTCCTGGTATGGAACCAGGCATTAATAACCCAGTCTTTGCAAGCTAAACCAAGAAAACACACATCATATCTTTACCTTTAAGTGGCTTAGTACCCATTTGGACACTTCCAGCAGTGTGGGAACTGTGTAGGAAGGGATTTTACATCACTCATGGGCTGGGGGAGGGTACGTAGAGAAGATAACCGTCTTTGATCTTCCTGTTCTATCCTAACCTAGCATAGAGTCTAAACTACAGAGAGAGGAGAAAACTAGGAGCTCTGAAGTCAGGCAGCTCCATCTGCTTTGGTACCTACACCAAGGACAAAGGTTTCCAGTGTCTTTGTGAAAGATGTGTGTCTATATTTGTGTCTCTCTACAGAGATCTTTCTATCGATCTATCTATCTATCAGTTGATCTATCTCCATACACACATTTGGGGGAGTGAAATTATTAATATTTGTAATTTTGCTTTTGGAACTTATTTGCCTTCAAGTCATTCATTTTTAGAATGTTACTAAGTATATTCAAGAACTCCTGCAAAGTGAGAAAATGTAATTTAGAGGTTTTACATAATTCACATTTTTACAAGGATCTATTGCTCCTCTAGGGGATTGCCAGGTGGCTCAGTGAGCAAAGAATCCACCTGCAATACAAGAGATGTGATTTCAGTCCTGGGGTAGGGAAGATCCCCTGGAGGAAGGCATGGCCACCGACTCCAATATTCCTGCCAGGAGAATCCCATGGACAGAAGAGCCTGGTGGGCCATAGGGTTGCAAAGAGTCGGACATGACAAGTGTCTGAGCATGCACATAACTCCTCTAAAAAGTGGTGATAGCTCTCCTGTACTGTACAAATAGCATTCTGGTGGGCAGAGAATTAAATATGGATGTGGTTCTTATATTTTCTTTCTACATCAGTTTCTAGAAAGTGTAAAGCCATGTATCAATAAATTTTTAGTAAGTATATAAGAGTTGGACCATAAAGAAGGCTGAGCACTGAAGAATTGATGCTTTTGAACTGTGGTGTTGGGGAAGACTTTTGAGAGTCCCTTGGACAGCAAGGAGATCCAACCAGTCAATCTTAAAAAAAAAAAAAATCAATCCTGAATATTCATTGGAAGGAATGATGCTGAAACTGAAGCTCCTATACTTTGGCCACTTGATGCAAAGAAGTGACTCATTAGAAAAGACTCTGATGCTGGGAAAGATTGAAGGCAGGAGGAGAAGGGGACGACAGAGGATGAGATGGTTGGATGGCATCACTGACTCAATGGACATGAGTTTGAACAAGCTCTGGGAGATGGTGAAGGACAGGAAAGCCTGGCATGCTGCAGTCCATGGGGTCACAAAGAGTTAGACATGACTGAGTTGGACACACGTTTTTTATTCTAACTCTCTATTCAACTTTGTGGTTAAAAACATAGATTCAATTTGGTTTTGGCTGGTCTAGGTTCAAATGTTATTTTTAAAAAAACCTTAGTTGACTTAAAAACTCTACCTCTAACACTCTGTGATCTTGGGCAAGTTATCTAGATTCTCTAACTTCTGTATTACTCACCTCCAAAACTGGAATAATATTGACTCGTTTCTAATGTTGTTGGGATGATAAAAGATAAAGCTTTTAGCACAGAGCAAAGCCTTTAATCCATGATGGCTACTGTATTTCCCTACTCTTTATTTTTCCTTTGCCTTTTGCTTTACTTTTCTTTTGTAATCCTTCAAGACTGTATATTTTTTAAAAGGTACCTTAAAATTACTGGAAGAAACTGGGCCATAAATAATTTAAATAAGTAATCAAATAATTAGCAAATATTTAAAATTTGATTCCTAAAGAAATTATGGTTTAGAAGTGTTTATGAAATTTTCAGTATCACCTAGGGATCTTGACCTTGCTAGAAGGAATATTCTAGTTCAGCAGGTCTGAGGTGGGAGCTAGTCTGGATCTCTCAGAAGCTCCCAGTGATGCTGCTGCTGCTGGTCTCAGGGTACTGCTTTGGGTAGTAAGGAGTTCAGAAGAGAGGCTTAGAGCTTTATGAAAACACAAAGTATTGAGTGCCTAGCACATTTTAAATCACAACCAAAAGCAGTGAGATAATGTCTTATTCTTTAATGAGTAAAGGATTTCTTTCTGTAATCCAGATTACCTGAAGGAGTCCCATGGGATTCTCCTTCTGACAGGAGTCGTTGTCTTTCTGGTCCTCGTGAGTCATAGCCTACCCTGAGCAGGCGCTTGGTCCTTTGACTCTTGGACAGACTTTTCCATTACACTGTGGCACTTCTCAGAGCCTTTCATTATGTCAGACTGAATATTTATTAGGCTCTTGTAACATAATGCTGAGCTAAATCACACAGATATTCACTGGCCAAGAAATGGTCTCTAAAGCAATGTTAATTTAATGATTGGTTCAGAAACAGCTATTTGGGTTTTTTTTAGCTTCACAGTTTCACTAAAACATACCATGTTAAGGTTACCAGTGATTCCTTATTGCTAATTCCTATAGACACCTTTCCCTGGAATTTGACCCTGTTCATCATTTCTTACTTCTCAGAACTTCCTGTTTGCTTGGTTTCCATGATTCAGCTTCCTTTGCTTGCCTCTTATTCCTCTGTTGCTACTCCCAATTCACTTTAAAAAAAAAATAAAAATTGGCCACACCACCAGGCTTGTGGGATCTTAGTTCCCTGACGAGGGATCAAACCCATGCCCCCTGCAGTTGGAAGCACCAAGTCTTAACCACTTGACCACTAGGGAAGTCCCTCCTCCCACTTATGTAAGAATCAGAATTCTCACATCTTATGCACATCCTCAGTTCTTACTCTATGTCTTCTCACTCCATGGTCTCTCTGGGAAATCCCAAGTCTGCCTGCTTATTCAGATAGCATATGTTGACTTTACTTTAATTTCCATCTCTAGATCAGAATTCTTCTTCCAGATTGATAATTTCTATCTCTTTCAACTCAAAAGTCCTCAGAGGTCCTCTGGTACCTTAGACTCAACATGTCTAAACAAATCTTTACTATCTTTCCTTAACCTTAGTCATTAAGTGTCTTTAAGCAATTTAAATAAAAAAAAAGATCTGAAAAGTAAGGATATTAGAAGAACCTAAACAATCAGATGTCTGAGTATTAATATATTAATAGATATTTCATAAACTATATTGTATATAAATATTTTTATATATATTCTGACATTTAATACATGTCAGTTGCTGAGAATACTGTCCTTAGCATAGATCATCATGTGTATTACTTGGGAAACTGTTGAAAACCATATTCTCTATGTTGGCACCTATTTCTGGATTAAAGATTAGAAACTGAGAAATGTCCTAGATTTCTCCTTCTTTCTCCTTACATAAGTTGTATGTTCAATCAATGTGATAAGTCCAACACATTTTACCCCTTAAATAACTTTTTCTCTTTTCTCTTTTTACTTTTTTTTTTTAGTAAAGCTGAAAAATTGGCTAGTAGAAAAATTAAAAATTGAACTATCATATTATATTTATCCAGAAGAATTAAACTTCAGATCTCAATGAACTATCATGGTCATCACAACATTATTCACAATAGCCAATTTAGAAGAATTTTTCTAGTAAGGTAGAAACTTTTCTAGTAAAGTAGAAAATAGCCACTTTACTTTTTTCTTTTGTCAATCCCCTTTCTAGGGCCACAGTAAGTCTTCTCTATGTCTCACCTGGATTATGTGAACTGGCCTTCTCTAAGCCTTCCTGAGTGCAGGTTCACCATCCCCCATTCACTCTGCTAACCTATTGCTGAGCACTGTCTCAGATTCACAGCTGGCCATGGTCCTCCTTCACTCAAAATTCTTCATACCTCCATATTTTCTAAAGTGAAATGTCATTGCATTTCTCACGTGACCCTTCATATGACAATCAAGAAACAACAAGATTAGTCTCTTCCATCTCTTACTTCCTTTTCTATTTCTCAAATTTTCTCACTGATGCTTGAGCAATTTTTAATTAATCATTGATTCCTAGAATATATCACACTTATTCAAACCTGCAGGCCTTTGCCTGAATGTTCTTTCTGTAACCTAAAATGTTATTTGAGACTAAACTCAAAATTAGTCTCCTCTGATAACTTTCCTTAAAGTCTTGGAACATAACCAGGTAAATTTGTTATGCCCATTAAAAAGAAGAAGAACAAAGCTATTATAGCAATTTTTAATTATAGTGCATCATTATTTTATCAGGAAATAGTATTGGATATGATTCAGGTTTTTTATGGCATCTGCTGAGCTAATCCCATGATTTTTCCCCATTATTCTTGTAATTCTCCAATGCAGTGAATATGTTGGCTGTTAAAACAGCCTTACATCCTGGAATAAACACCGCTAGTTATGATTAACTAGCTTTTGTTTTATATTTACTGGATTTTATTTACTAATATTTTAGAAATGTTTTTATGTTTATGTTCATTAGGAGTGTTGGCCTGTAGTCTCTTGTAATGTCCTTGTTAGGTTTTATTATCAAGTCAAGTTCATTCATACTGAATTTTTTTCTACTTATACCAATTATCCTTCACTATCTCCTGGAGTTTGCTCAAATTCATGTCCATTGAGTCGGAGGGTGGCAGAGGATGAGATGGTTAGATAGCATCACTGACTCAATGGACATGAATTTGAGCCAACTCCAGGAGATATTGAAGGGTAGGGATACCTGGCATGCTGCAGTCCATGGGGTTGCAAAGAGTCAGGCACAAAGTAAGAACAGAACAACAACAAAAAGCTTAGACTGATTCTGGATTGGTATGTTTCTTTTTTTTAGTTCTGAGTAATTCATGTCTTTTGAGATTTTATTATATGTAAACCCTCTTGGTATTATGTCTTCTAGATTAATAGATACTTTTCTAATCATGAAATGTCTCTGTTTTGTTAATTCTTCCTGTCTTGACATCTACATTGACTAACACTCTATAGCCACACTAGAATTTGTTTCATGATTGGTTTGCTTTCAACTTAAAAAAAAAAAAAAAATATATATATATATATATATATACACTTAAAATATATCTTTTATAGATAGCATGCAGTTCAATATTGCTTGTTTCTTTCTTGACATTGGGGCTTCCCTTGTGGCTCAGCTGGTAAAGAATCAGCCTGCAATGTGGGAGACCTGGGTTCAATCCCTGGGTTGGGAAGATCCCCTGGAGAAGGGAAAGGCTACCCACTCCAGTATCCTGGCCTAGAGAATTCCATGGACTGTATAGCCCATGGGGTCACAAAGAGTCAGACATGACTGAGTGACTTTCACTTTCACTTACTTGACATTGTCTTTTTAAATACATTTTGTCTGTTTATGTTTCATGCAATTATTCATATGTGTTGATTTGCATCTACTTTGTTGCTATTTCTTTTTATCCCATTTGTTCTTTGTTCCTTTGTCCCTCCTTTCCTGATTATTTCAGGTTAATCAAACCTTATTTTACATTGCCTAGTATAATTTTTCTACCCTTTTAAATTATAACTCTTTAAATTATTTCTTTTAGAGGTTGCACTAGGAATTGACATATGTATCTCTGACATATAACTTCCTATTTAAAATGAATATTACACCATTTTATGTAAGTAAAAAATCCTTAAAACAATATAATTGAATTTCCCCCATCATGCCTATAAAGACGATTTTCAAAGTGGTTCCAGCCAACAGGTTACGAGAGTTAAAGTTCCTGTACATCTTTGCTAACATTTGGTATGTTTATTCTTTAACTTGCAGCCAGTTGAGTGGCTGTGTAGTGGTATCACATGGAGGTTTCCTGATAATATTGGACATCTTCTGATGTGCTCATTTGCCATTTGTGTATCTTCTTTGAAAGTGTGCACTTCTTTTGCTCATATTTTTATGGGTTTTCTTGTTATTGATTTGTAAATGTTCTCTATGTAGTCTAGATGGAAATCCTTTGACAGATAAAATATTTTACATATATATAGTTATGTAATTGGTATTAGTATATTGATTTGGTATCCTGTAACACTACAGAATTCATTGATTGTTCTGGTAGCTTTTGGGGGTAATTCCATTGAATTGTAAATAGAAACCTTTTTCTGGAGGGTTCTTTGGTAATTCTAGGTATCAGATTAAGAGACCTGGTATAGTCTCTCAGATACATTCAAGATTTACTGGTTGAGATTTTCTGTGATTTCTTTGTGGTCAAAAAGTAATACTCAGTTCCTTTTCTGGTCCAAGTTTAGTCTGCAACAGACCAATCAACAAATTTAGATCCCTTTTCAAAATTCTCAAAAAAAAAAAAAAAGAAAAAAGAAATTCTCACTTGCTGGGTGTGACGCTTTCATTACTTGTCTGACCTTTGTGGCAGATGTAGAACTTCTTCTCTGAGTTGATCCTGATTGCTCTTCTACTAAGTCTCTGCCTCACACAGCCATAAAATATTTATTCTTTAGTGCCCCCCACAATACAAAATGATGTGAAATACTCTCCTAATGCTTAGCAGAATGTTCAGTTCAGTTCAGTCACTCAGTCGTGTCCGACTCTTTGTGACCCCATGGACTACAGCACACCAGGCCTCCCCGTCCAACTTCCGGAGCTTGCTCAAACTCATGTCCTTCGAGCAGTGTGTTAGTGAACATGAAAATTTGCATGCTGTTTTGTTAATTATATTTTTGATTGGGTCACTTCATCTCAACAAATAAAGCTACTAGTTATTAATAAGATGCCATTTGAACTCAGTAGTTGATAAAACTGTATCCAGTTGTTTACAAGAGTATGAGAATGTGGTAATCTTGAAGGAAATATGTTTTCATTTGATGTTAAAAACCATATATTTTTTTAAATATGGTTTCTTACTGAGCTAGGCTGAAGGAGTATGGACTGTGTCTTCAGTCAACATGGGGCATTTATCCATGATTTGTTAACACTATTGACTCTTGCTTTGAGAAACTAATTAAGTTTGCCAGTACCCACAGCTTTCTTTTGATTTTTACGGCTTAAAATTGATACTCTTTAAACTTTGCAGAAGAAATCTTAGAAAGAATATTAGACATTTCTTTCATCAAAAATACATTTGTTTTAGTTGCAGCATTTTTATATCTTCCACCAAAAAAGATGGCATATACTCTTGGTGTGTCTTTGGCTCCATAAAGCATTTGTCATTTGGAGAGTTTGTGAGATCAAATATAATTCATATCTGTGTCTCCCTTATAACCTAGCCTATTATTTTTCACATAGTATGTGGTTACTAAATATTCACTGATAATAATTATGATTTCAATGATCTGCCTGCTATGGCTCCAACTTTTCAATATCACACTTTTTTCTTCTACCATCAAACCAAACTATTTACTTCAAATTAGTCTTGTGATTTCTCACCTTAAAATTTCTTCCATTTTTCTATTATTGTTTAGTCGCTCAGTTGTCTCCAACTCTTTGTGACTCCATGGACTGTAGCCCTCCAGTCTCCTCATCCATGGGATTTCCCAGGCAAGAATACTGGAGTGGGTTGCCATTTCCTTCTCCAGGGTATCTTCCCAACCTAGGGATCAGGCCCTCGTCTCCTGAATTACAGGCCAATTCTTTACTGCTGAGTCATCAGGGATTATGTTTCTTCCATTGGAAATGCTTTTCATTCCAGATTTACTTATCAAAATTCAAACTACTTTGAAAGGAGGTATTGCCACCGTCTTTAATGAACCTATATCTGGGGGCTTCCACCCCCCACTTTCTTTCTCTAAGAGCTACAGGGGTCACTACTGATGGAGCACCTAACGTGTGCCTGTCAAGGTGCCAGGTATTTTATATCTGTTATCTCATTGTAGTCTTTAAAAAAACTATCAGCCTGCATGATAAAACTTTAAATTTCTTTACCACAGAGGTTACTGAGAATAAAAGGGAGTGACTGCTTTTTTCACATCACAGATATAATAAGTGACAAAGCTTATATGGAAGAAATCTGGCTGGCTCCAAATCCTCTTCTTTTTCCATATATTAAAAAAATTAGTTTTTAATGCTTTATGATTTACTGTCTCATTTTCCTCACAATTGTAGTCATACTTATACTGTGTGTTTGATCCTTGATAAGAAGACAATCATGTCAAACATTAAAGTATGGGATAGTTAAAATATACACTTGTAAAGTTCCTATTTTTGCTACCAAAAACAAAGCATTTTTCCTACTCAAATATATTTCATATTAACTACTTGAGACATTTTTGCATTTCTACTTTTGAAAAAAATATTGTTTTGTAACATCATATCCCCTACTGACCTTAAGGTTGGCCAGACCAGTGACTCTTAAATATAGTTTTTCTGGATTTCCCTGGTGGTCCACTGGTTGAGAAGCTACCTACCAATGCAGGGGACATGAGTTTGATCACTGGTCCAGGAAGATTCCACATGCTGCAGGGCAACTAAACCTGTGCACAACAGTGACTGAAGCCCCTACACCCTAGAGCCCATGCTCTGCAACGAGAGAAGCCACTGCAATGAGAAGCCTGCATACTGCAACGAGAGAAAGGCTGTGTGAAGCCAAAAATAAATAAATAAATAAAATTACTTAAAAAAAGAACAAATAGTAGTATCAGGTTTTAAAAAATAAATACATTTTTCTTTCTTGACAAATGAAATCTTACAAGGAAAGTCCTGAAAGAGGAGCGTCTCCAGGTGAAGCTGAGATAAGGGTGGGAGATACGGTGTGACCGTCAATACTATCTCAGGTTTCTTTCACTCCTGGCAGCAGTCCTTGGAAACACCAGTTCTCTAAAAATCATTGTTTAGCCTAACTTTATTTTTCTAATGAAAATCAGAAGAGATTTTTTTAATGTATGTGTGTGTGAAGTTTTTGAGTCTTGGAGCTTGTTCCTGACTCCCAAGTACTATAAGTATTATAAGTACTTTGGTAATAAATACCTCGAAATGAACCAAAGTACACAGAATATCCACAACATGGGTAAACAAAAATAATAAGAAAGCCAAAAGAGAAACAAACATACTACATAAAGGATGTCGAGATGAACGGTTGAGTATGGTGATTGCCCCTTTGTGGTAACTTAGTGTTTTAGTCATGTTTATACAGCATACGAAGGAAATGGCAACCCACTCCAGTACTCTTGCCTGGAAAATCCCATGGATGGAGGAGGCTTGTAGGCTGCAGGCCATGGGGTCGCTATGAGTCAGACACGACTGAGCGACTTCACTTCACTATACAGCATGCGGGCTTCCCAGATGGCGCTAGTGATAAAGAACTAACCTGCCAATGCAGGAGACATAAGAGACGAGGGTTTCATCGCTGAGTTGAGAAGATCCCTTGGAGAAGGGCATGGCAAACCACTCCAGTATTCTTGCTTGGAGAATCCCATGGACAGAGGAAGTGGGCTACAGTCCATGGGGTCACAAAGACTTGGACACGACTGAAGTGATTTAGCACAGCATACAACATTCCTCTCTCCCTGACTTCCCCTTGCTTCTCTTTTCCTGAGCAGTTAATAACTCTGTCTGTCTTTCTCCCTCACAATTTTCATGATTAACTCATTTCCTCTTCCTCCTTTTGAGTTCCACCCACTGTTACTTGGTACTGTACACTCTATTCTAATCACATTCTGTCACTGAGTATATTATATACATCATCTCCACACATTCATTTATTTGATCCCGTTTGCCTGAAGTTCCCTTCCTTCCCTCATTTCTTTATTTAGAAGACTTCAACTATTTTTTTTTAATCTGATAAAATATACCACAACCCTCTACCTCACTCACCCTTGCTAAGCAAAATTATCACTTGAGCCTAGGTACTCAAATAGAACTGTGTGTATAAGTGCTTCATGATATTTACCGTAGTGAATCATCTCACTCATTTCTCACATTTTTTTCCCCAGTTACACAGAATTCCTTCGGGGGAGGGCTGAATCATATTCTTTTATCATGTTCTTATGCCTAAGTAGACATCCAGCCCTCAGTAGGTACCCCCAAAATTGGTGAATAAATATCTAAAGAAAATGCCCTAAAATATCACATTTCTCTAGCAGGTGCCACTATGCTGTGAAAATATTTCAGCCTGGAAGCTACCCATTTTTATTGTGTTATACAAAATTAAACAATGTCATACTATCAATCTAATTGATATGTACTTAGTTAAAATCAAAGACGGAACACTGTTGAATTCATTTATGGGCTGTGAGTAGAGTGTATCCGAGGTCATGAACACACGTGCTTGGGACACATTCTTTTCAAGGCTTAGTGTTTAAATAAGGCAGCTTAACAAGGTCAAAATGAAAGGCTGGTTTAGCAAAAGATTCCATTGTAAACCTAACAGTTATTTATATGAGACTTTAGGAATCTAAGGCAATGATCAACCATTTGAAAATAAATCAATTCGAGGATTATGACTTGAAGAAGGGTTAGTGAAAATAAAAGTGGCCTATAAAAAGGAAAAAAAAATTACTATTTCACAGAGCTTTAGAAAGATAGATCGCAAAATATCTAGAAAGGTTTGATGATGTGTAATATTTGATGTATTACAAATCTTTCATAGACTGCTCTTGTATGTATGAAACTGCTTTAGATTCTGGTTGCTTCTAGCTCAGGTTTTTCAGTGAATCTTATATCCATGGCATAGACAAAGAGCTGAGGCATCATTTTAGCATGAATACTAATTCTTCTATTTGATGCCATGTTTTAGCTATATTTTTTTTGCTAGCAAAAATTTACTGAGTGGCAACTTTGTGCTGGGGCCCTATTTCAGGTATTTGAAATAAAAGGAGGGCAGTAGAATAGTTTCATCACACAAGAGCCATAATATGCAGTTGCAGAGTATTTGCATATCAGTTTCATTAGTTCTCAACATGGAGCCTCTATACTTTAGTGAACTCCAAAGAAATACTGGGGGTAAAGGTCCTTGGGTTTATTTTAACCTTTTAAGAAGTCAAAAGCCTGAACAAATTTGTATCCTAATAAAGCTGAACAAGTCTTTAGTTGGATTAATTAAATCATATCTCTCTGTTTCTTTTTTAATTTTTATCCTTTGATTTTAGATAAGATTAGACAGCTAAAAGTGTCATGCTCGTTATTTCTTAATAAAAAGGAGTACTTCCTTTTAATAAGTAATATGAGTATAGGGGTGAACTAACTTTATTCAGCAACTAATAATATGTTTCTTAATAATCTGGGTTAGCTCTATGTCTACATCTTATGTTTCCACAACAAATATTTCTCGATATTCTGTGGTAGCTCTGAGTTTACATCCTGCATTTCCACAACAAACCTCTCAAGTTATTATAATCACACCCACTTTGTAGATGTCAAAACAGCAGTTTAAATGGTTGTGATTTGCCCAAGAACATTCCAAAAATTATATGGTAGAGCTGAAGTTTAAGCCAAAGCTTCTGCCTCTAAATCCTATATTAGTCATTCCAAACAAATCACTAAGAGACAGATTCCAGCATCCTTGTATTATGTTTATACCAGATGTTAATCATCTTTAAAATTTTAGATCCTATTAAAATACTAATACTTTTCCTTCTCATCAGCGATTTTTCTACAGAAGTAACCGGGATTTAATCTATTAACACTTTCCCCCCTAGCTGGTTTCTTTAACTGATTTCGTTTCACCCGTGAGCTTCATTCATACTTATTAGCAATTGAGATAATGCAACAGTAATTTCCAGACACCAGGCATCTAGGGTAGTCTTCCTGTTAACTTGGTAAGCCCCATGAAATTAAGTCTGTCAGAGTAAGGACAGCAAAAGTTGGCAGCAGGAGGAGTTAAAATAAGTAAATTATTCAAAAGAACTGAGCTGACTCAGCAGGGCTTATTCTGCCATTGTTTTAATTCCCTCCATTTGAAAAGTAAGTCCCGACCCTGACCACTTTCTTAAGTCTGTGTTCCTCCCTCTGTGCTCATCTAGCATGTGTTGGAGAGCGGCAGGGATACACCATATGGAGATACTTCTGCCTTTGTCTGATGCTAAGGACAAATAAACAGCCAACAAATACTACAAGCAAGGGAAACTCTTATCTACACACGTTCGGTTACTCAAGTTCTTAACACCACAAGGCACCAGCATGCTACTTGCTTTTTTTTTTATAATTTGACTCATCTCTTTCCTAAACTCCTTTACTCTCTTTTTAAAAATAATTGTTTCCTTTGCTCTACCCAGAAGAATCTAAAGCTACCAAAACAGAGGCTTAAGCAGAATGGCAGGCAAAACAGGAGGTAGGGGAAAAGATAAGTTGAAAACTCAAACCTATTGCTGATCACAAATTTTACACATTTTCCCTGTGCATGTGGAATTGTGTGCATTTTCTTTTGAACATCTAAAAGCTGAAATTAACCATTTGCCCACTAATTAAGATTCCAAGTTTTTCTGACTTCACAGGGGAAACAATATAAACAGAGTTTACTCTATTCTATTAACTCTAACGCTCATCCCAGTTCCTCTCTCATTTCTTCCTCTCCGCTACCACTACAGTTAAGATCCCTATTTAATAGATGATTCTATGATTTCAGAAACATTGTTCAGGAAATTCGGGCCCCTGTGGGATGTTTCTTTTGAAATTAAGTGACTTTAACTTGACTGAGAGAAAGCTTTTTGAAAATGATTATAAAAGTAAGGTTAGCAATATCAGACTAGAAATGCTGAGGTTAAAATAGCCAGCAAGAGTATCTTTCTATTAATGACTCTCTGTGTGTGTTATTTATGGAAGAGTTCTATTTCTGCTAAGTGGCCGTATTTTCTCAGTGACCCCTCTTTTCACTGTGTGTGATACATGGCTCTTCAAGCATCACTCTTTTGCTTGGTCAGAAAATTCTCTCAATAGCTGTGCTCTCACGATGGAAATTTCTGAATTCTCACTTTCCTGCCATTAGAGAGGTTATCATCTGCATATCTGAGGTTGTTGATATTTCTCCCAGCAACCTTGATTCCACTCTAACTAAAGAACCTCTTGATGACGGTGAAAGAGGAGAGTGAAAAATCTGGCTTAAAACTCAACATTCAAAAAAGCCAAGATCATGGCATCTGGTCCCATCCCTTCATAGCAAATAGATGGGAAAAAGTGGAAGCAGTGAACAATTTTATTTTTTGGGGCTCCAAAATTACTGCAGATGGTGACTGCACCCATGAAATTAAATGACACTTGCTCCTTGAAAGAAAAGCTATGACAAACCTGGGCAGCACATTAAAAAGCAGAGACATCACTTTGCCAACAAAGGTCCATATAGTCAAAACTATAGTTTTTCCAGTATCATGTATGGATGTGAAAGTTAACCATAAAGAAGGCTGAGTGCCGAAGAATTGATATTTTTGAATTGGGGTGCTGGAGAAGACTCTTGAGAGTCCCTTGGACCGCAAGGAGATCAAACCATTCAATTCTAAAGGAGATCGACCCTGAATATTCATTGGAAGGGCTGATGCTGAAGCTGAATCTCCAATACTTTGGCTACCTGATGCAAAGAGCCAACTCACTGGAAAAGACCTTGATGCTGGGAAAGAATGAAGGCAGGAGGAGAAGGGGGCGGCAGAGGATGAGATGGTTGGATGGCATCACTGACTCAAAGGATGTGAGTTTGAGCAAGCTCCGGGAGATAGTGAAGGACAGCAAAGCCTGGTACACTGCAGACCATGGGGTCACAAAGAGTAGGATACAACTTAGAGACTGAACAACAACAACAACAATACAATAATCTAATTCACAATCTAATTTCAAGTAGTCATAGGTAATTGTAAAACAAAATGTGTATTACAACATAGAAAGAAATGCATTAAAATTTAAAAGTTAACTTACCCTCTAAGAAGACTCAAATGAGAAGTTTCCGCCTCCAAAGTGGTTAGTCACTGAGAGTATGTTCTTGGACTGCCTTTGGAGAAAACACCAGAAGACCTTCATGTTACATCTCATAATTATAGTTGCTATGTGGATATGTATTAAATGTATTGTGTAGATGCACCAGGGTACTCAGCTCTGAGAGTACTTGCCAACCAATATGTCTAGACTCAATTCTCAGACAATTCATATCCAATGAAAGTCATAGGACAAGTGTCATAATCAGTAACAACTTTTCTGTTTGATCATCAGTGAAATATAATTATAAAAATTGACATTCAATTCAGTCACTCAGTCGTATCCGACTCTTTACCACCCCATGGACTGCAGCACGCCAGGCCTCCCTGTCCATAAATTCCCGGAGTTTACTCAAATTCATGTCCATTGAGTTGGTGATGCCATCCAACCATCTCATCCTCTGTCGTCCCCTTCTCCTCCTGCCTTCAATCTTTCCCAGCATCAGGGTCTTTTCAAATGAGTCAGCTCTTCACATCAGGTGGCCAAAGTATTGGAGTTTCAGCTTCAACATCAGTCCTTCCAACGAATATTCAGAACTGACTTCCTCTAGGATGGACTGGTTGAATCTCCTTGCAGTAAATGGGACTCTTCTCCAACACCACAGTTCAAAAGCATCAATTCTTTGACACTCAGCTTTGTTTATATTCCAACTCTCACATCCATACATGACTACTGGAAAAACCATAGCTTTGACTAGATGGACCTTTGTTGGCAAAGTAATGTCTGCTTTTTAATATGCTCTCTAGGTTGGTCATAACTTTTCTTCTAAGGAGTAAGCACCTTTCAATTTCATGGCTGTAGTCACCATCTGCAGTGATTTTGGAGCCCCCAAAAATAAAGTCTGCCACTATTTCCACTGTTTCCCCATCTATTTTCCATGAAGTGATGGGACCAGATGCCATGATCTTAGTTTTCTGAATGTTGAGCTTTAAGCCAACTTTTTCACTCTCCTCTTTCACTCTCATCAAGAGGCTCTTTAGTTCTTCACTTTCTTAAAAAAAAAAAAAAAAAGATACATTTAGAGAAAGAAAAAAAGCATGTAATTTTAGATTTTAGAAAGTGATGGAGATGCTGAGTTGCTAAGTAGGACTTATGATTCAGGAAAGGACCAAATGACCATAATATTAACTTTAGCTGATGAAATATGCTTCATCCATACAATGGAATCCAAAGTCATCAATTAAAAAACAATAAAATGGGCATTTCCAGTGTCACAGAAAGGGAGAAAAATTCACTGACAAGGATATCATTTTATAGATAGGCTTGAATGAGGAAAGCAAATTACAGAACAGAGTGATCTCAGTCTCTTATATATGTGAGGTTTTATTGTTTACATTCATGAGAATGTAAAATCATGTAAACAATCAATACTTCTGGAAGAAAAATTCTGAGTTAATGAGCGTATGTCATTACTATCTTTTTTATATGAGGCATAAAATATCATGAACATACTAGATGGAGATCAATGACTACCAGGTGAGTTGCTGCAGCCAATGACTTGGTCTAGCTTCAAGAAGTGGGCTGTCCTGGCGCCTTCCCCAGTACGCTTGGCAAGGCGATCATATTGACTATGCTGTCACAAGTGACTTCAAGTTCTAGGGGAGTCTTGCTAAAGTTATCCTGGGATTTTCTATTGATATCTAATGTGGAGATTTCAAATTATGAGTAAATGTAAACCCTTTACTCCATTCTCGAATTTGGAAGATTTTCAGTACATGTGAGCTTAGAAGTGTTTTTGCTGTATATTGAAGGTGTGCTAGCTCTCCTTCTGTTTTGGGCTTCACTTTTCAGTGGACCAATGAATAACAGAACTATGATGATAAGGTAATCGTGATCATAGAAATGATAAAATGAGAGATGTTGATCATTACCGATGCATCTGAAGATAACAGCAAACATATACTTGCACAGATAATCTATTCATGTGTCCACTCACATTATACGCATGGACGAAAACATCATGGTTGTTTTTAGGAATCTTCAGGAGTTATAAGGATAGCTATAGCCATTGCCATTACCAAGTATCACTATCAGTAGGACTTACTGTAGGAGCCTGTTCCAATGCATGCCATCAAAATTCTTTTGCTTCCATTGCTCTTGGGTCATACTTAGCAAATGGTTGTGTGTGAAGTCTTATGTGAAGGACTGTTGTATTTTATCAATGAATACATGACTGATTGCAGAAGAGCACTTACTGCAGTGGCTGTTGGAGAAAAGATTGAACTCTGCTCCATATAATTGATATAAATCTTCCTAAAATCTGATATTTCAGAAATGGAAACTGGAGTCCTTCATCAAGGAGTTCAGCAAGCTTTCTTTGACTTAAGTTGACACCAGCTTCTCCATTTCTCTGTTTATTCTTAGAATGCAGACTCCACAGTACCTGCAGCAACGTCGAAAATTTGCAGCTGCCTTCTTGGCATTTATTTTCATCTTGGCAGTTGTGGACACGGCTGAAGCAGGAAAGAAAGAGAAACCAGGTGAGTGATGTGGTTGTGAACAAAAGTCTTCATTGATTAATGTCTGTATAACCCAGCTACTTGCTTTTTGTCTTCTCTCCTTCCTTCCCTCTCTTTTTTCCTTCTTTCCCTTTCTTCCAAGTATTTAGAGGAACACCTAAGTGACATCTCCTCTTATTCCATCCCCCCACTCTAAGTCCTGAAATATAGATGGTGACCATTGACTATTAATTGAAGTAATAATTATTAACAGCTACAGCATACAGATGGAGAAGGCAATGGCACCCCACTCCAGTACTCTTGCCTGGAAAATCCCATGGATGGAGGAGCCTGGTGGGCTGCAGTCCATGGGGTCGCTAAGAGTCGGACATGACTGAGCGACTTCCCTTTCACTTTTCACTTTCATGCATTGGAGAAGGAAATGGCAACCCACTCCAGTGTTCTTGCCTGGAGAATCCCAGGGATGGGGGAGCCTGGTGGGCTGCCGTCTGTGGGGTCACAGAGAGTCGGACATGACTGAAGTGACTTAGCAGCAGCAGCAACACAGTATACAGAAAATTGATCGGCAATCAAGTGTTTTACATATGTTGGTAGTCTTCTTTGAAAAGAGTCCTGGAAGCAAATTTTGTTTTATCTCATTAACAAAGGAGGAAACTGAATCTTAGCAAGAATAAAGCACCTTTTCTATGTCACTTGCAATGTCATAAGTTGGCTGTGGAACTGAGAGTCTGTTACATCTGTGGTCCACCACATTTAGTTTATGTTACTCCATCTTTGGGCTTCCCTCATAGCTCAGTTGGTAAAGAATCTGCCTGCAATACAGGAGACCTGGTTTTGATCTCTGGGTCAGGAAGATCCCCTGGAGAAGGGAATGGCAACCCACTCCAGTATTCCTGCCTGGAGAATCCCATAGACAGAGAAGCCTGGCAGGCTACAGCCCGTGGGGTTGCAAGAGTCGGACACAACTTAGTAACTAAACCACAGCCACTACTCCATCTATAAGACAGAGAAAGGAGCATTGACATACACTGGAATGACTAATCTGACAACTGTTAATTTTCATAGACTATTTTCCTATTTTTTAGATTTAACTTGCCTTTGATCATCTTCTCTTTTTCAGAAACATTTGCTTCCAAAAGGAGGTATCAGTAAATCACTTAGCGCAGTCCCTGGCACATAGTAAGAATTAAATAAATATTAGTGCTAGCTCCCTAGTTTTCTTTCTCCCCTCTCTTGGTCACTGGTTGAGTCAACCATTCAGCTAACACTTGGCAGGTTCCTCCTCTTTCCTAGACACTGAAGGGAGAGGTAAAATCACAGACCATGCAGTTCAGGAGCTCAGGAAGGAACTCGGTTTTATCCAGGAGTTGAAGCGCTTTCTGGACGTTGATCATTTTCCTCCCTCCCCTCCAGAGAAGAAGGTGAAGAAGTCTGACTGTGGAGAGTGGCAGTGGAGTGTGTGTGTGCCCACCAGCGGGGACTGTGGGCTGGGCACCCGCGAGGGCACCCGCACGGGAGCTGAGTGTAAACAGACCATGAAGACCCAGAGGTGTAAGATCCCCTGCAACTGGAAAAAGCAGTTTGGAGGTGAGTCCCACCCTTCCACCCTGAGACCATTCTTGCACTCTTCCATCAAGTATGTTTTTGAGGTTGACTCTATTTTAAAATCAAGATAACCTGGCATCTTGCCCAACCTCAGGTCCCTCGTTTTCTGCACTGCTAGAATCTGGAACCAGGTAGTTTTTTTGTCCTGGAGGGAGGGCTGCTCTGTGCATCGTAGGATATTTAGCTGCATTTCTGAGTTTTACCCACTAGTTTCTGGTAGCACTCCCCACCTCACCAACTATGACAGCTGCAACTGTGACTGCGTCTCTAGATGCACGTTTCCTTTTGGGGCGGGGGCGGAGGGTCAGATAGTCCCTGCCTGAGACCACTGCCTTAGCAACAGGGTCAGAAAACAGGCCCTCAGTCCCTCTTAACAGTGTGCTCTTTCCTTCTATTTCTAGATTCCTTTTATCTTCCCTTCCTCTTGTCTTACTTAATCTTCTCCTTCTCCAGATCTCTCTCTCTCTGTTACTTCTGGGCCTTCTCTCGCTCTCTTTTGCTCCCTCCCCACTCTCCCCACTGGTTTATAGCTTTACTCACCAAACTTAGTTAGACTGCTCTGAGCCACTGTTCATAGATTTTAGCTCAGTAACTATTGCCAGTTTCATGTTGACCTCATCTCCCAATCTGAGAAGGAATCTTTCAACACTTGACCTGAAACCCACCATTGAACACCAAAATTGCCTGTTTTTTTTTTTTTCCCACGTTCTAGACTTGTCTTTCTTATCATAGTGAGACACAGTGCCCCAAGTATTCTCACTTACTTCTTTCTTACAGAAATGTGTTTTGGCCTACTGGACAGTGGAGAAGGGTAATGAATACATACACTACATCTTTTTCATTCTCTATAACCTTTGGGGTTATAACTTTATATAAGTGGAGGTAAATTCTATAAAGGCATAGCGAAATTCACATATGTTTGATCTTAAATTGTGTATAACTACTCTAAAGATAACTACTCTAAAGATCTGTACATAAAATGTCTTAAAAATGTGTTTTAAAGGTTTTTTATATATAAATATCTAGAATATATAAAGAGCTCTCAAAACTAGCAATCCAATTAGAAATTGGGCAGAAGACATAAACAATCATTTTACCAAAGAGGATACCTAGGTAGCAAACAAACACGTGACAGGACGTTCAGCATCTTTTCTCTGTGATGAAAATAAAAATGAAAACCAATGAGGCATCACTGTATACCATACACCAAAAGAATGGCTAAAATCAGAAATAACATCAAATGCTAGCAAGGATACAGGAGAAACTAGATCACTCACACATTGGTGATGGGAATACAGACCAGAGAGCCACACTGGAAAAGAACATGGCAGTTTTTCACCAAATGAAACTTGAGTTTGCTACACAGTGCAGTGATTTCACTCTTAGGCATTTATCCTAGAGAAATGGAAACTTATGTTCCTATAAAAATCTATACATGAATTTGTATAGCAGATTTAGTTGTTACAGCCAAAAGCTGGAAACCACCCAGATATCCTTCAGCTGGTGAATGGTTAAACAAACTTGGGTACATGCATACCACGGAGTACTCCTTGGCAATAAAGGAACAGACTATTGATTCATACAGCTTGGATGGACCTCCCGGAAATTTTGCCGAGTGAAAAAGCCAATCTTAAAACATTACAAACTGTATGATTCCGTTTACATAGTGTTCTTAAAATGACACAGTTATAGAGGCAGAGGTAAGAAAGGAAGAAGGATGCTAAGCTGTGACTATAAAAGGATAACCCGAGGGACCTTTGTGTTAGAAGTTGTTTGAATGTTATTGATGGGGGTGTTCGCTCTTATCTATACCTGTGATAAAGTCACACGGAAGTCAGTGTCCACATACCATATATAAACAAGTGACAGCATGTGAAACTGGGGAAACCTAAATAAATTCTCTGGACTCTGTCCATGTCAAGTTCCCGGTGGTGCTATAGCTATGCAGGATATCACCACTGAGGGAAACTGGGTGTAGGGTATACGGGATCTCACTGTATTATTTTTCACAACTGCATGTGAACCAACAATTAACCTCACTACAGAAAATTGAAACCAGAAGTGTCTGTTTTCATGGTACTCCAAGAGGAACTCAGAGATTTCTGTTTGGTCCTACCCTGCCTCCAGCGGAGTGCAAATACCAGTTCCAGGCCTGGGGAGAATGTGATCTGAACACGGCTCTGAAGACCAGAACTGGGAGCCTGAAGCGAGCCCTCCACAACGCCGACTGCCAGAAGACAGTCACCATCTCCAAGCCCTGTGGCAAGCTGACTAAGTCCAAACCTCAAGGTAGGTTCCTGTCTTTGAACCATAATTTTAATCTGAATGGACTGAGGGCCTCAGGCAGGATATTCAGATGTGCAAATTTTCCACAAGGAACTCTTGGGTGAGTCACCTTAAGAAAGGGATTGGAAAAAGTCCATATATTGAGCACCACACAAGTACTGTTCAGCAGTAGGCAATTGATGAGTTCAGATTGAAGTCCTCTGTACCGATGAGGGTATAGGAATAGTCTCCTTGCAGAAACAAACAATTTAGCAAAATAGGCAAATTAAGACAGTTATATGGTAACTTACATGGCTTCCCTGGTGGCTCAGTGATATAGAATCTGCCTGCTAATGCAGGAGATGCAGGTTCGATCCCTGGGTCGGGAAGATCCCCTGGAGAGGGAGATGGCGACCCACTCCAGTATTCTTGCCTGGGAAATCCTTTAGACAGAGGAGCCTGGCAGGCTACAGTCCACAACTTTGCAAAAGAGTCAGATAAGACTTGGTGATTAAAACAGCAATGACAACAACAATGGTGACTTACAGTTTAAGCCCCAAATCAGGACTACATCCTGACAAGTATGAACAAACTTAGGAAGATCAAGAGGCTGAAAATTCAAAATCAAGTCTCTCCTGGATTATCAATGTATATAGTTTTCATGAAATCAGTTACATTATTTTATATTTTTCCTTTTTCTACTACCTAACTTGGTAAATTCTATATTTCTAATTTTTTTTTTCAGAGCCTTTGTATATTTTTAGTTAGATTAGCTTATCATGGAATTCCAAAATTATGTAGAGCTTTCTTTCTATTCATTCCCAGAAAGTCAGCTTTCATGCTAGAGAAAGTAAAGCAGACTAAATATCATGGCCATGGTTTCATACGATAGAATCCCAGTTGAGGGGATACAAGAAGGTATTAAAATCTTCTATTTCATGGTTGTATGGGTGAGTTATATCCCCCCAAATTCATGGTTGTATGGGTGAGTTATATCCCCCCAGATTCAAATATTGAAGTCTTAACCCTCAGTCCCTCCAAATGTGACTGT
This sequence comes from Cervus elaphus, assembly GCF_910594005.1. Lineage (NCBI taxonomy): Eukaryota > Metazoa > Chordata > Mammalia > Artiodactyla > Cervidae > Cervus > Cervus elaphus. Next base: position 106,826,605 of record NC_057832.1, on the reverse strand, counting down.
GTCTGGAGATGGGGTCTTTAAAGAAGTAATTAAAGTTAAATGAAGTCATAAGGATGGGTCCTAATCCAATATGACTAGTATATAAGGAGATTAGAACACAGGCAGACACACAAGGAAGATGCGGTGAAGACATAGGGAGAAGACAGCCATCTACAAGTTGATGAGTGAGACCTCAGAAGTCAGCTTTGCCGACACCATGATCTTGCATTTCTGGCCTCTAGAACTATGATAAAGTGAACTCCTGTTGTTAAGCCAGGCCCTCTGTGGTCTGGTGTACGGTAGCCCTAGCGAGCGAATACAGTGAGCCTCAGTGAACTCTACCTTAAAATATCTCCTTGGCCTTTGCTCATTTTTGACTCTAAAATGAATATGAAAATTCATATTGGCTAGATTAGTTTTAAGGGAAAATTCAGGAAAATGAACATTAAAAGTCCATAATAAGTGAAAATAAGAAAAAATATCCTCAGAAACTGAGGAGGATTGACTGACTTGCTGCTGATGGGCAGGAAGGACCCCTTTCATAGGCCTTGCTCTTTAGTCTGATGGAGTGGTCCATAGAAATGGTTACCTCCAATCTCAGGATGGTCAGATGCAGGCTGGACCTGCAGGTGCATATCTGGGATTCAAGCTGCTCTCTTCAGGCCATGGAAACCTCTGCTGGTTGTAGTGTGTATTTGGAAGGTATGACGTGGGGCTAGGGTCAGGGTACTGAGTTTGTCTGCCAACCGTACAAATGTCACTCTTCTGGAAACAATGACACAGAAATCTAATGAAGATCCCACACCTCATCTATTCAGTGAGAGAGTTCCCAGACTGGAAGAACTAAGAGATGCAGTTTTTAAATTAGTTGATTTTTAATCCAGTCAGAGAACCAAAATCTTCAGCAAAAATATAGAGTGGAAAAGAAAAGGGATTGAAGATGTCTCCATGTTCCAATCTACTGGTTCTCAACCTGGGTTGCACACCAAGTTTTCTGTGGGAACTTATAAAGATCCCAGTGCCCAGGTATAACCCAGACCAACTAAATCAGCATCAGTAGTTTTGAAAAATTAAAATGGTTTTTAGGAGATTTCAGTGTCAGCCAAAATTGAGAGTAAAATTCACAGGGACCATGGATAGGAAGGCGCACATACACACACAAGCTTCCATGCCATCCTTGTTCTCTCCTGTGGTGAGAGAAACTGCAGTTTGATGGGTGAGGAGAAGAAAAAATGGGATTGTGATTAGACAGGTGGTGGATGGTGGTGGGGCTGGGTGAACATGGAAAGTGTCGAAAAGTTTGGAATGAGTTGGACAAAGTAGGAACATGATTAAGAAAGACTTCTCAGGATATTTGATAAATACATTAAGTGAGGCTCCATTTTAATTGGACTGGTGAATAGTTCCCTTTTTTACATTTCCCATTTAGGGATACATAATGAAGGTTAGAAGTTTGGTTCAGGCTTAAGAAATAGAGGTAACAATATTTCAAGTGGGTAGGCAGTCTTGTTTTATGTCAAAATTTTTTTACTTAATTTTTATGTCAAAAATTAAAGTACATAATTAATTGAAAATGGACTTACCTGAAGTGAGTTCTGTATTTCACAACACTACCAGTTATGCATCTCATAGGTCATTAAGATGTAATCTTTTTTTGTACATAACATACCTTTGCTAAAACTAATCTTTTCCCTCTCAACAACGGAGGGTTCTATGAATGCAGTTTGCACACCAGGTTCTCAACTTGGTCTGCACACACAAATTTCTACGGGAACTTATAAAGATCCCAGTGCCCAGGAATAACCCAGACCAACTAAATCAGCATCAGTAGTTTTGAAAATCTAATCATATGAGTTGAGCTAGGGAGACTGTCATATAGAAGATTTTCTTAATGGGATTCACACACACTTTCCATGACATATTTTTCATGGTTTAAGTAAAAATGTAACAGGTGGCACGTGTGGGTTGTGTATATTTTTATGCCATTTTTTTCAAATAACCATAAATGGATGTTACAGCTTTCTCTGTGTCAACTTCTACCCTTAAGATAGCTCATTTATTTCTGCTCAATGGAGAAACAAGTCATAATGAGATAGAATCTCTATTATGATTAGTGTTGTTCTGTTTCTACTCTCACACCTTGCTCTAGGTGTTTTACATATATTATCTCATAAAATTCCATATATCCTTGCAAGTAGATTTTGATATGAAGGATACTAAAAAACACTGGTTACTTTATTTGCCAAGGGCTACATCTCTAATAAATGACAAGAGTCCATGCTTGGTTGACTCTAAGTTCATATTCTCTTTCATACCTTGTAGATTTCTTACTTAATCTCCTATGGGTATTAGGTAACCTCCATGAGTTTATTTTCCTTTGAAATAAGAGAAGATGAGATTTGTAAAGGTGACTCAGCAGTATAGAATCTACCTGCAGTGCAGGAGCCACAGGAAACACAGGTTTGATCCCCGGGTCAGGAAGATCCGCTGCAGGAGGGCATGGCAACCCACTCCAATATTCTTTCCTGGAGAATCTCCATAGGCAGAGGTGCCTGGCGAGCTATAGTCCATAGGGTCACAAAGAGTTGGACACAACTGAAGCGACTTAGCACTCACGCACGAGCTCTGTAAAGTCCAACAGTGATGTGGAGGATGATGCCCAGATGGAAGAAGATAGTTTTTAGAACATTATTTCCAAAACTGTTCTGAAAGACATTTCCCAGAATGTAAGTTTCAGGAGGACAGGGACTTAGTCTATTTTATTCTCCACTATATCCCTTTTGCTTAGAACATGGAGCAGCACACCATACGTGATGAATAAATATTTATAAAATAAATGCTATTAATAAAAGGAAAAAATGTTTTGTAAACCAGATTCACCAAAGAGTAGTAGAAACTGTAGTAAAGAAGTGATTTAAGGAAATTTTTCTCAAAACTCTACAATTATAAATTAGTTTCTTCTTTTATTCAGGAAAGAGTAAGTCATCAATGCTCTCTTGTGTTTTAGCTCGGTACATAAAAAAGACAGAGGGAGGTAGGGGACCCACTAATTTTGATTCAAGCATTGTCATGGTACTCCTTATCATTTAATTCAAGCATCAAACAACACTTTGCAGTGCATTTTGTTTATCCTACTTTTATATAAGAAAACACGGGCTCAGAGAGTTTAAGCAACTCGCCTGAGGTTTCACAGCTTGTAAGTGTTGAAACCAGGATTCAAATGTAAAATCAGACTGACTTGGAAGACCCACTACCTTTTCAATTGTACTGTGTTGCCCCTAGGTCCTGGAGAAGGGAATGGCAACCCACTCCAGTATTCTTGCCTGGAAAATCCCATGGACAGAGGAGCCTGGCAGGCTACAGTCTGTGGAATCGCAGTCAGACATGACTGAGCACACATGCACACACACACATGCCCCTAGGTATTATAAACTCATGAAACTCTGGCAGTATTAGATAAATCCTGATTCCTAGATTCATTACATGGTAGAGCTTCTAGGGACCTTGCCTGTGATTGATGGGGCCCTCATGTAACAAATGAGGACAAAAGAAATCAGTGATTCATCCAAGTCCCCCTATTGTTTAGTAGCAGAATCATTTCCAGGCTTTGTTCTCTTTTGACATCATTTGTCTGTCTTTTTAACCCAGTCACTGACCTCATAGCCGGAATGTACTTTCTTTCCCCCATCATGATCCTTCTCATGAAACAGCATCAAGTTCTGGGCTTTTTTTTTTTTTTTTTTGTCTGCCTATTTTGTAAAAGTCTTGCTTGGTTACTGACCTCTTGTTTTGAGAAATGGTAGTGGATTAATATGCAAACTGCATGATCCTCAGTGTGAAAAAAATGCTCTTTAAATTTTAGAATGGAATATTAAGATGATTGTAAGGTTGTGATGACCTAGCATTAAACTGAGGAAAGATGGGAGAACATCCTCCTTATGGGATAATCTTTGTGATTTGATTATTAATGAGGTTTAAAGACTGAAAGACTTGCCTGGGCAGAGGAGGCGCTTAATATCTAGAATTGCCATCTAAATTTTGGGAAATTACTAAATATCCCACTTGATTTGGTTAAAAATTGTCTTAAAATTCATAGTGCTGCGTTCTCACAGCATTAGCTTTTGAGGTAAGGAAGTGGTTCTTCTTACCGCTGTGGCAATATTATACAAACTCTACCCTCTAGCCTTGGTTCGCAGTTTCAGTGAAACCTTTAGATCCTTATCTAAAGGTTCTCTTGTGTTGGAATCCCACTTAATCTGAAGAGAGCTTTTAGTCATTCACTTCTGAATTATATACCCAGAAGAAGAGAGAATATTGATATACTGTACAGACATAAGAATTGAAAGATGTAGAATTGAAATGTAGCTTTCCTGGGGTAAGGACAGATTGCTCTGGGGAGGGTCATTGACTGACTAAGAGATTATAACTGGAATTTGCTTAATTGCTGCCAGAATCTGGCAAGGAGAAATTGGTGAGTCATTGTGTTGGACACTTCAGATTTTAATTTCTTAGGAAAAGAGATTGAGAGTATTAATTAAAAATTGTAATTAAGAAAATCCTGTGTCTGTTGAAGAGATTTTAGCTGCAGCAAGATCTATTCTAGCTAGTGAAGCAGAAAGGGGTTGATTGAAGAGTTTTATATAGCTCACAGACTCTCCAGAAGGGCCAGAGGATTTGACTTGGATTCAGCAATATTGCAGAGAAGACATCAGATCAAGGAGAAATGTCTAATCACACCATACGTGACTGATAGAACAGAGACCCTCTTGTAGAAAGTACCCACCACTTGACACATAATACTAAGAGCTGGACACTGGAAGCTTCACCCTCCCTGTACCCCCAAAGCCAAACACTTCTACCTCCCTTCTTGCCAAAATGTCCAGTCTCCCCAAATTTGGCCTTATTTTCTGCTTGTTCTGTTCTATCTCTAAGACTCATTTAGAGTGCCTGCATGGTGAAAACTAGTTCACATATAAAATTCTGCTGCAAGAGGGTCTGGGAAATGTCTAAAATTTTCTAAACTTTGCCTATAAATGCAAAGGAGAAGCTGAAAAGGATTTGGATTGGTATTCAGTGAGTGATCCTCTAGAGAGTATGTGTTGGAGTGTATCATTAGACCTACCTCTCTCTCCTATTGGGCTAGAAGAGGCACCGATGACATTTCTTGGAGAAAAATCATTCTGGACCAGTTGAGTACCTAACTATAGAGAGAAAGAAAGAAAGTGAAAGTCCCTCAGTCATGTCTGACTCTTTGTGACCCCATGGACTATACAGTCTGTGGAATTCTCCAGGCCAGAATACTGGAGTGGGTAGCCTTTCCCTTCTCCAGGGGAGCTTCCCAACCCAGGGATTGAACCCAGGTCTCCCACATTGCAGGTGGATTCTTGACCAGCTGAGCCACAAGGGAAGCCCAAGAATACTGGAATGGGTAACCTATCCCTCCTCCAGTGGAACTTCCCGACTCAGGAATCAAACCCGGGTCTCCTGCATTGCAGGCAGATTCTTTACCAAATGAGCTATCAGGGAAGCAATATAGAGAGAGGTCTTTCCTTATTGGAACCACCAGTCATTCTTTGTTGAGTCATTTTGGTCTTTTCAGTTTGAAAATAATGTACAGAAATATTTGAGCTGTTGAACAAGGGCAGAAAGTTGGAAATGTGGCCAGTAAGGGTTGACAGTGCTATATTAAAGATCAGAGCTGAAAAAAAAAAAAAAAGATCAGAGCTGAGAACCCTTCAGAGGGCAGCACGTGTTTCTCCATGGTCTCCTTGGAGGACGGACTCACTGTAGACTTAGAAGATGGCCCAGCTGAGTGGGGCTGGCAGGACGGCCTATCTTTCAGGGGAGCCGGGGTCCTCCGGGCTGGCCTGTCTGTGGGCGTGGATGCAGCTCAGAGGAGCAGGCTGCTGGTAGCTATCACCTGAGTGCAGAGTCAGAGATGAGGCCAAGGAGGGGACTTGTGTGGGAGGCACCTAGATGAGCTGAGATCCTCCTAGGCACCACAAATGATATAGCACGATGATCATGTTGGATCATTCTAGAATCTTGAGTTATCCTTGACATGGAAATCATTCGTTGCTTCATGAACAAGATACATAAATACTGGGAAGTATTGCAAAACTCCTTTTGATTCTGACAGGCCAGCTTGGCATGTGTCTGCTTCTGAGTTTGTGTGACAGAGGGCATTGACAAATAGTTTCCCGGAGAGGCGGAATGAGGAGCACACGGACGGATGTCTGTGTCACAGGTGGTCCAGGCAGCGGTGCCAGTCCCTTCTGCCAGCCTGTCAACCAGTGTACACTCTGCTGGTACCAAGTCCTTGGCTAGTTTCCCTGCTCTCGATAACCCTGACTCCTTTTATTTCTTCCCGGCTATTTCTAAAAGCTTTGCTACGTTGCTGCTCTCTCTTTTTTGGATGATTTCCTAGGCTTCTCAGCTTTGACGATTCATCTTTAAAGATCAAAAGCACGGCAGCCATTTAAGTGCGAGACTCGGCTGGTGGAGGGCACAGCATTTGGCAGTTAATCATTAAATGGGAAAGGGGGTCAGTGAAGTGATATTCCCCGCACTCTCAATTCTCTCCCACTAAATAGATTCTTTGGTTAGTTCTTTTAAAGATAAAAGACACTCCCCAATGTTTCTTTCTATTTTCTGGGCTCTGACATCCCTTGGGAATGAGCATGGCGATACTCTGTGGATGAGCTTTGCTAGGCCCAGAGACTTTGAACGTGTTCAGAGAGGTGAGCGCACAGAATCCCACTGCCAGCCAGTCTGGGAGGGGCTTCCTCCTTTCTGAGACCCCTGGGGGGTCGATGGCTGCTGCCCTTACATGTGACCAGAAAGAGAACGCCTGGGAATTTGTTCTTTTTGATCAGGGAGGAACAGTCTTCCTCAGTTTGGCCTCAAGGTTTTCATTTCCTTTTCATTCTGCTTGTGGCAATCTTTGAATGTCTATTTTATTTCCTATCCATGATACTGTTCTTGAAGTGAAAAATCTAAATCTGCCCCCCTTTTTATTAGAATATCTGTTTTGTCTTCTGGAAACTAAAATCTACAATGAATATCTCATAGCACGTTGCATAGGTGAAATAATTTATGTAAAAATCTTTGATAAATGCGCAGTATTTTGTAGACTGTTTCCTTCCTTCCAAATGGATTTCTTGAGGTGGGTGTTTCCCTCAGCACTTTTTCAGGCAAAAGAATTATGGTGATTGACACCAATAGTGACTAGAGTTAATATTTTGTGAGAGCCTGGTGTGTGTGTGCTAAGTTGCTTCAGTCATGTCTGACTCTTTGTGAACCTATGGACTATAGCCCGCCAGGCTCCTCTGTCCATGGGATTCTCTAGGTAAGAATACTGGAGTGGATTGTTTCTCACTTCTCCAGGGGATCTTCCCAACCCAGAAACTGAACCGGGCCTCCTGCATAACAGGCAGGTTCTTTACTAGCTGAGCTACCAGGGAAGCCTGAGAGCCTGATAGGTTTTTACTATAGTTGGGTAAATGCTCATACTGTAAATTCATATTGTCATTGAGTAGTCACAAAATCTCAGTGAAATAGTTACTATGATCCTCCCCAATTTTATACATATGGTAACTATGGCTTAGAGAACTTAGATGCCTAGTATAAGGTGATACAGATAATAGGCAGAGGAGCCAGGACTTAAACATAAGGCAGCCTGACTCTAGATTTCCTGCATTACATATGCCTCCTACCCTGTATCTATTCCATATAGGCCTCTCAACTTCTTATCTAAGAAAAGTAATGAATTTCAGACCCACTTATTCTTCCTAAAACCCCTCTTTGAGGGATTCTACAGCACAGAATCAGATCCTGGCTCCTTAGCAGGACTTGCTGCTCATGCATCATCCAGGTTGGCTCTTCCTGGATCCTTGCTCCAGGTATTGCTCATAGACTCTGCCCCAACCATACCGAACTCCCCCAGATGGATCCATGGGCCATGATTTGTTATATGTCCATTTCTCTATACCTGTTTTTCTAGAAACTTTTGACCTGTTTCCCTTCTCCTATGCTTTATACATTTCATTCTGTAAAACCCAGCTTGTTTATTCAGCAAACATTTACGGAGTAGGTGCTATAGGTTAGATCAGCACCAGGGATACAATGACCTCTATGGACGAGTAGTGCAGTAGGAGGAGGAGGATAAATCCCCATGTACTGCAGAGAGTTGCCAGTGCTCTGAGAGAACCATGCTGTCCTTTGGCACAGTTTCCAATGTATTTGTTTATTTATAAAATCTATTAAGAGCTTGTAGATTGTAGGTTAGGTGCCACTGATATTAAATGTTTCCTGCCCTCTTATTTCTGTGTTCTAGTGGTGATAGTGGGTAGAAAATAGTGATCAAAATAAACAACTAATAATTAAAATGAGAACTATGTTTTGAAGAAAGTGGTCTTAATATCTAAAGAGCCAAGTGTTAGAGTGACCAAGAGGGAAGGGGGCTAAAACAGTGTAACTGGGGAGAGCACCTTTGAGAGGTCACTTTTGAACTTGGACTTGAAGACAAAGAGCAGCTAGCCACAATGTTTTGTTGTTCAGTTGCTCAGTCGTGTACGACTCTTAGCGACCTTATGAATTGCAGCATGCCAGGCTTCCCTGTCCTTCTCCATCTCCCAGAGCTTGCACAAACTCATGTCCATCGAGTTGATGATGCCATCCAACCATCTCATCCTCTGTCATCCCCTTCTCCTCCTGCCCTCAATCTTTCCCAGCATCATGGTCTTTTCCAGTGAGTCAGTTCTTTGCATCAGGTGGCCAAAGTATTAGAGTTTCAGCTTCATCATTAGTCTTTCCAATGAATATTCAGGATTTATTTCCTATAGGATTGACTGGTTCGATCTCCTTGCTGTCCAAGGGACTCTCAAGAGTATTCTCCAACACCACAATTCAAAAGCACCAATTCTGCAGTGCTCAGCCTTCTTTATGGTCCAACCCTCACATTCATACATTACTGGAAAAACCATAGCTTTGACTATATGAACCTTTGTCTGAAAAGTAATATCTCTGCTTTTTAATACACTGTCTAGGTTTGTCATAGCTTTTCTTCCAAGGAGAAAGCATCTTTTAATTTCATGGCTGCAGTCACCATCTGCAGTGATTTTTGAGCCCAAGAAAACAAAGCCATACTACTGTTCTAAATAAAACAAGGGGAAGTTCAGAGTCCTGAGGCCAAAAAGAGCTTGTTTTTGTTCAAGGATTAGAAAGGAGATGCCTATGAGAACTTGCCAGACTTCCCTGCCCAAGCCTGCAGTGACTGCCTTAACTCTAAGGGCTGGCTCCTGTGATAAGACATTCATCACTGCCTCGGCAGTGAGTGCATGTCTGCCTTGCCCCACACTGAAGCTCTTGAGGTCAGGAGCCACAACCCATTCACCTATGCTAGTTACTAAACTCAGGTCTTTAGTCCCTGAGAGGAGCTCAACAAATAGTACTGACTTGATGAATGAATAGTGGTGGTGGTTTAGTTGCTAAGTCATGTCTGACTCTTGCGTCCCCACTGTCCAAGGTGGGACATCTTGTCCATGTCCAGGGATTTTCCAGGCAAGAATACCAGAGTGGGTTGACATTTCCTTCTCCAGGGGATCTTCCCGACCCAGGGATCAAACCTGGGTCTCCTGCACTGCAGGCAGATTCTTTACTGACTGAGTTACCAGGGAATTCCCTGAATGATGTGTCCAACTAAATAAACTATCCTGGTCTGGCTCACTAGAGCACACCATTCATTCATTGGCTGAAACAAAAATGCACAGAGAAATCAAAGTTAAAGCATAGGGCACTCACTTGGAAGAAGAGTCACCTGGGTATTTTACTCCCATCCTTATTAAAGAATTTTTGCTTCTAATTGTCAGGACAGCTGTGAGGACTAGCAGCTATAAATATTTGTAGGGTTTACTTCATGCTGTGTATCTGCTTTCATCTCCCTTGGTAAATTCCGTGTTCAGAGGCTCATTAGCTGTGTACACACAAAAGAGCTATATAATAATTAGTATCAAGGAAGGCTGCATACTAGAACAATGTTTGCACTAATTAGATACTGGGTTGAGGGACCTTCTTTCTATTTCCCCCCGAAGCTTCTGCATTTTTCCTTTCTAACTTCTGTATTGAGAATTTCTGCTTTGTGTTTAGGTTGCAGCTATCATCATCAGCATTTCTTGAGCATAACAAGAGTGGTTGCTGTTTACTGAGTACGATGTGAAAGGCACGATGTGGGTGTGTGCTCAGTCGCTTCAGCCGTGTCCGACTCTTTGTGAACCTAATGGCCTATAGCCCGCCAGGCTCCTCTGTCCACGGGATTCTCCAGGCACGAATACTGGAGTGGGTTGCCATGTCCTCCTCCAGGGGATCTTCCCAACCCAGGGATCGAACCTGCATCTCTTATGTCTCCTGCTTTGCAGGCAGATTTTTTTACCCACTGAGCCACCTGGGAAACCCGGAAAAGCATTATACTGAGCCCTTAGCATGCACTGTGTCACTTGGTCCCCACAGCAGCCCCAAGGAGTTTGATTTGCATTTTACAAATCAGGACACTAAGGTTGCAACTTGTACAAGGTCACTAGCCAGTGAGGGGCCAGGTTTGAAGTCAAGAGAGTCTGTGTCCAGAGTTCTTCTCTATTATACCAATTCTTCCTAAATTGTTTCCTATGGAATCTCTTTAGGTATTCTAAAATAATTGAGTAGTTTAGGTTTTTGTCCACTCTTATGGCAGAAAGTGAAAAAGAACTAAAGAGCCTCTTGGTGAAAGTGAAAGAGGAAAGTGAAAAAGTTGGCTTAAAACTCAGCATTCAGAAAACTAAGAACATGGCATCTGGTCCCATCACTTTATGGCAAATAAATGGGGAAACAGTGGAAACAGTGACAGACTTTATTTTGGGGGGCTCCAAAATCACTGCAGATGGTGACTGAAGCCATGAAATTAAAAGACGCTTGCTCCTTGTAAGAAAAATTATGACCAACCTAGACAGCATATTAAAAAGAAGAGACATAAAATAAATAAATATATAAATAAATGAATAAAAAGCAGAAACATTACATTGCCAACAAAGGTCCATCTAGTCAAAGTTATGGTTTTTCCAGTAGTTATGTATGGATGTGAGAGTTGGACTATAAATAAAGCTGAGCACTGAAGAACTGATGCTTTTGAACTGTGGTGTTGGAGAAGACTCTTGAGTCCCTTGGACTGCAAGGAGATCCAACCAGTCCATCCTAAAGTAAATCAGTCCCGAATATTCATTGGAAGGACTGATGCTGAAGCTGAAATTCCAATACTTTGGTCACCTGATGGGAAGAACTGACTCATTTGAAAAGACTCTGATGCTGGGAAAGATTGAAGGCTGGAGGAGAAGGGGACAACAGAGGATGAGATGGTTGAATGCATCACCGCATCAATGAACGTGAGTTTGAGTAAACTCCAGGAGCTAGTGACGGACAGGGAGGCCTGGCGTGCTGCAGTCCAAGGGGTCGCAAAGAGTCGGACATGACTGAGTGATGAACTGAACTGAACTCTAAAACATTAGTATGTTTGGGGTCATTTACGATTGAGTTGCATCAGATACTTTTGACTCAAGCTTTTCTTTCTGTAATAACCGCATGGGAGCACATGATAACTTTTAGTGCCACTTTACTCAATCAGGGGTCCTCTAAAGGGCCTGACTTCCTCCAGAGTAAGACACAGCAGTGCCAGGCACCCCATTACACTCTGTGGCCTCCTGGACTCCACCCAGGGCTGGATTTGGGGCTACCTTCTCTCCACTCTGAGATGCTCCTGCTTCCCCAGGATCCAAGGCACTGGTGCCCTGGTAGCAAGTGCTGGTGTAGAGACACTCTGCATCTTCCCGGTGACCCCAGCCAGCTCTGTCGCATTGCACAGGCTTCAGCAACCTACAGGAAAATCAAAGCAGGCTGGCTGTTGCTCAGCTCAAAGAAGCAGGGGGAAAGAAAGACTTTTTCTAGAGGAAAACACAGTATTTATAGAAGAGCTCATCAGAAATCCAAAGAGCAAGAAGCAGGTAAACATTTTCCTGGTGTCCTGCTGCTGGGGCACACAGAGGGCGAGGCCCAGAGCTGTTTACCGCAGGCTCACACATTCTCTGGAGAAGTCAACGGCGACCCACTCCAGTACCCTTGCCTGGAAAATCCTGTGGACGGAGGAGCCTGGTGGGCTGCAGTCCATGGGGTCGCTGAGAGTCGGACACGACTGAGCAACTTCACTTTCACTTTTCACTTTCATGCATTGGAGAAGGCAATGGCAACCCACTCCAGTGTTCTTGCCTGGAGAATCCCAGGGACGGGGGAGCCTGGTGGGCTGCCGTCTATGGGGTCACATAGAGTCGGACACGACTGAAGTGACTTAGCAGCAGCAGCAGCAGCACATATTCTTGGTGCTGGCTCTTGCAAGGTGAAAATAATTCCAGGGATTATTTTCATTCTACAGAAAACAGAAAAGCTTTCTTTTCAGACCTTTGCTGACATGCACCAGAGTAATAAATTAAGCTGCTGTGAAGACTGCTTTTTAAAAACATGTAGAGAAGTTGAGGGGAGTCTCTTCAGACCTACTTGCTGCTGCTGCGGACAGAGCGTTGGGTGCATGGAGGCAGGGTGGAATTGAGTGTTGTTGAAACGCAGCTCACCTGCTCTAAATCTGGAGGACAGGCGTGGAGACCGGGGATGGATTAATGCCTGGAGCAGCTGTGAAACCACAGATGACCACACAGTCCCACAGTGGACAGTACCAAAGTCACATATTTAAATGATGTTAATTAAAATCTGGGGGATATTTAAAAAACTAACAATAAACTTAGGTATATTTTGCATCTCTGCAACTAATGAGGGTAACTGAAGGACATACAAAAAGGACAGCTCGTGTAATCTAGTTCATGGGTGCATTAGTTTAGTCTCGCTGCTGTGACAAAGTACCACAGGCTGGGTGGCTTAAACAGCAGAAATTAATTTTTTTGCAAGGTTTTAGCAGGATTGATTCCTTCTGAATGCTGGGAGGGAAGGATTTGTTCCAGGCCTCTTTCCTCAGCTCATAGATCGCTCTCCTTTCCCTGGGGTTGTCTGTGTCCAAATTTCCCCTTACTACAAGGCCACCACCCATACTGGGTTAGGGCCTGCTCTAATGACCTCATTTTAACCTAATTACCTCTGTAACAACTTTGTCTCCAAGTCTTCACACTCTGAGGGGTTAGGAATTCAGTAGGAATTTTTGAGAGGGACATAATTCAGCCCGTCACAACTGATTCTGATTCTAATACATACATACATACATACATTTTATATATATGTATATAAAATGTGTGTATATATATTTATAATGTGTGTGTGTATATATATATAAGATGTATACATATACATATATATATAGGGACAAAAAAAATATGAATTTAAATGATTCATGGAGCTGTACTTACTGAGTTTTTAAATATTCTAGAGTTCAAACTTTTCCCCTTTTCCATAAATCATAATTTGAGTTTCCAATAGCACCAGTCATTTAATATTAAACATTAGATATGATAATAGAAAAATATTGATGTACTCAGTGGGAACTATTTATTGTTTATAATAATACATTTCATTTCTGACTTAGGCTACCATATAATTTATAATATTTTATAATGTAAATTTTCTACCTTGCCCTCATTATAGAAATAAGGTTTTAAACATTTAAATATCATATTAGAAAGAAGTATTCTTTCTGCTTTTGATGTAGAAGAGGTCAATTACTCTGTGTGGGGAGGTCACTGTCAAGAAGTGTAAGGTGTTGAGAGGGGCCTGTGGACTGAGGAAGGAGCAGATGCTTTGCTGAACAGAGAAAGTCTAGACATTCATTCCACCATCTGTGTGTGTCTGTGTGTTAGAGAGACAGAGACACGTGGATTTAAGTATATCCTCTATTGTAGCTGACTTATAGAGTTCTTCAAGGTAGCTAGGAGATGTGGGAATGGAGATAGGGCTGGCAGGATTGCCAAGAATGACAGCATCTAATGACTGCCAAACCAAACACACATACACACACATGCATACATCAAGCCAGAATTGGGTGCTATTGAGCCCACAAATATATGGGCATAATTATGCCAACATTCTCAAAGCTACCTACATAAAATTACATATTCTTTGCCAAGTTTCATTTGCTGTAGCTATATTTGCCTCTCTTGAATTTTCTTCAGTACTTAAACACTTTTTTTGGCCAAAGGTGAATAAAACAATGTAGCAGCTGAATATAAATTGCAAACATACACACACACAACACACACAGCTTTTTGTTGTCCTTCTGTAACTGTATACAAATGAGAAAACCCCGGATTAAAGGACATACAGATGAAGTATCTCTTGATTCCTTTTTTCACGGTTCTTCTCTCTCATGACTCTCAGAGGAAAAGTCCACAGACATTTTCAGTGTTTTTTTTGCATTTCCAGACACATGAATAGGTGTGACTGATACATAAGGACAATATGGATGAACTGAGTTAAGAGAGGGGTTTGACTTGGTAACTCTATTCCTGGTACACACATGTGCATAGGTCAGATCTCGGAGTGACCCCAGCACTCTCGCTTCTACCCCACAAAGAAAGCACATCCTAGAAAGGATTCCTTTCTTGATGGGTTGGAGAAGCCAGTAGTGGTCTCAGCTTTTTCCTTCAAAGAGGAGGAAACAGAGAGATAAGAGGGAAAGGGGGCTGAAAAGAGGAGTCTCTGGGTGAAGGAAGAAGGGCTTCGTCTACTGCTCCACAGGGAGTTGCTTTGGAAAATAGCTGACCTGCTTAGGGACATTTACTAAACTTGCTCTGGGTAGTTGATGAAATAATTTCCTCATCTCCACTAAACCCTCTGTTGAGTCCACATTACTCACCATGCTTTCATAGCTGAACTTGCTATTTTGAGGCAACATGGTTAAGTGTTGAGTCACCCCTAAGTGAATGAGGGCAAACAGAGTTTGCTCAAAGGGTCCAGACATGTTTAGTCTGCATTCTGACACAGAAGCATTCTATTTTTAATGTACTCAATGTCAAAAGTAAACTTGTGTAGAAGGGCAGGTAGTAGAGAGGAGAGTGGTAGGTATTGTTATGAAATAGACTTGATGAGCAAAAAGGAAGGTGGGCAGTGAGGGAAAGGGCAGACATTAGCATGAGGAGCAGCCCTGTGAAGGTGGATCTGTATGTATAAGTGAGTAAGTAAGTAAAGCTGCTCAACTGTGTCTGACTCTTTGTGACCCCATGGATGGGGAGCCTACCAGGCTCCTCTGTCCATGGAGTTTTCCAGGCAAGACTACTGGAGTGGGTTGCCATTTCCTTCTCCAATATGTATGTATATTGGGATGTATATTTTCCATATGGGCTTCCCAGGTGGTGCTGGTGGTAAAGAACCTGCCCGTCTGCCAATGCAGGAGTAGTCAAGAGATGCGGGTTCAATTCCTGGTTTGGGAAGATCCCCTGGAGGAGGGCATGACAATCCACTCCAGTACTCTTGCCTGGAGAATCTCATGAACAGAGTAGACATTAAGGTTTCAAACAGTTGGACACAACTGAAGCTACTTAGCATGCATGCATACATATATTCCATATATAATTCTAGAAGTATTATAAATGCATCGAGTCCATCAAAGAAGAAATGGAGTGACATTACAAAATAAGAAATTAAAGAGGAAACAAATTATTACACAGATGTTGGACTGAACCATATCAGAATAATCAGAATAAAAAACTAAGAGGTGATACTTTTGATTATTAAATATACATAAATTTCTTCCTGTATTGTGCCACTTGATAGACACTACCCATTTAACCTGAAATATTGGGGAATTCAGTGAATGGTGCCATGGCGGGAAGCCGAGCCAGCTAGTACCTAGATCCCTGGTGAATCACCAAGCTGTACATTTACAATTCAACAAGCCTTGCTATCAGTTCAGAAACACAGCTGGGAGGGAATTAGAGATTTCCAGGTGACTAGGCAGCTGATTCTTAAGCACAGGTGAGTTCCTTCAAATAGGTTCATGAAGCATTACAAAGGTGTTGGTTGTAGCCAGACTTTTGGGCTTATTTACATGGTGATATTATTGTTTGACAGTAACTTGATCCTTTTCCTTTCCTCAGTTTTCATGATTGAATGAGTCTCCAGAGGTTATATTTAGGACTCTCTGTGACATACCACCCGCTGTCCCTGTCCATGGGCACTCTTGACCTCTAAAGCTTTGGTGTCCATTTCTGAGGGTTCATAGCTTCCTCTTATAGGAATTCTACCTCTTTAGAAGGTAAACATATTTTCCTATTCTAATTAACAGTTCCTCCCATCAGCGTAATGACCCGAAGCCATTTTATTTGAAATAGTAGCAAAGAGATGTTGACCCAGTTAAAATCTAAGCCCCTCTCAAATCATTTCATCTCTTAATTTTCTTTCATTTTCTATATATGCCATAGGTCATCTGAAAAAAAGAAATCAAACCAAGACATTTTGCTAAGAAAATGAGATTACTTTATTCCAGAATTTTCAACTCTTCTGCTTCTTAGAATGACATCTCCTCTCAAAGTCTTCAGAAAAAAATCTTTGATATCTTTCTTTCAATTCCCACTTACAATCTTATTTCTTCTAGGTGTCCCTAATAATGGAAATGGGAGTGGGTGTTTACTTGTACCAACCACATGGCAATCCTATTCCTAAAAGGACCTGTGGATGGGTGAAAAAGAGATGATGCATCTTGTCTGATGATTTGCCTTTTGAGAAGGAGTTTGCTGTGATTGACTCTTTTTTAAAATTTGTATTTATTTATTTGTTTGTTGCTGTGCCTGGTCTTCACTGCTCTGAGGAGGCTTTCTCTATTTGCAGCGAGTAGGGGCTACTCTTCGCTGCGGTGTACGGCTTCTCATTGCGGAGGCTTGTTGCAGAGCATGGGCTCTAGGCACGCAGGTTCAGTAGTTGTGGAGAAGGAGCTTAGCTGCCCAATGGCATGTGGAATCTTCACTAACCAGGGATCGAACCTGTGTTCCCTGTGTTGGCAGACGGATTCGCAATAACTGGAGCACTAGAGAATCCCTGTGATAGCCTTGTATAAGCTGTTGATAAAAATTTAAATTTGTACTTCCTTTAAAGAAAGAAATACGCTAGTACATACCTAGAGTTTAAAAAAGACTCTGTTCTTCCATCCAGTAAATCCTCTGTTAATAACGTACACTAGGGCAAAGTTTAAACACACAGTGATTTGTCTGCAAAACACACATTGCCTCATTCTTTATAATAACAAAAAATGGGGACATGTGGGAACACGCCGACTGACCAACGAAAGAAGAAAAATAGGCAGAGATGTCATAAAAGAATGCTACTTGGTCATGTTTCAAAGTATATGCAGTGGCATGGAAACTAATATAACAGAACTTTTAGTATAATATATTCTATCAACTATCATTATGTTCTTAAAGTATATTACATATATTTGTAGAAAGGAAACATAAATAGAACTGGTTGCTAAAAGTGCTATCTCTATATTGTGAAACCATGGGTAATTTTTTTTACCATGTGTTTCTTTATTTTTATGTAAATAGGTATTACTTTTAAAACTGGAAAACTAATACTTTTTATAAAGAATGAAATAACTCAGAGAGGAGACATTCTCTCCCCACTCAGGCTAAATCTACCACAGACATACTTTTTCTCCATACTGATGTTCTGTCTTTTACGTCACACGCATCTGTGATGGTACCAAGAGGAATAGGGACTGGATCCGTAAAAACAGCTGCCACACACCCATGATCTTTGGGGCTTACCAGGTGCCTCTAGTGGCAGAGAACCCATCTGCCAACGCAGGAAACTTAAGAGACGTGGGTTTGATCGCTGGGTTGGGAAGATCTCCTGGAGGAGGGAATGGTGACCCACCCCAGTATTCCTGCCTGAGAATCCCATGGGCAGAGAAGCCTGGTGGGCTGCAGTCCGTAGGTTTGCAAAGAGTCGGACAAGAATGAAATGACTCAGCACAGCACAGCAGGGTAAAGCTTGAGAGGATGCTTCTCAGTTTTTGAGACCATAGAGATAAGTAGTGACAAAGCTCACTGCATATACGTAAAGGTCACAGTGTGAGAAATCATGTTGACTATAGACAAATACAAAGTCTTCTTTCCACTAGCTTTTGCTGAAGACTCCTCATTTTATCTATCTGGATTGAACCCAGAGTGGACTTGAGGTGTGTAGTGTGTCAAAGGAGTGCCACGGTGACTTATCGTGCAGATTATATGGGCAGTTGGTTCATTTCTTGGTTTTTAATTGTTGTTAAATACCAATTTAATGGTATTACAATTTAATGGTATTAACAACCAGTATTGTTAATTGATGAATATAAAGTAAATGTCAGGCTCAGGTAACAGAGAGAGGTGCTCTTGCCTTTACCAAGGACAACTGAGGAGAAATTCCAGTTCCCAAAGTGTTGCCTACGTTACTTAGATGAAATAGTTTCCAATATTCAGAATAACTGTAAACTTTATGAAATAAAATTTTGCCAACACCTGATCAGTGTGGGATTCATTTACTTACATATTGAAATAGGGACATGATAGCCAAAACATGCGAACTATTGCTCCAAACATCCTCTCCTGGAGGCTAGAGGATTATAAATTACTGAGGCTTCCCCAGTAAGGGATTTGGAGAAAATGAGACGAGGGAAATCAGAGTTATATTTCAGCTGTCATCCTAGATTATTCCCTGAGGATACCATCTTAATATACAGCTGTTACTTCAAATGCCAACCAAAGACTGGGGATTATTAAATGTTCATATATTATTTGTTCAGAAACTGAACAGAAAACCTTATTTGACCTTAGAGGTATCTTTAAACTTGGAAGTTCTGGTCATCTCACCTATAATAGGTCAAAAAGGAGGCATTTATAATGACAAGTAGAAACAGAGAGAGTAAAAAAGTGTCACTTCAGTATGGAGAGGGGGAAATGTGAGGATATTTGTGAACAAAGTGAATACTCTTGAGCAGCAGCTCAGCAACATTTTCTCAACTCCTGACCTAATTGTGTATGTTGCACCCTTGAGGCTTGAATAAAGGAAGTTTAGGACAATTACTTTGTACAGAAATACTACTATGCCTAATACATAATGCACTTCAGAACTAATCTGAAGAGATGGTAAGGATAAGAATGGAAAAAATTCAAGCTCTGCTCAAGTATAAGCTGAGTTTTGTACATCATCATTTATGGTTGGTGTCATGTCCCCTCTCATCATAAACCTCTGATCCCCTGGATCACATGCCCTGTGATCCCAAGAACAAATCCCTACCGGCCACTGTTTTTGTCCTGGTATTCCTCTGTTGCTCAACACATTCAATGACCTGCTCAGTGCAAATGTCTTAGTGATGACAAAGAATATTAATCGTATAGAGAAATCACCCCCTGTTCTTAGTCTATTATCACACTAATAATAACTGCTAAACTTTATTGCCATGTTATTGTCCCATGCTCTGTTCTCAGTGGATCTGATATAGCTCATTGAATTTGGATACGAACCCAACAAAGTGGTACTATTCAGATGCCCATTCACAAGTGAAGAATCTGATTCACAGATACACAAATTAACTTTCTCAGAGTCTCATAGTAACTTAGTGATAGAATCAGAATTTAGACTCCAGCAGTCTGGCTCCAGCCCCTAACCCTTATACATTTCTGTCACTATGTGGACCGAAAGGGGATGTAGTCAATATCTGAGAAACACTTAGCAATATCCTTTCACTTGCTAGCCTGGTGATGCTGACCATTCTCATCTTTGGAGCCAAAGCTGACAGACCCTATTCTATACTGCTTTCATCTAGGCTTAGGAAAAGGGAAATGACAGATGACTGAATGGAAAAGGATGAAGTCTTTTGGTTTAAATCCTAATAGTTTTACTCACCTGGTTTAGCCCAGGTTGGTACATCTTACTTGCTTCACCAAGGCTAGGAGTCTCTGTAGACTCCTACCAAAGCTCCATGTTTGGTAGATTCAGAGGTGGTCCTTCATATGTGACTAGCTGGCCAAATGTATAAACAGAAGACACATCAGGAGAGGATAACTCAGGAGTAGAAGCACTTTGAAAATGATGACAGGAAAAAAAAAAAAAAAAGCTTATCACCTGTCCCATGGAAAGGGAATGTGGGAAGTGAGGGTCTGGGAGAGCGCTGGTAGCTCTCCATTGAGCAGTGACCTGGCTATTCTCTCAGAGATGCTGGCTGTGTTTCAATTTTCTAAGTGAGACCCCCAGACAGTATGTTGTTTATCAAAGGGGGGCAACCAGTATGAAACCAGGCATCTATAGGTGTTCACACAGGAAGCTATATTACTCCTGCCTATTCTCATAGGCACTCTCTGGCAAAAGCATGTGCACATGCATACACACACACACACACACACACACACACACTTTGTCTACGCATTTAAGCATTTCATTCCTGGCAAAAGCATGTGCACATGCATACACACACACACACACACACACACACACACACACACACGTACTTTGTCTATGCATTTAAGCATTTCATTCCTGGCCATTTATAAGAGAAGTGGCACACACACACACACACACACACACACACACACACACACGTACTTTGTCTACGCATTTAAGCATTTCATTCCTGGCCATTTATAAGAGAAGTGGCACACACACACACACACACGTACTTTGTCTACGCATTTAAGCATTTCATTCCTGGCAAAAGCATGTGCACATGCATACACACACACACACACACACACACACACACACACACGTACTTTGTCTACGCATTTAAGCATTTCATTCCTGGCCATTTATAAGAGAAGTGGCACACACACACACACACACGTACTTTGTCTACGCATTTAAGCATTTCATTCCTGGCCATTTATAAGAGAAGTGACACACACACACACACACACACACACACACGTACTTTGTCTACGCATTTAAGCATTTCATTCCTGGCCATTTATAAGAGAAGTGGCACACACACACACACACACACACACACACACACACACACACACACGTACTTTGTCTACGCATTTAAGCATTTCATTCCTGGCCATTTATAAGAGAAGTGGCACACACACACACACACACACACACACACACACACACACGTACTTTGTCTACGCATTTAAGCATTTCATTCCTGGCCATTTATAAGAGAAGTGGCACACACACACACACACACACACACACACACACACACACACACACGTACTTTGTCTACGCATTTAAGCATTTCATTCCTGGCCATTTATAAGAGAAGTGGCACACACACACACACACACACACACACACACACACACACACACACACGTACTTTGTCTACGCATTTAAGCATTTCATTCCTGGCCATTTATAAGAGAAGTGGCACACACACACACACACACACACACACACACACACACACACACACACGTACTTTGTCTACGCATTTAAGCATTTCATTCCTGGCCATTTATAAGAGAAGTGGCTCCCTCTCTCATAGCTTACTAATGTGATACTTTTTCCTCTCTTTCTTTTATTTTAATCACAGCAGAATCTAAGAAGAAGAAAAAGGAAGGCAAGAAACAGGAGAAGATGCTGGACTAAGAGCCGCCACCTTCCGTGGACCACGAAAAGGACATCAGCAGACAGGATCAGTTAACTATTGCATTTATATCTACCGTAGGCTTTTTATTCAAAAATTATCTATAGCTTAAGTACACAATAGGCAGAAACAAAATGAAAAGAAAAATTTTGTAGTAGCATTTTTTTAAATGTATCAATATACCATAGTACCACTAGGGACTTATACTAGAGGACTGTAATCCTATTTAGAAAGTTGACTTATAGTACATGTTAAGTGATAGAAAACTGAGGTAAGTTTTTTGAAGTTATGTGATATTTTACATTAAATTTTTTTTTTACATTTTTTTCTTTTGGCAGCAATTTAAATGTTATGACTATGTAAACTACTTCTCTTGTTAGGTAATTTTTTTCACCTAGAATTTTTTTCCCAATTGAGAAAAATATCTACTAAACAAAGCAGCAGTAAAATATGATCATCCTATTTGAGGAAAATATCTTTTTTTCTGCCAGTGGATTTTTTAAAAGTTATAGTCAGCAAAATGAGGGGAAGGTGGTCACAGCATGTCCTAGTTCATTGTTGACTTTTCTTAAAAAGAGAAATCATTATAACATGAAATTATTTCACTTTGGCAGAAATATTTGTTTTTTGATGAAATTATTTTTCCATTGGAGGAAAAAAAAAGATGAGGAAAATAAATCAAGGTGATGCTGAAAAAAAGATGCTTTTGTGTGCAATAATTTGATATTGTAAGCCTACTCTCTTTGTCACCTATGTTGCCCCAGCTCATCTGTTAGCAGTAAGAAGTGATCATACACACTAATTAAATCACTCTTGGGCACAAATGTTATAGAGGGTTTACACAGCTGTAGATGTAGGTCTATAACTATATTTTAAACTTTCTATCAGTATATAATAGGTTGGACTGGTGCTACCGAATTAAAGTTCCAAACTGTCTAGGGTTTGATGGAACAGAAAAATACTCTTCTTCCATTAAGTAAGTTTGGACCTTGTTGTTGTTGTTCAGTCACTAAGTCATGTCTGAGTCTTTGTGACCCCATGGACAGTAGCACACCGGGCTCCTCTGTCCACTAGCTCCCAGAGTTTGCTCAGACTCATGTCTGTCAAGTCGGTGATGCTATCTAACCATCTCATCCTCTGCCACCCCCTTCTCCTTTCCCAGCATCTTTCCTAGCATCAGGGTCTTTTCCAGTGAGTGGTCTCTTCACATCAGGTGGCCAAAGTATTGGAGCTTCAGCTTCAGCAACCCTCCTTCCAGTGAATAATAAGGCTGGGTTTGCATATTAATACCAGGCATAATGGTTGCTTGTTATTGGTTACTATAAACCAATAATTCTTACTCTGTTATCTACTATATGAGTACCACAGACTATATATACAAGTAACTCTCTTATCTGCTGGGCTCTAAACACAGTTTTTAAGTAAATACAACTATGCTTCTATTATTCAGAGAAATAACACCTGAGAAGTCAGCTGGGGTTAGCCTCAAAGTATTTCTCTAGAAAAATCCACCTTTACTTTTAAAGGGATAAGACTCAATAAATAACACTTACCTATCAAGATAACTCTAAGTCCACTTTCAGAAATGATGGTTTCAATACCTTTCAATAAACTAATTACAAACCGGTCTAATGATGCCGCCAAGGTGCCTTCAAAGTTGAAATATTTTTGCCATCTGGTCAAAGACTCCACTTGAGCTAGGAATGTTGGCGGGGTCCATATCTTCCCACTAAATCAAAGCCAACTGCCAGTGGGCAGTAGAAAAACGAATGAACCTCTAGGCACATATGTGGAACAATTTATAGACTGGTGCTTAATAAGAGCAGAGTACCTTGTAAAGTGCAAATGCAGAACATGAATAGTGAATGCAGTTCTTTTACAGGTGAACCTTAATAGACGAAAAGTACTCATGGGGATGGATGGAGGAGATGAAAGGGAGGCATTATCCAGACTGGGTTTTGTTGACAGCAAAGACTCTGCAAGGAGAAGGATGGTGGAAAAGCCTGAAGAATGTTTTGTTAGCCTCTCACCTAATATTGCTCCTCCATCATCATTTAGCCAAAATAGCAGCCCATGAATCAGTAATGAGCTGAGGTAAACTAGAATACAATCTCCCACAGGAAAAGCAGTCCTGTAAATAATCGTGGCATTCTCTCTTTTTTTACCCCAGGACATGGCAGGAAGCCAAGGGCTCTCTGCTGTATGAAGGGTGATTCTTAACACATCATACACTAACTCCCTGATTTTCTGTGAAGGCAAGGGTGCGGATGCTAATCTCCACTGCATAGAGTATGAAATCTTAAATTCTCAAGAATTATTCCATCCCAGCCTCAGCTTTAAACACCTTGCTAAATCTCACTGAAGTATTGAAAACATAAATATAAAAGGACAGGCTCTGAAAATCACTGACTTGACAAATAGAAAAAGAAAGACCATTTTCAGTATTTCATGGAGTGCCCCAGTAAGCTCTCTCTTCCAATCATTCTGAGTTTTATGAACTTATTTATCCTAGTGTTCTTTAAGCCTGGAGGAAGGAAAGAGAAATGGAAAGAAATCAGCTATGTTTCCTTAAGGGACCTTAGACTGAA
Source organism: Cervus elaphus (assembly GCF_910594005.1). Classification (NCBI taxonomy): domain Eukaryota; kingdom Metazoa; phylum Chordata; class Mammalia; order Artiodactyla; family Cervidae; genus Cervus; species Cervus elaphus. Next base: position 106,802,455 of record NC_057832.1, on the reverse strand, counting down.
GACAAGTTTTCTTCCAATTATCAAAAACAATCTTCCAGTTACCAAACGTGTCCTTATTCAATATGGTGACCATATCCTTCACACTTGGATTTTGACAGGCTTTCTTATTTATCCTGGTTGTATGAATCCTATCACACTATATTCCTAGAATGACATCATAATGTCTTGTTAACTCTGTAAGAATAGAACTCCAAATAGAATTTAATGCTCTAAATAGTTATCAAGTTCTACTAAATTGTGGAGGTATTGAAAAAAAAGAACTATATAATTCCATTTATGGGTCTTTGACCATAAGAATCCTTATTTAAGAAAAGAAACATCACAGTCCTTTACCCACTGAGAAGACAGATTTCTTTAGGAATAAGAGATACGCATATTTTCCTATAATATGTAACTCTTGGTTCCATATATCTGAAAGTCTGAAATTGTTTCATAACTTCTTTGGTTTAAATGAAAAACAACAGTAAATACGCTTTAGGAAACACCGAATGAGGCAATATAAAATACGATCTTTCACCAATTGAGTTATTTTAAAATAATTTCCAAACATAAAAATTCAAATTTTATCAACCTTCAGTTGTGGGATTCTGTAATGGAGTGAAACAAAGGGCTTTATTCCCATTAACCTTCTCCAGAAAATAATGCAACAGATCAGCATCCTTAGATGTGCCATATCGAAGCATTTGATCTCTCTCTCTCTTTTTTTCTGGCTTGCTTTTAATTTAATTAGTTTTAAGCCTTAAGCTTTTAAAAGTGAAATCAATCAGAAGGCACGAGTGTAGAGAATCATGTTCCAGCACTTCTCATGTAAATTCAAATTTTAGATTCTTTGGAGTAAAACAGGCTCCTCACTGTCTACAAGCTTATTTCTGAGTTACAAAAATTCTCTCCATGTTTTTCCCTATCTTATCGTGTTTTCCTTCTGCATTCTTCTACTCAGTCTGGGCTGCCAGAGGACACTTTTTTCTTGCATCTGGAAATTTAAGCAGCAGACAGCTTATTTAAGCAGACAGTAATGTCTCCAGGTCTGTCAAATAGATGTATTTTCAATCTTCCAGTACTTTCAAAGAAGACATAGAATCTTGGAATACATTTCCATAAAGGGTAAGGAGCATAATTTTATTCAGAGCATTTAGCCAGTAATACCTACCTTATACTTATGTGTATACTTAATTCTCCTAGAAATAAAATATATGGAACATTTTAATCAGAGAAAAACATGTCATGATCTTAGCAATCCATCCCCCTGACCAATGTTTCTCTTCTTCCCAGTCTTTCAATTTTCCAAACAAGGCACCAGAAGTAAAGTAAATGTTCAGTCCCATTAGGGTCACAAGTGAAATCATGTCATTCAAGAATATTTCAACACAAAGGAATGCAAACTGACATGTGTTACATTTTTTTTAATTTAAAAAGAAAAATAAAGATCAATTAGCTCTCAATATCTAATTTCTATAATATAATTTTTAAAGGACAAAACCTTGACCAGCAGAACATTGATATAGTTATTATGTGTATATATATCCACTACAACTATAATATTAAGTTGTTAGTGGGATTGGATAAGGAGGTTATATGCTCTTGCTCAGTCACTCAGTCGTGTCTGACTCTTTGTGACCCCATGGACTATAGCCCATCAGCTCCTCTGTCCATGGGATTTTTCAGGCAAGAATACTACAGTGGGTTGCCATTTCCACCTCCAGGAAATCTTCCTGACCCAGGGATCAAACCCACGTCTCCTGTACTGCAGGCGGATTCTTTACTACTGAGCCCCTGGTGAAGCTTAAGGGGGTTATATATCTAGGTTATTGCAACGTATTTTCTTTTGTTCTTTGGAAATGTGCATGGAAGCCATACAATCTATGTTAGAGAATAACAACATGGAAAATCCTGACATCATGTAGTTAAGCTGGGAATGGAGGGATACCTTACAGAGTATACAGAGTATACACATGTAGTAACTGAATCCATATATGCAACTTGCTCTTAGTGGAGATACAAAATATTACATAAAATACATTAATTGCAATGAGTCATTTTTCTCCTGTCTTTTGGTTGTCAGATCCATCAAATATAGGAGAAAGAAATCTTCAAGTATCTTAGTTTATGAGATTCTTGGGGAATTACATGAATATCTCAGTTGCTATAAATGACCAACAGATTGAGATGCTTATAATAAATGATATAAATTTTATAGACTTCTCAGCCCAAAGTTGCATGCTTTTAAGGTGTTCATAGCTAATAATTCAACTTCTCATCAGTTTCATTAGAGATATGCCAATCTGCTATCTTGCAGCAAGGAGGAAGAGAGAGTTATTAGGGGTCTATTCTGGGATGTGGTCAGGAGGAAAATGGGCAAGTTGTGTGTAACTGTTCCAATAAAGAATTCCTGAAGTCTCTGAATTCCTTCCCTTTATATTAAGCTAAAAAATATCTGGCCATTTAAGGTCATTTTCTATTGGCACCATTTGGTTTATGAGTTAAATTTGTCAACTTAACCAATACTGGAAATTGAATTCAGACTCTGGTGAAGGCATCCTGATCAAGCAGCTTGATCATATCGAAAATGGGATTCCACGCTCCTAGGAAGTGCATTTCTAAAGCCCATTTGAACAAATTTTATTCTATGGTAATTATATTGATTAGTAGAGATTAATTCCTAAAAATCTTGTTGACTATATTTCCCCTTCCAAATTCTGATTATACATTTTATCCCATAGTGTCTGTTTAGTTTAGATTCATTAATTTATGCTTTCCTGCATACCAATTGTTTATTAAGTGCTCAGCACAGTTATTGGTAGCAGGGCTGCAGCAAAGAACAAAATGAGCCCCCCTCCACCCCAAACTCTTGTTTTCATGGAATTTACACTCTTGCTGGCAACACAGACAATGAACACAGTGAAAAATGTTTTGGTTACATACTACTGCATAAAAAACCACCTGGTGGCTTAAAGCAACAATGATTTTATCATCTCCTGCCTCTCCTGGTCGGCTGACTGGACTCATTTGGAGGGTGCTTATGTTCCGTGTGATGTTAGCTTGAAGGGCTGGGACGTCCAGTGTCCAACGCGGCTTCCTCCCGTGCCTGACCTCTTAGTGGAAACCGCTGGAGAACCGGATTCAAGTGGGACACTGGAGGGCTGGGCCTCTCCGTTTCTCCACGTAGTTCACGGGCTCACTATTTCCACAGGGTGTTGTCTGTCTCTACAGAGTCTACCCAGCAGAGTAACCAGCCTTTTCACGGGGTAGCGCAGAGCCCTCCCAAGCACAAAGTTGGAAGTCAACATGCCTTCCAAGGTTTAAGCCTGGAACTGGCTCAGCATCCTTTCTGCCAGATTCTCAAGGTTCAGATGAGTCTCAGAGCGCCCAGATTCTCCAGAAGGGGGACTATCCGAGGGAGTGAATCCCGGAAGGCAGGGTTCATTGGGGGGCTATGTCTGGGAACAAAGGACACAAAAAAGTGAAATATACAGTAGACGGTGGTTAAGTGCAACAGAGAAAAATAAAACCCCGAAGGGCAACATAATATTGGGCTAGTGTTGCAATTTCGAATATAACATCCAGAGGAAATCTCCAGGAGGAGGTGACATTCAAGCCCCCAAAAGTTGGAAGGAGGTGAGGGGACAAGTCAGGCAGGCATGGGAACTTCCCTGGTGGTCCAGTCATTACGAATCCGCCCCGCAGTGTGGAGGACGCAGGTTTGATCCCTGGTCGGGGAACTGGGTTCCCACTCGCTGTGGAGCAACTGGGCTCACGCGCTGCAACAACTGGTCCACGTGCCATCCTCACTGGTAGACAGCTGACAGCAGGGACGGCAGCAAGGGCGGAGGGTGCAAAGCCCTGCAAAGCGAGCTCCCAGCACCCGAGCAAGAGCAGGGAGCCTGTGAGTGAAGTAAGCCAAGGGGAGAGGGGTAAGAGATCAGGAGGGTCAAGGGAGATGAGGTCAGCACCAGGCAGCTTTGGCGCCAGAGGATCCGCTTTATTTCTCCTGTGGGGGACTCTGCTTCCTCCGTCAAGGAGGGGGAGGGCAGACCAGGAATGTTGGCAAGAGCGCCGGTGGCTCAGGTTTCTTCAGGCTTAAATGTTTACTCATATATCTGCTGCACCGCTCATATCCCATTATTTCCCTCGAGATCTATGCAAGATACGTGGCAATATTCTCAATTGCCTTGATGTAACAAGCTGTACGGTCCATCTCTGAGTTTGCTTTTCATCAGTCTCAGCCCTGTGACAACTAGTAAAAAGAGATGCAAGGGGCATGGTGATGGGAAGACCCTGGATTTTAGCCAGGGCCTCCCAGTGAAAATGGTAATATATGAGGTCACAGTTCCCTCAGTTTCATTTATCCAGAAACTGGATAAACAATCACAAAAGCCAACAGTTCCTAGAAGTTTCACCCACAGTGTTCAAGGCAGCCCCATCCATGACCTTATTTCCCAGCTCTCCTTTATGTATCAGGGACTTTAAATTTCCCATATCAGAATTTTAATGTCAGTGCCATTGCTTTTTATGATATTTTAGCTTTGATTATTATTATGATGATGATATTTAGCTTTGATATTCTAGAATTGATTCCACATACACCAGTCATCTCAGGGTGGGGGAAGGTCTGTGCCCTATTCTATACCTAACAGCCTCCCCTATGCTTTTGAGCTCATTTCTGCATCCTTCAGTGTTCTTTGGTTACAAGCAACAGAAACTGCTATTCTTGAACTGAAGTGTGTGTGTGTGCACACGCACAAAGCAATTCCTTGAAAGGATATTGAGTAGCTCAAAGAATTGAGTGGAAGAGCCTAAGGAAGGATAGAGGATCAGAGGAACATTGCGATAAAGACACAGACACCTAAGAATTCCTCACATGCCTCTGTTCCAATCACTTTTGGTCCCTCTCTGCCCCTGCATTCTTGGGATGTGCCTCCTGGGGAGGAAACTAGGGGTGGCCTCACAAAGGCCACATGGTTCTTCTCTTGTCAAAAGTCCATAGTCTTCTGATTGGCAGCCCACCAAAATCACATGGAGATGAAGTCGAGAAAGTCTTCAAAGAAGGACACACTTGTCAGAAATAAAAAGAAAGTATTAAAAAAAGAAGCATTCAAAGAATAAGTATTCTAGTTATTTATTTTAATGTCTTTTAAATTAAAAATAAAGCATACTAGGAAATGAGCATTGACATCAGCTGGAACCATATTGCACAGAAATTTGAACGAAAAGAAAAGGAGCTTGTTAGGTGACAAAGAGTTGTTGGCATTTTTTAGTAGAAGACTGAAGTGAGACACAGTGTTTACACTTGAAGAATTTTAGTCTGTCGCCTGGAAGTGGTTTATAAGATGAATTTGAGTAGTGAAGCACTTAAAATGTGAAGACAATTTAGGAAGTTGTTGGACTTTTCCAACTGAGAAGTAATGAAGGCCATCTGGATCTGTCATCCATTTTTGCCTCTGGCAACCCAGTCGTTTTTCCCCCTCTGGGCTGTTTCTTTTTCTCTTCTTCTATCACTGTAGCCTGATTATTTTTGTTGTGAACCAAGGAGATCTGACTTAATAACACATTCTGCTTCATGCTTTGGGAGCCTAATGCCACATAGAATAGACACCTCAGAGAGGAAAGCCGATTTGGAGAGCTGACCAGTTGTCATAAATGTCCTGCTTCTCTGTCTTCAAAGCCCTCTATTTCCATTCGAATAATTAGGTTCACCTTGACTGACAGACTTAGTCCCAATACGGACTTTGTGAACCATCCTCTCTTTTGTTATTTAAGATGATCTGATTCAATAAGAAGAAGTTCATCATTCCTCTCATGCTCAATTTGCAGCCAAGTGTAAGAAATCTCCATTTTATTACCCTTTTCTACTATGTCCTTAATTAACTTCCTTGTAGTCAGCCCGGTATCCTTATCTTATAAATCTGGGCTCTGTTTTCCTCTCTCAAATCCTTGCCCCAGTCACACCCCCACACCCTCTGTATAGTCCTGCTCTGAATCTCTCCCACATCTAGACCGACTCGTCCAATGCAAATCAAATTTCCAGGCTAGGAAATTATCCCTATTTTGATTGAGCTTAGCGTACTTGCTGCCATGTTCCCTGGGCTATATTTCAGTAAATATTTCATTCTTTTCTGGACTTCCCTCATGCTAGCCTCTGGCCAACCTGTGGCCTATGTCTGTACTTTCCAGAGGCTGAGTGCCGGCTTTTATCTGCTGGACTGGACTTTCCCCCTACCATTGGCAACTCTTTCTCCTCCACCATCATCTTCTTTTCCTTTCTTTTCTTTCAGCAGCTCCTATCCATGTGTGGAGAGCTCCGCTTTTATGTTTAAGCCCACCTGAATCTCCCTGCCTGCTTGAAGTTATCCCCTTCGTCTCCAGATAAATGCTGAAGTGTGCGTGCATGCTCAGTTGCAAAACTGTGTTCCACTCTTTTGTGACCCCGTGGACTGTAGCTGGCCAGGCTTCTCTGTCCATAGGATTTCCCAGGCCAGAATACTGGGGAATGGGTTGCCATTTCCTTCTCCAGGGTATCTTCCCAACCCAGGGATCAAGCCTGCATCTCCTGCTTGGCAAGTGGATTCTTTACCACTGTGCCACCTGAGAAGCCTGTGCTAAGATAGGAAATTCATTTAAAGTGAAGAGAAAGCGACAAAGGAGAGAGTAAAGAAAACAATACAAAAGGGTGATGTAAAAGTTCATTTTTCTTATCCACATATACACTTAATAGGGACTTTCCTAGATATCAATTTCATAAAAATTCTACAGAGAGCTAATAGATGGAGTTGTTTATCTGAAAACTGTTGGAGAACTAATTTGATAGAGAAAAGGGTAAGGAATGCTAAAACCAAAATACTAATTCTAAGGCAGGGATTCTTAATGTTTCTTTTGTTTCACGAGCTCCTTTAGCAGTCTGGAGGAGGCTGTGGATCCCTTCAAAGAATAGTGTAAATGCTTAATATAAGCGATATTGGAATATAAATAATTCCAATTATAATGCAGTTTCTATACTTAGAAAAATTTTTGATGCAGAAGTATTTTTGCTTCACTATTAACTCACTAAATTAGATCTAGAGTTAAGTATAATAACTATTGAAGATAGTGGTAATATATATGATATTTATAGCTATCTGTGACAACTGTAATGCAATGAGACTGTGATTTTCTTCATGACAAAGTCAAAAATCCTGCTTATACTCTTTTGGTTTGTTGCCTACATTTGCAAGGGAAGAGAATGTTAAATTTCCATTCAGTTAGAGATGAGAGGAAATAAACATAATTTGTTTTCCTATTTAAGTCCTGGATTCCCACATTTACTTCAGGCACTGGTTGGTTCAGAACTGTATTCCAATTGAAGTTACGGTCATAAGCAAGACGGTAGCGTTGTACTGTAATCTATAGTGGCCTCTTTCAGTATTTTATCAGATTGGGGACTGCCTTTCCTCCCACACACTTCCTGAAATGTGAAAGTCTTAGTCACTCAGTTGTGTCCAACTCTCTGTGACCCCGTGGACTGTAGCCCCCCAGGCTCCTCTCTCCAGATTCTGCCTGCAATGTGAGAGACCTGGGTTCGATCCCTGGGTTCGATCCCTGGGTCGGGAAGATCCCCTGAAGAAGGGAATGGCAACCCACTCCAGTATTCTTGCCTGGAGAATTACATGAATAGAGGAGCCTGGTGAGCTACAGTCCATGGGATTGCAAAGAGTTGGACAGGACTGAGCCACTAACACTTTCACTTTCTTTACTGTCTGAGACTCCAGGGAAGCCCCAGGCTCCCCTTCCTGCTAACCTCCAAACACACCTTTCTTTTCCTCCTTGTTCCCATTATTTCCTCCTTTTGGGATACTAGCTTTCCTTGTACCAGTGTCACCACATTCTCCTCCATTTCTTACCGAGCTTCTTTTTCATTCATTATTCTTGAACTCACACACTGGTTTATTCTTTAATTCAACGAACAGTTTTTAACTGCGACAGAAAAGGAATGTTACATCTCTGCCCAGATCAGACTTTTATGTGATGAATAAGTTTCTGAAACCTTATTCTATTCTATTCTTAAAAAGGATAGTGATATTTCTTCCGGAAATCTTGATTCCATCTTGCGCTTCTTCCAGCCCAGCATTTCTCATGATGTACTCTGCATATAAGTTAAATAAGCAGGGTGACAATATACAGCCTTGACATACTCCTTTTCCTGTTTGGAACCAGTCTGTTGTTCCATGTCCAGTTCTAACTGTTGCTTCTTGACCTGCATACAGGTTTCTCAAGAGACAGGTCAGATGATCTGGTATTCCCATCTTTTTCAGAATTTCCCACAGTTTATTGTGATCCACCCAGTCAAAGGCTTTGGCATAGTCCATAAAGCAGAAAGAGATGTTTTTCTGGAACTCTCTTGCTTTTTCAATGATCCAGCGGATGTTGGCAATTTGGTCTCTGGTTCCTCTGCCTTTTCTAAAACCAGCTTGAACATCTGGAAGTTCACAGTTCACATATTGCTGAAGACTGGCTTGGAGAATTTTGAGCATTACTTTACTAGCGTGTGAGATGAGTGCAATTGTGCGGTAGTTCGAGCATTCTTTGGCATTGCCTTTCTTTGGGATTGGAGTGAAAACTGACCTTTTCCAGTCCTGTGGCCACTGCTGAGTTTTCCAAATTTGCTGGCATATTGAGTGCAGCACTTTCACAGCATCATCTTTCAGGATTTGAAATAGCTCAACTGGAATTCCTTCACCTCCACTAGCTTTGTTCGTAGTGAGGCTTTCTAAGGTCCACTTGACTTCACATTCCAGGATGTCTGGCTCTAGGTGAGTGATCACACCATCGTGATTATCTGGGTCATGAAGATCTTTTTTGTACAGTTCTTCTGTGTATTCTTGCCACCTCTTCTTAATATCTTCTGCTTCTGTTAGGGCCATACCATTTCTGTCCTTTATCGAGCATATCTTTATAGCTAGCATATCTGAGAAATGCTGGGCTGGAAGAAGCACAAGCTGGAATCAAGTTTGCCGGGAGAAATATCAATAACCTCAGATATGCAGATGACACCACCCTTATGGCAGAAAGTGAGGAGGAACTAAAAAGCCTCTTGATGAAAGTGAAGGAGGAGAGTGAAAAAGTTGGCTTAAAGCTCAACATCCAGAAAACTAAGATCATGACATCTGGTCCCATCACTTCATGGGAAATAGATGGGGAAAAGTGTCAGACTTTATTTTGTTGGGCTCCAAAATCACTGCAGATGGTGATTGCAGCCATGAAATTAAAAGATGCTTACTCCTTGAAAGGAAAGTTATGACCAACCTGGATAGCATATTTAAAAGCAGAGACATTACTTTGCCAACAAAGGCCCATCTAGTCAAGGCTATGGTTTTTCCAGTAGTCATATATGGATGTGAGAGTTGGACGGTGAAGAAAGCTGAGCACCAAAGAATTGATGCTTTTGAACTGTGGTGTTGGAGAAGACTCTTGAGTGTCCCTTGGACTGCAAGGAGATACAACCAGTCCTTTAGGAGATTAGTCCTGGGTATTCATTGGAAGAACTGATGTTGAAGCTGAAACTCCAATACTTTGGCCACCTCATGCGAAGAGTTGACTCATTGGAAAAGACCCTAATGCTGGGAAGGATTGGGGGCAGGGGGAGAAGGGGACGACAGAGGATGAGATGGTTAGATGGCATCACTGACTCGATGGACATGGGTTTAGGTAGACTCTGGGAGTTGGTGATGGACAGGGAGGCCTGGCATGCTGCGATTCATGGGGTCGCAAAGAGTCAGACACGACTGAGGAACTGAACTGAACTGATTCTGAAAAAGTAGATATTAATCTTTACATAAGAGAGAAAATTAATTTCACTTCAAAGTGATTATTACAGTCTGGTATGTCATTATTTTTCTCATTATAAATTAACACTAGGATGGGAAAATTGTTTATAATATGGGTCTTTCATTCTTTATACTATCTCTTGTTTAGTGTTTGTAATAAATGTATGGTTCTCAAAAGGGAATCATGTTATTTCTGAGAGTCATAAAGATGTTTTTTCTGACATCTGCCTAAGCTCAGCTTCTTCAGTGGCTAACTACCATCAACTCTGCTTCATAATTCCTAATTATGTTTCTCTTTTCAGAGTGGTTTTTAATTTACCATACTTCAATTTCTAAAATTATGTAAATTTATTTTTTTTTTTTTTGCTGATTTTCAGTAGTTGGGAATCTACATAGAGGAAGTCTCCCAGAACTTGAAAATACAGTTTAAAAAAAAATGGATTAATCTAAAAAAATCAGTGATTACTAGGTCACATGCAAGGAAAACTTAAAACCAAGGGCTGTTTGATCAGGAAATTGAGTGGTGCAAGACTGATGTCACAGAATTATCAAAAAAGGATGTGTCAATAAGAACTAGGAGTCTGGAGGTGGTGTGGAGAGGTGAGAAAAGATGAGCAGCATAGGTAAAGATTTTTATATTTCAGTTCTACATAGTTCAGTTGGTAAAGAATTCACCTGCAATGCAGGAGACCCCGGTTCGATTCCTGGGTCAGGAAGATCCACTGGAGAAGGGATAGGCTACCTACTCCAGTATACCTGGGCTTCCCTTGTGGCTCAGCTGGTAAAGAATCTGCCTGGAATGCAGGAGACCTGGGTTCGATTCCTGGGCTGGGAGGATCCCCTGGAGAAGGGATAGGCTACCCACCCCAGTGTTCTGGTCTGGAGAATTCCATGGACTGTACAGACCATGGGGTCACAGAGAGTCGGACATGACTGAGCGACTTTCACTTTCTGTAGCGTGGTTAGTGGGAGTCCCCTCTGCCTGTCGTGTCCCGTGTTAGCATGCTGTTAATTCAGCCTTGGAGTGAGCTGGGGTTAGTCCTTGAACCATGAAATGCTATTCAGTGTAATGCAGTCCTGTGGTGGAATTTCCAGTGTGCAGTTTGCCTTTTCCAAGTGATACTTCTGTTTCACATAACTGTTTTTGAAATTTTTACTGTTGATATAAGTCATTAAAATTGCCAGAGTAGAAAGTGCTCTGTATTAAAATATTTAAAATCATTCAACTTCATAGTAACACAAATCATAGTCACAGTAATATGTACTTCTTTACTCCGATATCTATTGGGATGAATAGAATTAAACCCAAGTTAAGAAACCCATCAAAATTAAATTACCAAGAAATTGTGTTCCCAACTAGTGGACTGCAAAACAAACTTTAATAACCCTCTGAAAGAAGTATCTTCTCACATTTTATGAGAGTGGAGAAAAGAGAGACTTCAGGATGATGTATACAGAGAGGAGAATTCTTATATATCAAGAAAAATCTTCAAGATTGGAATGACACTTCTCACAGTATTTACATGAACTGCATAAAGGCTCATAGAAAATGTGTGTGTAGACTGTCATTATGTATGTGTCTGGTCATGTTCTGGCTAGCTAAAAAGCCAATTTGAAAGGAAAAATTTAATAGGGCAGAGATAAATAACATACAGCAACAGGAGATTTATTTTCTTTCTGTCATCCTGTCACATGATGAGCTCATTTTTAATGATACTCCAATGTATACTAAGCACAGCAAGTATTATTAAAGAATAAAATATTCTGGCAATGTGGAAAATATATGAGAGGTGTGGTCTTTCTATCACTATTTTGATTAATTGGATAGAATCCACAAAAATATGTATTTGCTCTCTGGGTTTTCCAGCAAAATCCCTCCCATAGTTTTCCTATCCAGGAACTCTGATTGAACTGTCCTAAGTGTATTTATTTAAGTTATTACTTTTTAAACAAATACTTTAACGTATTGCCAAATGCTGTGCGTGTGCATACACCTCCCCCTTCCCTAACACACCCTGCCTTTGGCTGCCTCAAAGAAGAAAGCAGGACTGATGTAGCTGTTGTTAGTCAGCTTGGGCCACTATGACAAAGACTGGGTGACTTAGACAACAAACATTCACAGTTCTGTAGGCTGGGATGAAAAAGATCAAGGTGCCAGCAGCTTTAGTGTCTGGTGAGGGCCCCTTTTGTGGTTTGCAGATGGCCATCTTCTTGCTATATCCTCATATGACAGGGAAACAGACAGAGAGTCTCTTCTTACTAAGGGCACTGATCCCATCAACATGGGGGTTCCACCCTCATGAACTTATCTGCACCTAATTATCTCCCAAAGGCCTAATTACCCCCTAATTCCATTGGGAGTTAGGGTTCCAACATACATTTTGGGGGACACCAACAGCCAGTCTGTAACAGCTGCTCTGGGTTAATCTCTGCCTAATGGTATGTACATACTTGATCGCTTTTGTATTACATCAAAGCAACACATAGCAGTCCTGATCAGAAATCAGATTCTTTGTACATTCTCAATACTGAGAAAAATCCCCAAAGACATGTCTGATGAGTTTGAGATCAATACTCATGGAGTTTTATTAAAGAAGTTATAGAAATAATGGAATTATTCTACTAAGAGCTTTAGTTAGATATGAGAAGAAACCCCATTGATTTATCAAGACATGAGGAAATCTTGGTAGATTTGGATCTGACCAAGACAAACCTGCAAAATGTTCCTTCACTAGCAGTTTTGAAAACCTCAAAAGCAGCAGGTCATGGAACTCTGCTGCTTCATGATGAATGTGAAGTCAGATGTAGTCTGATTGTCTCTTCCATTTAACCTGATATCTCCCATGTTACTCACTATTCTATTTATGTTGTTCACAATCACATCAGCAGAACCTCCAAAAGGTCTATGGTACTGAGGGATTACTGAGCTCACAGGCTCAGCATGCAATGCCAAATCATAACCTGGAAACACGAGTTGTCCACCAATTAAAGAGCTTTTCCACGAGGGTGAGGTTTTGCTATATCACTGGTATCTCTCTGCAGCAATTGCTTTTCAATTTTAATGGCATATTATCTTGAACTCCATGATATCATTACTAGGAGAAGTACATCTAACCCGAGGTAGCCAGCAAGGTGCCCACACAGTGCTGGCTCAGTTAAACCCTCTGTTCTGTCTGGTCAGTCGGTTCAGTCACTCAGTCATGTCCAACTCTTTGTGACCCCATGGACTGCAGCATGCCAGGCCTCTCTGTCCATCACCAACTCCTGTAGTTTACTCAAACTCATGTCCATTGCGTCAGTGATGCCATCCAACCATCTCATCCTCTGTCGTCCCCTTCTCCTCCTGCCTTCAATTACAGTGATTTCAGTCAGCCCTCTGTTGAACAAATCTAGAGCTTTCTAATTACCTAAACTAAGTAAAAATTTTGTAGGCTCTCTAATTTTTATCTAGAGAAACCATGACCCACTACTTAATACCAACGATTTCTGCCAGTGAGAAAATTCCTATTACAGATTTGGGCTCTGCCTCTCTTTCCAGTATTCATACATTTCTTGTCTTTGGTAATTTAGTGCCATCACGTGGCCCATGACACTCAGGAGTCCCATCATCATCATTAAAATCAGGCAACCCACTCTGATAGCAGTGTCAGGACTCCTCTGACCAATCTATTTTGCACACCCCTTGTGAAGGAAGTATCCTCTGGACTTTGTGGGGGAGGTATTCAGGGAGTGGGTGGGCAAGTCTTCCACCACTCTAGCATTCCAGTCTTCCTAGGCCTTTGGATACCTGTGTTGGAAGGTCTAGCAAGCATCTCATCTTCACTCTATGCAGATCACTTTTGGGTCCAGGTTTCAGTCAACCAAGCAAATGAAATGTTAGAGCTCCTCCAGCCACCTTTGCTAATGTTTTGAGTCCAGAACTGTATCTCAATTCATCAATAGCAATGTTTAGATGCAATCCAACAGTATATTCCTTACAACTCTCATGAGCAGCTTGGAATCCATTCCTATGCATGTTTCCAAGATTTCTATTGATACAAACTGGCAAATCTTCAAGGTCCTCCTCAAAAGTTACACTTTTTACTTTACAGTCTAAAATTGCCATTACTTGAGTCCTTTTATAGCTCTGGAAACAATGAGAAGTGGTGGGTGCAGTTCATAAGGAGGATGAGTAGTTCCCTAAATTTAATAAAAAATTAAGAAATTATTCTGAAATTATATCAGAGAAGCCCATTACATAGTCTTCAGGCAAGAAGAGATGAATCTCCCGGACAGGACATAAAGAGCTGTCTTTATGAGTCAGAGGTACTTGGCAGAATACAGGGAAAGTGTCCCAGCTTTAACAGAATCTACCCAGATGTTCCCATTCCAATTTTCTTTTAACAAGCAAATGATAAAATTATTCGGATCCCTAAGTAGAATCTTGGACTGGGCGTTTTCTTTCCCCAAATTCTCCAATTACCATACAAGCAACCAACCAACCACCTCGTTATGGTTATTTTTTCTAACACCTCTATGGCTGCAATGCTTGACCTACCAAAGTGTGTTTTTTTATAGATGCTTTACTAGAGACATCTACAGGTGATACTTTAAGGAACTATCGTGTTATCACCGACTATCAATGTTTCCCTGAGCAGCACAGTAACAAGTACAAATAACACAGAATTCATTCAGAGAAACCCTCCTTGAGGTTATGTTTCTCTAACTTCCAACACCAATTTCTAAAATCAAGAGTTTATGAGAGAAGCTATTCTTAAAAATGGTATAGAGCAAGAAATTTATCATAAATACTAGGCTCTTCCCCATTGTGGGAACTGTGGGCAGATCTATGCCAACTGTTGCCTTTGAAGCTAGGTTGGGCATGAAGTCTTTATGAAGTCAGAGAGCAGAGAAGACTGTAACCTGTAGAAATAAATCAGGATCCCAAACCACAAACTGGAGCCAGAGTCTGTTTCTGGCTTTGCCTGGATGACGCTGGAGGCCTGCAGGAAAGCTGGCACCTTTTATAATGAAGCTGTATGCGCATGTAGGCCAGGACCTGAGAGACCAAATGAGAAGATGTGATGGGAATTGGAGAGGCTGGGTTAGATGCTGCCCCATGCCAACAATTGAATTAGCAGACAAGTGACTACACACACGCATGCCACATCACCTTAAGTTCTACACCCACCATCAGAGCTGCTTCTTCTGGTCCGCCTTCTAAATCTTGCACTTATTTTTCCTGTGAGCATGTCTAATCCAGAAATTCAAGAACTTTTTATTAAAAAGTTTCAAATAACAAGGGTGTTATAACAAGGATGAATAATAAGGATGTCAGCAATTAAATTTTTTGCAAAAATAATGGTAAGGAAAATCAAATGAACATTCAGAATATACGAGATACTTTTAAATCAATAGGGCTTCCCTGGTGGCTCAGACGATAAAAAAATCTCCTGCAATGCAGGAGACTTGGGTTCGATTCCTAGGTCAGGAAGAACCCCTGGAGAAAGGAATGGTTACCAAGCCAGTATTCTGGCCTGGAGTATTCCAGGGACAGAGAAGCCTGGAGGGCTATAGTCCATGGAGTTGCAGAGTCAAACACGACTGAGCAACTAACACTTTAATGCAATAATCAAGTGCATAGCATTGAAAGTTACAGCAATAAAAGTAAAAACCTAAAAATAAATTATTTAAAGTCATTATCAAACTTTTATAGACCTTACAAATGTTTACTTAGTTAAACTGATTGGTTCCATAAATGAACAGTGTATCAGTCAGTGTTTGCTTATTTGTTTCTAATAAAGTTTATCAGTTCAGTCTACTCGGTCGTGTCAGACTCTTTGAGACCTCATGGACTGCAGTATGCCAGGCTTCCCTGTCCATCACCAACTCCTGAAGCTTACTCAAACTCATGTCCATTGAGTTGGTGATGCCATCCAACCATCTCATCCTCCATCGTCCCCTTCTCCTTTCACCTTCAATCATTCCCAGCCTCAGGGTCTTTTCAAATATGTCAGTTCTTCATATCAGGCGGCCATGGTATTGGAGTTGCAGCTTCAGCATAAGTCCTTCCAATGAATACTCAGGACTGACTTCCTCTAGGATGGACTGGTTGGATCTCCTTGCAGTCCAAGGGACTCTCAAGAGTCTTCTCCAACACCACAGTTCAAAAACATCAATACTTCGGTGCTCAGTTTTCTTTATAATCCAACTCTAACATCCATACATGACTACAAGAAAAACCAAAGCTTTGATTAGACGGACCTTTGTTGACAAAGTAACGTCTCTGCTTTTTAATATGCTGTCTAGGTTGGTCATAACTTTCCTTCCAAGGAGCAAGTGTCTTTTAATTTCATAGCTGCAGTCACCATCTGCAGTGATTTTCGAAACCAAAAAAACAAAGTCTGTCATTACTTCCATTGTTTCCCCATCTATTTGCCATGAAGTGATGGGACCAGATGCCATGATCTTAGTTTTCTGAATGTTGAGTTTTAAGCCAACTTTTTTACTCTCCTCTTTCACTTTCATCAAGAGGCTCTTTAGTTCCTCTTCGCTTTCTGCCATAGGTGTGGTGTTATCTGTATATCTGAGGTTATTGATATTTCTCCCCGCAATTTTGATTCCAGCCTTGCTTCAGTCCAGCATTTCTCAAGATGTACTCTGTATATAAGTTAAATAAGCAGGGTGACAATATACAGCCTAGACGTACTCCTTTCCTGATTTGGAACCAGTCTGTTTTTCCATGTCTAGTTGTAATTGTTGCTTTTTGACCTGCATACAGATTTCTCAGGAAGCAGATCAGGTGGTCTGGTATTCCCATCTCTTTAAGAATTTTCCATAGTTTGTTGTGATCCACACAGTCAAAGGCTTTGGCATAGTCAATAAAGCAGGAGTAGATCTTTTTCTGGAACTCTCACTTTTTCGATGATCCAATGGATGTTGGCAATTTGATCAATAAAGTTTATAAGTTAATAAAAAAACAAGGACATATACACATGAAGGAGAAGGGGGAGCAAAAACTGAAAGTTTTTCTGATTTAGATTTCTCTTTTGTTCTGAAAGTATACTGATTTAGATTTCATAGTTAGACATTAATGTTATTGTTTGTATAATTATGATAAATAAATACATAAATATAAAGCATGAAAAAATATAGTTTAAATTATTGATATAAGAAAGTAGAATATAACAATAAAATAAGCCAAAAGAAACCAAAAGGAAGAAAAAATTACAGATAAAAAATGAGTAGAGAACAGAAAAACTTTAAATCAAATTAATAAATCAAAATCCTGGGAGGTGGAAACGAAGAAACACAGACAAATCAAACAAATCATACAATCAAATACAAATCATAGCTAGTAATCAAACATAAAAATGAAGAAAGCACAAATCTACAAAATAAAAAAATAACAAAGGGGAGAAAATCCACTTCCATCATGGCTGAATAAGCTTGCATGGGACCAGCCCTCCATCAGGCAACAACTATAAGGACTGTCAAGGCATAAAATATAATTATTTGAAGGTACTTGAGAAAGAATGTGAGCACAGAGATTTGGGAGGGAAGCCAGCACTTGAAAGAAGCAAAAGACAGAGGGCAAGTTTCCTTTTATTATGGTTTTCAGCCTTAAGGCAGGTCACCATCTTAACCACACAGAATGGCAAAATCTCTGCTAGGAAATCTACATCCATTTTCATCTAGCAAGTTCAGAGAAAATGGGACAGCTGATGGATAATGAGAAAGGAGTTTTAGAGAGGTGAGAACGAGAGAGAGGGAATCCCAGGCTTTGTGGAAATCCCTGCTCAAATCTCTGGCTGACACTTGGGTCATATGGACACATCAGGTAGATACAAAGCAAGCCATTAAAAAAAGAAAAAAAAAATCACAGAACTAAATTGCAATGTCAGATGTCATCTTAGGGTTGGTAGTTTAACTTCAAGAGAGTTAATTGGCTGCTACAATGAAAACCAAAATGAGTAAAAAAAAAAACACCTCACTGGGAGACTGTAACAGAATCCAGCCGAAATGTTGCTGTGAAACTAGTGAAGAGTCAAAAGTGCACCCGCTACTGAGCTCAATTCCGCAGGCTTTTTCAAATGAATGCATTTTACTTTTTTAAGAGACTTTCATTTCCTCCTGAGAAAGTATATGAAGCTCAAGGAAAGCTCCAATGGCTGCAAAATGTAGGAAAGTTGTATGTAAGTAGTGGAGGGAAGAGCTGTTGGATCTCCTATCTAAAGTACGTCCAAAGTATGCAATTTTAGAATCACTTTCAGGATAACAGAAGTGAGTAGAAATTCTACATAATTTTAGTAGCTGTAAATCAACCTCAGACTTTAGGGTCAACTGGCTGGTTTTCCAGTTATTGCCCATGTACAACTGAATATGCCCTGCTTTGGAACACCAGAACTACTCTGGAGTGTCACTGAAGGGGACAACCCTAAGTCCACTCTTGTTCAATTCACACTCTTTCTGCAGCTCTCCACTCATCACGCCTCTTTCACATCTGTTTCTTCAGGCAGCACAGTATTCTCCCACCTGGAGGTCACTCCTTCCTCCAGGAACTGGAGGAATTGGAGAGGAGGGAAAAAGAAAAAGAATAGATGAAAGGAAAACATCGATCAGTCCATGTGTATTGAATCAATGTATCTGTAGAGGGGATCAACAATCAATTAGAACATGGTTCCCACATAATTCTGATAATCAATTATGACCCAGAAGTTCTTGTTTGGGACCACTCTAAACTGTCTCCATGCCATAGCCATATGGAGGCCTCCAACACTTCCTGAGAATTCAGATTCTGAAGTCAATCCGACAAGTGTGCTGAAGTCAGAGATTTCCTGAGTAAATACTGCAGAGGAATGTAAAAAATTCACCCACCTCCTTCTAGACGATACAGACTCAGTTCAGTATAATGACCATGCCAGCCACAAATGCAAGTAATGTGTAAATTAAAGTTTCTAGCTCAGTTCAGTTCAGTTGTTCAGTCGTGTTCAACTCTTCGCGACCCCATGGACTGCAGCATGCTAGGCCTCCCTGTCCATCGCCAACTCATGTCCATCGAGTCGGTGATGCCATCCAGCCATCTCATCCTCTGTCATCCCCTTCTCCTCCTGCCTTCAATCTTTCCCAGCATTAGGGTCTTTTCCAATGAGTCAGTTCTTCGCATCAGGTGGCCAAAGTATTAGAGTTTCAGCTTCAGCATCAGTCCTTTCAATGAATATTCAGAACTGATCTCCTTTAGAATGGACCGGTTGGATCTCCTTGCAGTCCAAGGGACCCTCAAGAGTCTTCTCCAACACCACAGTTCAAAAGCATCAATTTTAGGAGCCACATTTTAAAAAGTAACAAGTGAAATTAATTTTATTGATATACTCTATTTAACCCAATACACCCCCAATTGTAATCATTTTCATGTGAAATATGTAGAAATAATTTTCGTTATCTTTTTTTCATATTAAACCTTTGAAATCTTGCATGTGTTTTAACATTTTCTGCAGATCTCAATTCTGACTGTAGCATTATTTATGTTTTCGTTCTGCATCTTTCTCCTCCATCCTCAAAATGTGAGTTTTGTACTAGGAAAACATATTCCAGAGAAAAATGAAAACCAAAAGCAAAGCACATTAGCATACACTCCTGCAAGCCTCATGCAGCTCACAGCCACTATGTCTAGGCCACAGGTGTGGAGCCCAAGCTGAAAACCTCAGCCATGTGACGGGGGTTCGGCAAATTGGCAGCTGCTTCATAAGCCAGCCTGAAACGGAGGCCCGTAAACGTCTAGCATGCAGAGGGACCAGAAGTCCGGTTTGCGGAGACAAGGCCGCCATCATGTGGAGCCTGTCGGAACTGCAGCGAGATTCACCTCCCCATTGCAGGGAGGAGACTCAAATGGCCAAGACGTCAGTGCATACCACCTGCTCAACATACCTGAGAAATGTCCACGGAACCTGGAGGGGATCCAGAAAAACTTCCGAGAAGACCAGTTAGTGTTTCAAAAGAAATACAAGCCAGCCTGAAGTAATTAGACCTGTGAACAGAATCAGTGAAATCATAAAACGTAAAATGGAGCCTTGGACAACGCCTGCTGAAAGCAGGGCTCATGTGGTAAAGTCTGAAGTATAGTATAGTTTTGAACAGAAAACTTTTTGGAAATATATATTATAATAGGAAATACAGATTTTAAGTAAAATAAGGGCTATGGGATGATGAGCTTTTTTTTTTTTAAGAATATTCAAGCCAGTATAGTCAGTCATCAGGAAGATTCGACATGACAACATGTTTTCTTCCAATTGGCAAATTGCTTTGACAGTATTAAGGGACTTGGCCTACTTCTAATACAATTCTATACGTAGTCTGTCTTCTAGTTTCAAAACACTGCATATGATAATATCCATATTGGCTCTTGGTAATCACACAATCTTTTCTACAAGCTCAGAAAGTATGAGGTTGGTGATATATCCTGGAATTATAAGAGAGTTTCAAACTATTCAAATACATAAGATGTAGTCTCATGTAATTGTGAAGTTAATGAAATGACCAGGAAAAAAAATGTGTTGAAGAAAATGTGTGACAATTATGTTTTATGCAAAAATGTGGCACTACAAATAATATCATTTTGTGTTTTCACCATTATCTTCCATTGAAAGATCTATGTTTTCTTTTCTCAGAACTCCCAAACACATGGATATTTGGTCCCTGGAAAATTCCAGGATATATTATTAACCTCACAGTTTCTGGGCCTGTAGAAAAGATTATGTGATTATCAAGAGCCAATATGGATTCACTAACTAAGTATATGTCAGAGAAAATTAGTCTGTTTTGATATAGTTGACATGTTGAGTATAATGGCTTCTACATGGCATTTAAACAAAGTTACTCTTATTCTTAGTTATTATAACAATATAGTGAAATATATCTAGATTATTGTCCTGCAAATCATTGAGCAATTGCTCCAGAGATGTTTAGTTTTTTTTCTCTGTTTAGGAACATTTCTAATAGAGTATTGATAAATGTTTATCTTGTTCTGTTAATATTTTAGCAATGACAAGACTAAATGCTTAGAAAATATGGTTATCAAATGTGCGGATGCCATCATATTTGGGGGCTGGCTAATATGATAGATGTCAGAATGAAGTCTTAAAATGATTATGACAGGTCTAATCCAAAATGATGAATTGTAATAAAGATAAATGATCTTGTGTTTTAATAAAAACAGAAAATTCTACAACTGGATTGGAGAGACTTTTCTTTGGAATGATTTGCATAAAAATGATCCAGAAGTTTTGCTTACTAAAAAATAAATATAGATTTGGTAAGATCCATACACATTTATTTTACTGAAATGGAGCTGTTGGGCCCAATAAATCAAATTTGGTAACAGTCCCACCACACTCTGTCCAAGTCAGATAATATCTGACACATTGTGTTTATTTTAGTGCTCCATTTTGAGAGATACTGACAAAGTAAATGGTACATGGAGAAAGGGTTTTGAGATAGTAAGTACTGTAGAAGCCACTTTAAAAGGTTCATTTTAAAGAACTGCAGTTATTTCCAGTACAACAGAGTGGTTAAGCTCACAGATTATGGAGTCAAAGAGCTGAGTTTAAGTCCCATAATAGCCCATCATCTTTGGCTTTCTGACTTTGGATAAGTTATTTAGTTTGTTCGAGGCTCTGTATATGTAAATTGTTTATAATAATAAAGAAAAAGAATAGATGATGGCAGCAGTTAGATTTTGAAGAGAGGATGGCGGTGGTGGTTGTGGTTTAGTCCCTAAGTCATGTCCAACTCTTGGGACCCCCGTGGACTGCAGCCCTTCAGGCTCCTCTGCCCATGGGGTTTCCCAGGCAAGAACACTGGCGTGAGTAGCCATTTCCTTCTCCAGGGGATCTTCCTGACCGAACCCAGGTTTCCTTCATTGGCGGGTGAATTTTTTACCGCTGAGCCACAAGGGAAGCCCAAAGAGGGCTACACAGAAGAAGAGATATTTTACCTAGCTCTGTAAGGAATTTTAATTTAATATATTTTAATAATCTAAATTTGTTAATCACCAGTTACACTACCCAATAATTTAAATTACCTAATTTGCATTTACAAGCAATGAGCTCTTTGTTCTTGCAAAGAGTCCAAAAAGTCCAAAGTACCAGCTCTCTGGAGATGCCTGCTGTCAGTTGGAGGTTTGACTGTGTGTATGAACACTAATTCCCATCTATGTAGCTATTCCATTTAGTCTTTCAACAAGCAGTTATTATCACCAGGCATTGCACAACAGACAGGCAGGTAGCCTGCTTCTGAGTCTCTGAGTCTAATGGAAATAGACACACATGCTCAGACAATCACATCACGAGGGGCTAAGGGGCAAGCGTGGAACAGTGAAGTACAACAAAGGAGGGGAACCTAAGACTGACACAGTTACCTGTCTAGAAAGATTTCTTAGCACATTGCCCATCTCTGTTCTTATTTGAAATGCAGCCCCTTAGAATGAAAACACTAGAATAGCTTAACGTTTTTTTTTTTTTTTAACTAGGCTGCAACAAATTCTCTTCTCCGAAATCTTATTCTGTCTGTCTATACATGTCTTTCATCCCCAAGCCCTTCCAGGACCCCCCTGTGGAAGTTTTCTAATCTCATCTTTCTAGGGAAGTAGAGGGGGAAACATAGTATACTTCTTTCCATCTTGTTCTCCTCCTCTCAGAGACTTAATTATTTTTTAAGAAATAGACCAAATCTTACCATTTCTGAGAAGTGAGGAACAATCATTACGGATCTGTGATTGAGGTCCCAAATAATTTCTATTGACAACTATTTCTTCCAGTTATTAAATTAGCCTCCATTTTGACTGGACTACGGTGTTTTATAATTGCTTTGGTTCTTTGGGAAAACACAGCCATCAGAGTTTTCTGACTTTATTCCCTAGCTATATGGACGTCCTTTCCCTTAGATTGCTGCTTCCCTTGGCTTTCAGTAAGATGGGCAACACCAAGTCATCCCATTTTGAAAAGGATAGAGGACCACTATCTGTCTCTAGGGTTTGAGCATTCTGCATCAGATCTGAAGGAGAAGAAGACACCTATGCGGAGAGCCAAATGGGATCGCTGTGGACTTAAACCACAGCTTTTACCTAAGTCCTGCGTGCCTGCTAAGTTGCTGCGGTTGTCAGACTCTTTGCGACCCTATAGACTGTAACCTCCAGGCTGTTCTGTCCACGGGATTCTCCAGGCAAGAGTACTGGAGTGGGTTGCCAGGCCCTCCTCCACACCTAAGTCGTAGCACGTCTCAAAATGTTGTAGCTTTGTTTTCCCACTTCATCCTCTGACTGTTGAATCCATTCCACATTCAGTTCACAGACTGATTAGGTAATGAAGATGTATAATCAATCACAAGCCTGGCAGAAAGACAAGGAAGACATCCTAGCCAGAGACATCTGACCCCTGGAGAGAGAGGACGTGCTAAGGTTGGTGGGTAGGCCAGAGAAAAACAGTTTTCTTGAGAATGAGACAGCTTAGGACATTTTTCTCCTCATACAAGTCACATTTGAATCGTTGAAGTACTTCAGGAGTTATTTAGCAGAAAATTTTCTGTTTTGTTGCTATTTTGTTCAAATCTTGCTTTAATTTCTTATTTTATTATTGACTTATCAAACCTTATGGCATGATAATTTCTGCTTTTTAAAATGTACTGAAGCTTTTTTCTTTGAGTAAAAATGTATGATCAGTCTTTGTCAACGTACCAAGAACTCTTAAATGAGAGTGCACTCCAATTTTCAAAACGTAATATGACTAAAGGAAATGAGTAGAAAAAAGAGATACTGGATAATTTAAACCATGGCCAAGACAAAAACAGCAGCCAATTTTCAACAATTCTATAGGTACATTAACCAGGATAAAAGTGAAAGTGAAAGTCACTCAGTTGTGTCCAACTCTTTGCGACCCCATGGACTATACAGTCCATGGAATTCTCCAGGCCAGAATACTGGAGTGGATAGCCTTTCTCTTCTCCAGGGGATCTTCCCAACCCAGGGATCAGACCCAGGTCTCCCACATTGCAGGCGGATTCTTCACCAGCTGAGCCACCAGAGAAGCCCAAGAATACTGGTGTGGGAGCCTATCCCTTCTCCAGTGGATCTTCCCAACCCAGGAATTGAACCGGGGTCTCCCGCACTGCAGGCGGATTCTTTACCAACTGAGCTATCAGGCAAGCCCACTTAGCCAGGATGAAAATAGCATAAAACTGCAGTGGCCGTCCTACAGCCCTTTCACTTCTTGAATTCTATCTTTTTTTCCTAATAATTTTTCCATTAAATAATTGGATTTTCTAGATACACAATTTTACTGTTTTCAAATAGTTCCTGAGTTAGTTTTCCGGTTTTTTACCTCATTCTTGCAGAAGGTAGTCTGAATACGGGCAGATTTTGTTCTATGTCCTATGTTTAACAGTTTGATTTTAGCTTTTTTTAAAAAATCCTGAATACCTATAGACTTTTCTCTGTTGTCCTTATAATAACAAGAAAAAAGTTATGTGGGTTTCAGTGTGGATTTATTTTCATTGAATTCTCTGGCACATGGTGAATCCAATTCTATCTTCATGCTCATGTTTTTCTAATTGTTTGTTTGATTTTCAGCTAAG
The DNA here is from genome assembly GCF_910594005.1 of Cervus elaphus. Classification (NCBI taxonomy): domain Eukaryota; kingdom Metazoa; phylum Chordata; class Mammalia; order Artiodactyla; family Cervidae; genus Cervus; species Cervus elaphus. The sequence continues at coordinate 106,778,054 of NC_057832.1, read as the reverse complement.
GACATTATGCTTTTTATTACTGTTGTTTTAGATCTAATTATTCTGTTGCTCACTCAGGAACAACCATTACTCTGAGTTTGTATCTTCATTATTTCTTCTCATTATCTATTGTAGTCTTCGTTGTTTTCTTATCTTATTCTTTCCTTCTGCCTTATAGGAAACTTCTCAAGATTGTCTGGTATATCACGGAATCAATTTTCTACAATGCTAATTCTGCTGATTATTGCTGTCAAAGAAGATTAATGTTCTTCTCAGTTGTAGTTTAATTTCCATGAAATTATTTCTTACCCCACCCACCTCTAATCCATCGTACCTTGTTTAAGTCTTAAACTACCCAGTTCTCTTTTTCTGTTTTTTCCTCTGGACTTTCTAGGTTTAGAGTCCTTGCTCCAAATTGATCAAACACAAAGTATGCTATCTCTGGAACATCCCAAATGCCAGGGCTGTTCCTGACATTCTTGACAGTCATCAAAATGTGTTGTCTACCTTCCCTTGACAATCTGCTTAATTATTTTCCAGAAATTGCATCCACTAACTGAAAGACAGATCTTGGTGGGCTAAGGTGAGAACAGCATTCCAACAGCATAAAAATCAAGTCCTCATATAATAGGAAATGTCTGATTAACTTTCAAAGAAATAAACAAGGTGGCAGAGTTTAGTCAGGAAGTCTTATGTTCTTTTTAGTAATTTAGTAGTGGTTTGTCCCAAATTATATTTTTCGTTAACTCAAAAACAATGGAAAAAATGTTTGGTTTCAGTTTTACTGTGCTGTGAATTTATATATTGTTCTTGTGATCTTATAGACAAATTAATGGAAATGAAGCCAATCACTGTTCACAGGGAAAGATCCAGATTTTGGAGGGCCTGGAACTTTTGCAATTTTAAGAATCAATTAAAAAAATTCCTTTTTCAATAATAAATTATTAATATTGTAATGGCTGGATGTTTGTACTTCCCCAAATTTCATATGTTGAAATCCTAACCTCCATTGTGGTGGTACTTGGAGGTGGGGTTTGGGGAGGTGATTAGGTCAACAGGGTGGAGTCCCCTGAGTGGGATTGTGCTCTTACAATAGAGACCCCAGAGTGCTCTCTTGTCCCTTCTGCCATAGGGGAACACAGCAAAGAGGGACTCACCAGGCATAGAATCTATTGGTGCCTCAATCTTGGACATTTCAGCTCCAGAACGGTGAGAAATGAATCTTATTTTTGTCATAACAGCCTGACTTAACTAAGATAATTACCTATTAGGCACAAAAATAAATATCAGTTTAGAAAGGGAAATGAAATCACAAGATTATAAAAATTAACAAGCTGACAAATATTGGTTAAATGATTATGCTTTTTCATTGTGGAGGCTGATGTCAGTCTTCTGCTTGTTAGCTTTTGAGGTCTCTGGTTAAGTAAATCATGCCACACCCATGATAACTGCTGTTTTATCTTGCAACCAGAAACTTCATAGACAAGTATGTGTATGTCTTCCCTGTTACAAGCTTTTCACTCACCAGGGTACAGGGTAAAAACATGCAAGCATTTTCCCCCCTTTGCACTGAGCAAAGGACCAGATGTAGCAATAGAATTGTTTTGTAACAGAATTAGAGTGAGTATGGATGGTAAAATGGCGTATGACTATCTCACTAAAGTTTTATTTATTTCAGTTTAAGTAAAAGATCAGAACATTACACGCTGGCATCAAAAGGGGAAATAGATGGCAAAATACCATTTAGTATCACAACTAGGCTGCAAGAAAGATATCAATAATCTAAATATATATTTATTTCTAAAAGATGAATGCCTCTATGTATTTCTATTTGGTTTTGAATATTATTTTAATATATAATTATACATTAACATGAGAATTTTAGATTATTTTAAACTAGGAAGTTTCTTGATTTAAATTTAAAAGTCAATACAGACCTTACAAGAATAGTATATCCTATTTGTTGTTCAGTTGCTCACTTGTGTCTGACTCTTTGTGACCCCATGAACTGCAGCATGCCAGGCTTCCTTGCCCTTCACTGTCTCCCTGAGTTTGCTCAAACTCACGTCCATGAATCCATGATACCATTCGACCATTTCATCCTCTGTTGTCCCCTTCTCCTCCTGCCTTCAATCTTTCCCAGCATCAAGGTCTTTTCCAATGAGTTGGCTCTTTGCATTAGGTGGCCAAATATTTATCATCAAGTTACTTGAGTGTCATTTCTTTTGACTTTAATTAATAGAATTGAATATCAAATTTTCAAACTGACATTTACAAATTAAAGATGGTTGTTTTTATAACAGCATCAAAATGTTTTTGATTCTACAGCAGAATTAGTGACTTTTCAACTTTCCCTGAGGAATAATGCTTTTTCCAAGTAAAACTTGGCAGGCAAGCAAATCAAAATAAAAACAATTGTAATAAAAGAGAGGCCACCCCAGAGTCTTGATTTTGGCTTTGTTTCTGCATATTGCTCCATATTTATATTTGCTCTCATCTATTTTCTATTAAGTAAATGAAAAAATATCTAGTATATGGAGCAAGGGAAAAACAAAAAGTTGCAATCAGACATCCCACATTAAAAGGAAATTCAGCCTCATCTTTGTTTCTGTCTATTAAAGGGAGTCCTTCTTGTCACCATTTTCAAAGCACTGATACTAAGTTCAGGACAAAGGAATGTGGACATTCAGACAGATCTAAAAAAGGTTGTTGTTTCACTATTCTTTTGCATTAAGGTTATTTCTATTCTCAACTATTTTGTAGTAGAATGGCAGAAGCCAGTGATAGTTCAAAGCAACTTTAGTCAATCAAGTAGCAGTTGGTATTTAGTAACTGGCCTAAGACTGGCCTATGAACTGACCAAAGTTTAAATAAAGCTCCAAGAAAAAGATCAAATTGTTCCTTGATGAAATTCTTGGTAACTTCGGTTTTTGAACCATTATCTATCTATTTATATCATATTCTAAGTTTTAAGTCAGCTTTTTCACTCTCCCCTTTCACCTTCATCAAGAGGCTCTTTAGTTTTTCTTCTTTTTCTGCCATAAGAGTGGTGTTATCAGAATATCTGAGATTATTGATATTTCTCCTGGAAATCTTGATTCCAGCTTGTGCTTCATCCAGCCAGGCATTTTGCATGATGTACTCTGCATATAAATAAAATAAGCAGGGTGATAATATACAGCCTTGTCATACTCCTTTCCCAATTTTGAACCAGTCCATTGTTCCAAGTCTGGTTTTGCTGCTTCCTGACCCACATACAAATTTCTCAGGAGACAGGTAATGTTGTCTGGTACTCACAGTTCTTTTAGAATTTTCCAAAATTTGTTGTGATCCACAGAGTCAAAGGCTTTAGCATAGTCAATAAGCAGAAGTAGATGTTTTTTCTGGAAATTTCTTGCTTTCTCCATAGTCCAACAAATGTTGGTGATGTGATCTCTGGTGCCTCTGCCTCTTTGAAACCCAGCTTGTACATCTGGACGTTCTCAGTTCATATGCTGCTGAAACTTAACTGGAAGGATTTTAAGGTTAACCTTGCTAGCATTAGCACAATTATATGGTAGTTTGAACGTTCTTTGGCATTACCCTTCTTTGGGAGTGGAATGAAAACTGACCTTTCCCAGTCCTGTGGGCATTGCATTCAAAAAAAACAGCAAATTTGTTTTCCAAAATTCCAAAATGCTGACATATTGAGTGCAGCACTTTTATGTCATTATCTTTTAGGATTTTAAGTAGCTCAGCTGGAATTCAATTCACATTACCTGTATTTTCTTCCAAAGCTTTTATGATTTGGTTTTTGCATTTTGAGCTACATAGAATTTCATCTGCTACTAGAAGTGAGCTAGAAAAATCATTTGATTTTTTTTGCAAAATAACTAGCCTGTTGCCTAAGCCACTATTGAAGAATTAATTTTTCATATTTGAAAAATATTTTTGTCATATATTAAATTTGGAGAAGGGAATAGCAATCCACTCCAGTATTCTTGCCTTGAGAATCCTATGGACAGAGGAATCTGGTGGGCTATAGTCCATGGGGTCGTAAAGAATTGGACACGGCTGAGTGACTACCACACACACATATACTAAATTATATTTAAGCTGATTTCTGGACTCTCTACTGGTCAGTTTATCTATTTGTTTAACTGCCATATACTCTTCATTTCAGACTGTTGTTCTTTCTCATCCAACCTTTCTTCACACTTTCATACACTTTCCAGATGTACCAGACTCTAGTTTCCAAAGTAGTCTTCCTATATTTCAGACTATATCTAATAGTCATTATACTTATGTTAAGAGTTTATTACATCTTCCAACCTACACATGTCATGTAGCACTTTCATATTTTCAAAGCCTCAGTTCAAGTCCTCCTTCTTTTAAGCAGTCTTCCTTTAGAGTCTTGTCACATTTTGAGAGTCTTCTCTTATGCTGCCATGGAACTAAATCTATATTTTCCATGGAGTAGTTTTCATATGGTTAATCACTGATTTACTTGCATGTCTCTTCCTCTAGAAAGCATAGAGAGACTGTGGCGTGTCCAACTTATACACCCAGTGCCTGGAGCATAGTAGGTGTCCAATATATATCTTCAAGTGAATGAGTAAGTTATTATATTAAATGTTGTAAAATATTCAGAAAAAGGAAAACACATTGTTCCCTTGAATAATTCAGAACCGTTTCAACTGAAAACCTGAGCCAAATGGTAAATTACAGAAACCAGAGAAGCAAGCAAAAGTTCTGTTTTTGTTAATGTCTGCTACACTTGGAGGAGGGGAGTGAGTGATTTCATGGCCAAAAGTAACCTCTTTCGAATAGGAAAAAAAAAAAAATTTAAAGAAGCATGCCTGCGGGAGGATATTGGAAACAAGGTTTTTTTTAATCCTTTTAGTTTACTTTTTATCTTTGTTTTGGCCCCTTAAAAAGGAATTCAGATCTTGGAGCAGAAAATGACAGTTTGATGTAAGGTTTCTTGCATTAGGAGCACAGAGGGATATTGGACGTGAGGGAAGAGGAAAGGATATTACGGAATAGCATAGTTCATATTGGCCCAGATTAATGGGATGGCAAAGGCAAGGCTTGGAAGGTGTTTGTGACATAATCATTGATTAGAATAATGAAGCTTTTGCATTGGAAAAAATAAATCACCAACATGTAAAAACCAATGTCAGAGCAGTTTCTTCCCCAAATGATATTATTCTGAGAACATGATTCTCCCATTTAACAAATATTGATACTTATAAGTCAGTACTCTATGCTCAAGACTGTATGAAACTCTGAAAACTACAGCTGAATATGGCAAAGTCCATGCCCTCATTGAGATTCCACTGTCGTGTGTTCAGTCCGCTGAAGAGAAACAGGGGCCAGTGGTGGTCAAAATTAATGGTAAGTTTAGGTTAGAGAGAATTAATGTGTGGCTAAACTTGTTTATATACTTCTCCTTGTTTTTGTCATTCTTCGCCAATGAAGATGTTATTAAATAATTTCTATTATTAATAATTTTTCCAAAAATATTTTCTTTCTTTTGTATGTACCCATCTGGTAGTTTACATGTCCATTTGCCAGCAGTGACTTGGAGAAGGGAATGGCTGCCCACTCCAGTATTCTTGCCTGGAGAAGCCCATGGACAGAGCCTGGTAGGTTCCCAGTCCAAGGGATCGCAGGACCTGGACACAACTTAGGGACTAAACTACCATCACCGCCACCAGCAGTGACTGCTGGTGTGACAGGTGTGATAGCTCAGAGGGAGCAAAAGTCTCAGTGATTCTTGCAGCCTGGTATAGATGAGAATCAGCTGTGGGGTTTAAAAAACTGGGGACCCCAAGTTGAGAGTCGCTGTTCTATGGGACTGAACACACACACTAGGGACTGCTGATGCCATCAGTACTTACAAAGTAAAGTGATGGCATTTGAACAAACAGATCTTTCTTGCCTGAATGATTTCTCCACCGATACTAAGATGTTGATTGCTTCAGTGATGTAGCTGCTCCTATGAGAGAATGAGGAAAGAATTCCCGTTTTTCTGTTGGTGGTAGCCCTATTCCACACATACAGAGACGGTGGGAAACACTAATTGTAGATGAGCGGAAATTTTGCTTTTATACAATGTTTGCACTGAATAGATAGTACATGTAATTTTGATCATCACCAGTTAGTAACAGATATCACCCTCAAATAGACATATAGATAATTGGTGTCTAATTTAGTAGCTAAATTTTAATATCTGATCCATTAGGGATGGATACAAGTGGAATGCTGAGTTTTATATGTGTTCCATTTCCACCCTATTTAAAAAGCCATTAAATCATTAACTCATTAACGGGCATATAAATCTTGCCAGTGATGTCATGCTTTTTCCCGTATATGTGTATACCCTTACCCTTGCCTGACTGGAAAATCTCTCTCTGTTTTTCCCTCTCTCTCTCTCTCTCTCTCTCACACACACACACACACACACAATATGCTCACACATACTCACTCAGGTACACAAATAACATCTTTTTAAATTTTTGTTGGACTCCTCTCTCTCTGTAAAAACAATCAGGATGACAATTAAAAAAAAAGAATTTGAAAGAAATATTTTTCTTCCTCTTCTCCTCTCTGGCTGCCTCCCAACAAACTAAGCTATGCAGTTCTGGATTCTGTCTGACACATCTTAACTACTGACATTTAGCAGATGCTTCTCCAAGAAATGGGGGAGGGCGAAGGTGAAGCAGGGGTGTGATAGAAGTAATTAGACTAACGATGTCTCAATTATCAAGATGTTCCTGCAGTGTCCCCTTCTGTTAGCCAATCTGGACCAGGAAGGCTGTCTTTAGGGAAGGAAAGGTTGAGTGAAAAGATGCATCGGTTTGTGTCTACAATAGGATAACTCATAAAGTTTAAAGAAGTTGCAAGTCTAATGTCCATACCAAACAATAAGCAGGTAAACCCAAGCCTTAATCTGTATAGGATCATTGAACTGGCAAAACTAGACTGAGAGAGTTTAGTTTTGCAATTCTCTCCTCAGGTGCGGCCCGTTGATATGGCTGATTTGATATGTGATGGTCTACAGTAATGTTAATGATAAATAATTCACTTGCTTCTTTCTGGATGCATCTCACATACTGGCAATGCTTTGATAAAGTCCAGAGAAGTCCAGGTTTTCTTGCTCAGCTCAGAAATTCAATTTATTCTTTCAGGAGTAACTTCTGTACATGTGTGAATTTGTGTCAGCCCTCCTTCACTTCAGTTCAGTCGCTCAGTCGTGTCCGACTCTTTGCGACCCCGTGAATCACAGCACTCCAGGCCTCCCTGTCCATCACAAACTTTACACTACTGTAAATGTGTGGTACTTTCAGTTCTACTTTGAACAAGCTGTAATACCTGCTGTTTTCCTCATTGATTAATGAGTTAAACAAAATCTTTGATGTGTTGATTCTACATCTGTATAAGGGCCTTGTGTATATACTGTTTTAAGAATTACCTTTTGCCATCCTCTTAATAACTGCCCCTCTTCATTTTTTTTTTGCTTATTTTAGTTAGTAATTTCTATAGCTTGTACCAAAGAGTTCTCATTATTAGGAAAAAAACTTTTTTTTCAATTAGAACAGTTGATTTGCCAAAACAAATCATAATGAGAAGGTTGTTTTGAGATTTTAAGGTTAGCATAAATAAAAGTAAATAAAATCTTCCCAGGTGGCACTAGCGGTAAAGAATCTGTCTACCAGTGCAGGAGACTTTTGTCAAAAAGAGATGTGGGTTCAGTCCCTGGGCTGGGAAGGTTCCCAGGACTGGGAAATAGCACCCTGCTCCAGTATTCTTGCTTGGAAAATTCCATGGGCGGAAGAGCCTAGTAGTTCATGGGGCTATAGTTCATGGGGCCATAAAGAGTTGGACATGACTGAGCACAAATCAAAATATGTTTATGAAGTAATAAAACATTCTTTTTTAAAGTATCATAAAATATTAGTGCCTATTGCTAATGAATGGAATTGAATGGTATTAAGAGAATACTTATTAACACTCTGGTGATACTCCTTCATGTTGGGGATGAAACTACTAAAGGTATTGATTTTTTTAAGGTAATAATTTGGAGCTTCACTGTCATTAGGTAATACAATAGGCAGAAGGAAAATTTCTAAATTTTCAAAGACTTCTTGAGCATTTTTTATTAGTGTCCAAGAGGCACTACTGATTTCCATGGCTGCATATTACTTTATGCTATTTTCTTTTTGTGTGTTTTTGGTTTTTGTTGCCTTAGTTTCAGAGGTAAACTTTCAAAAAACCCACGGCAGGATGAGTTACAGACGCTGTCATGCTTGGTTGTACTGTGTGTTGGTTTTGTTAGTTTCAGAGCCTGACTTCTCCTGACCCCACCCTAAGACTGTGCGCTCTGTTCCACTTACAGTCCTGTAATCTCAGAACTGCCAGCTATAATGAGCGTAATTCCAGCAATCTGGCAGGGCTACAGCAGAAAGCGTTGAGGAGTCTGGATTTGCCGCATGAAGGCCTTAGTGACCTCTGTTATTTTGGTATTTGAAGATCAAGATGCTTCTTGGGACAGATGATTGCCCCTGCTAAGAAATTGAGGGCACAAGTAGGCATGGAATTAGTCTAATTCAACATGAAAGGAAAGTTACACATTTTAATTAATACTATTTTTAGGTAACTACTCAAAGAGTGTAGTAAGACAAAGTTCATTAGCAATATATTTTCTTGTTTTTTTTTTTAATCACGTGTTAACCATTGTGATCGGCAGAATGCTAAGATGCTGCCCCTACCCCCAAATTTTCATCCTTGGCATGCATGCCCTGTGGAATTCTCTCCTCTTCAGTGTGGCTGGGAACAAGGACCGTGACAGGATATCAATCCAGTGATTAGGTCACAAATTGACTTTGAGTTCATCAGAAAGGAGATTATTTTGGGTAGGCCTGCCTGAATCAGCTGAAGAGGTGAAGGAGGGTCAAGTGTTGGAATCCCTCTCCAGGCTGGCATGGAAGAAGGCAAGCGAAATGTGACCTGTCTTGGAGGAGGACCGTGTGGCTGAGGCAGCCTCTAGGGGCTGAGAGTGAGCCCCGATGACAGTTGACAAGGAACAGTCCACCCTGTAAGAAGTTGGACTCTGCCGATAACCCGAATATGCCTGGAAGAACACCTCAAATCCCAGGTGAGCCTGCAGCCCTGCCAGCACCTGGGTACCAGCCTTGTGAGGCCTGAGCAGAGAACCCCGTTCCATCACACTCAGCCTTCTGACCTGCAGCGTCTGGGAGATAATGAATGGGTGGTTTTCAGCCACTAAGTCTGTGGTGATCTGTTATGCAGCAAAACGGACACAGCCACTCTTCAGAAGTGGGCATTACAGACTCCAAAGGACATGCTTATTGTAACTGCAGACCTTGAGAAAACAACGAGAAGAGAGGGAGACCCTTAGGGAGAGCCCATGCTAAGTAGTTTCGGTAGTAGAAGAGAGTCTGCTTAGGACGCCCTGTAGAACTTGAACGCAGGCGTGCTGTCTGGTACGACAAAACTGCTTTTTGTGCAAAATTGGGCAAGGGATCACTTTCCCCCCATTCTGTTGTGGCCTGATCCTTTTATAAAATAAACATAAATTGATAGAAAAACAAAACTTTTTAAAAAGGACATTCAAAATATAGGTCTCAATTTTTTACTGTTCAACAGCCATAAAATTACTCTGCCAAACTGCCGTGTGGTGGTGGTTTAATTGCTCAGTCATGTCCAACTCTTTGTGACCCCGTGGACTGCAGCCCGCCAGGCTCCTCTGTCCATGGGATTTCCCAGGCAAGAATACTGGAGGGGGCTGCCATTTCCTCCTCCAGGGGATCTTCATGACCCAGGGATGGAATCTAGGTCTTCCGCATTGCAGGCAGTCTCCTGCATTGCAGGTGTATTTTTTACTGACTGAGCCACCAGCCCTAAATTGCCATGCCATGTTCCAGATGTTTGCTCTCAACTTCAGTGGTTACCTTATTGCACACCAGTTACAAATGAAAAGCCCACCAGCAGTATGGGAACTATGGTCTGAGGGGTGCTGGGCTAAGAGACATCAAATACTCAGAATGTCCCTTGCTTCTGTGCCTAGAATGGATATCTAGTGTTCAGCAAAGATGATTTGCCCATGTTCAGATAGGGTTGTGCCTAATAATAGATGGATGCTATCCAGTTTGGGGGTTAGTTGGTTATTTTTTAGTTTGGTATAAACGGGCCCCTTGAACTTACAATTAAAAAAAAACAAACACATATTGAATAACTCCAGCTCCACGATTTAAAAGCCACTGGGTCTTGGAAAGTTTCTTAAGCTTGAGAGATTTCATTTCTCTGATTTATAAAAATGGCAATAATATTAGTAATCTGTCTCATATGGTTGTGAAGATTAATGAGGTAACATGTATGTACGTGTTTTGTAAGCTGTTAAGAACTCTACACATATGTGAATTAACAGTATTACTATTCCCAAATTCTCCCTCAATAATTCATTTCAGCATGCCATGCCCAGAGGAGAGGAAATTAGAAAAATCTGATCATGTGTTCCAAACAACTTGATTTTACTTGTACTATTAGTTTCTGGGAATGCTTGGGAGCTAATATGTGTGTGAATTGCAGATACTGAAAAGATCTCTTTGTTAGATTAACAACAGGCTCCTCTGCATATCTTGTTTGTGTGCAGAGGGCTCCTAATTAATAACATAAGTGGGGATAATGGTCACTGAATTCCACCCTCTAATCATGGCCTCCATTTTGCAGTTACCCTCAGGGGTATGCGAGGCAGGAGTGAGTCCCGAATAACTCCCACCATACTGCCTGCTGCCATCTGTGAGCTCCACGGCTTCACGACAGCACAACTTCTCGAAATGGAATAGGGGAAGGAAGGCAGCAGCCTCGGGCTTTACAACAAGAATCCGGCTCCATAACAGAGCACTGCTCAGTGAGACTGTCCAGCGGCGCATTTATTTTAGACATAAATAGAATAACAATTTTAGATTACTGCAAGTATTTTCCTTCACTCTTCTAAGATTAAAATATCTCTCTCATGTGTCTCTCCTATCTTCTCTGTTTAAAAAAATCTCTTTAAAACAGATTTACTGTCTGATAGTCTCATTCCAGTTTGAAATTAAAAGGCAGGAACAGTATTGGGGCCTCCTAGCTGGGTTTTATTTTGACCTTCTATAGAAAAAAAAAATTCCTTTAAATATGTTTTCTAGTTCACTATCCACTGCATATATTTCTTATTTTTATGAGTAAAACTACAAAAAAAAAAAAAATCCCTCAGAGAGGAGGCAATCTCTAGTGACTGACTTGCCATAAATCACTTTGTTTATTTAATATGGCCTCGGTTTCATACCATATTCATGCCTTCTGTATTATCCCAATAATACAGTTTAATAACTGTAATTGTCTTACAGAATCTTTATGAAAACTGAGTATGTCTTGGGTGTGGGGGAAACCAAGAAATAATACATTTTATCTAATGAGAAAGCACATTTTTTAGGTACAGTGGCTGCAGTTGGTGGGTGATCTACAGTTTAAGAAGCAGACCTAATAGGCACACTCCCAAGCAAAGACCAGTGGAATGTTCAGGGCCACTGAACTTCAGCTGTTGACAGTGACCTCAATTAAAAAAAATTTTATTGGAGTATAGTTGCTTTACAACGTTGCATTAGTTTCTGCTTACAGCAAAGTGAATCAGCTGTATGGATGCATATGTCCCCTCTTTGTCACGGAAGAGCATTGAGTAGAGCTCCCTGTGCTCCGTTCTTACTAGCTACCTGTTCTATACGTAGCAACGCGTGTATGTCAACCCTAATCTCCCAATCCACCCCACCTCCCCACTCCCCACTTGGGGTCCACACCATTTGTTTTCTACATCTGTGTCTCCATTTCCGCTTTGCAAAGAGGCTCATCTGTACCATTTTTCTAGATTCCATGTATATGCATTTATATACGATATTGTCTTTCTCTTTCCGACTTACTTCACTGTGTATGACCATCTCTAGCCCATCTGTGGGGCATCCCCTGACAGTCCATTGGTTAGGACTCTGCACTTTACTGCCAAGGGCCCAGATTCAATCTCTGGTCTGGGAACGAAGAGCTCACAAGCCATGTGGTTCAGTCAAAACAAAGAACATACCTATGTCCCTTTAAATTACAACTAACAGCCAGTGGAACATTTAATAGAATTAAGAGTGAATAGGATCATAAAAATGATAAAATAGAAAACATTTTAGTGATAAGAACTATGAATGACAGCATTTTAAGGTAAGTATTGGTTACATCATAGAATAAGGGGGGAAGAGGAAAGAATTCAGTGAGTTTTCTCAATTTTTCTGGACTCTATGCTACGTGCTATGCTTAGTCACTCAGTTGTGGCCAACACTTTGCAACCCCATGGACTGTAGCCCACCAGGCTCCTCTGTCCATGCGGATTCTCCAGGCAAGAATACTGGAGTGGGTTGTCATTCCCTTCTCCAGGGGATCTTCCCGATCCAGGGATCGACCCCATGTCTCCTGCATTGCAGGCGGATTCTCTACTGTCTGAACCACCAGGGAAGCCCTCCAACTCTATACAAGTCCCCAAATCAGAACTTCTCTTCCTGTGCTAATTCATATTCTATTTTACTCAAAGTTCCACCTTATTCAAGTGAATTATGGGGTACCCATAGTTAGAGGTATAATTTAACTGTGACCTTCTATGCCCAGTTCAATAAGAGCTCTTAGCTCTGTGGCCTAAAATGTGTTCATTTAGGTTCTGGCACAATACTAATTCCTGTGTTTATAGTAATATTAACAACCAGGATATACCTCTACGAAGCACTCTGTGTAACTCTTAAGTCTTCCAAACAATACATCTTGTCCATATACAATGTCTGCTGCTACTGTGAGGTTGACACTATTCTGAGTAAGAAGCCAAGGATATGCCAGGTTCTAGCCACATCTTTCGGAGAAGGCAATGGCACCCCACTCCAGTACGCTTGCCTGGAAAATCCCATGGATGGAGGAGCCTGGTAGGCTGCAGTCCACGGGGTCGCTGAGTTGGACACGACTGAGTGACTTCACTTTCACTTTTCACTTTCATGCATTGGAGAAGGAAATGGCAATCCACTCCAGTGCTCTTGCCTGGAGAATCCCAGGGACGGGGGAGCCTGGTGGGCTGCCATCTATGAGGTCGCACAGAGTCGGACAGGACTGATGCGACTTAGCAGCAGCAGCAGCAGTCACATCTTTAAATCTGCTATGATTTAAGTCTACCAGCCATGGAACTGAATCAGGGGATGAGTAAGTAAGAACCAATAACAAGGTTTTAGAAGGTGGCACCAAGGAAAGTTACAACATAGGATAGAAGCAAAAACTGAAAGTAAGTAAGGTAACTGGTTTGGACATGAGTGGCTTGAGAATCCAGCTAGAAGGATCCTTTTAATTAGCTTGTTTGTCTTGGCTCTCCTCCACTCAATCTTTAAACCTGTGTTCTGTTTTCTGGTCCAAGGTTTTCCTGGGAGAAATTATCTGCAAATAGTATGTCTATCCAGGCACAGTTTCTCAAGCTTGTGAAAGTGTTAGTTGCTCAGTTGTGTCCGATTCTTTGCAACCCCGTGGAAAGTAGCCTGCCAGGTCTTCCTCTGTCCATGGAATTCTCCAGGCAAGACTACTGGAGTGGGTTGCCATTCTCTTCTTCAGGGGATCTTTCTGACCGAGAGATTGAACACGGGTCTCCTGCATTGCCGGCAGATTCTTTACCATCAGAGCCACCAGGGAAATCCATTCTCAAGCTTAATCCCTGTGAATGCATCTTCTCCATTTCAGTATGTTTCTGAAGATTCCAGAGATTCATTGACTTCTTAGTCCTCAATTCCTCTATTTTTGCACACACCACTTCCTTATTCTAAGTTTGGCCATATCTGTCTTCCTCCATGCTCAAGTAGTTCCCTCCCTGGCTTTTGTATGTCTTGCTCTAATTTCCTTGTTTTTATGACTCGATTATTTATTTTTGTACCTGATGACTACCCTTGATTCTTTTCATCTGTGTGGCGTTAACCAGAGCAGCTGGTCCTTCTGTTAGCTCCTCGCATTGACATCTCTCTGTTGTCTCACCTACAACTGGGTAAAAATAGCAATAGCTTCTGCCAGCTTTGGTCATGGATCAAATTGCTAACATCCACTGGATCATCGAAAAAGCAAGAGAGTTCCAGAAAAACACTTACTTCTGCTTTATTGACTACGCCAAAGCCTTTGACTGTGTGGATAACAACAAACTAGAAAATTCTTAAAGAGATCGGACTACCAGACCACCTGACCCGCCTTCTGAGAAATCTATATGCAGGTCAAGAAGCAACAGTTAGAACTGGACATTCAACAACAGACTGGTTCCAAATCAGGAAAAGAGTACGTCTAGGCTGTATATTGTCACCCTGCTTTTTTAACTTATATGCAGAGTACATCATGAGAAACGCTGGGCTGGAGGAAGCACAAGCTGGAGTCAAGATTTCCGGGAGAAATATCAGTAACCTCAGATATGCAGATGACATCACCCTTATGGCAGAAAGCAAGGAAGAACTAAAGAGCCTCTTGACGAAAGTGAAAGAGGAGAGTGAAAAAATTGACTTAAAACTCAACATTCAGAAAACAAAGATCATGGGTTCCGGTCCCATCACTTCATGGCAAATAGATGGGGAAACAATGGACATAGTGACAGACTTTATTTTCTTGGGCTCCAAAATTACTGCAGATGGTGACTGAAGCCATGAAATTAAAAGATGCTTGCTCCTTGGAAGAAAAACTATGACCAACCTAGGCAGCATATTAAAAAGCAGAGACATTCCTTTGCAAACAAAGGTCCGTCTAGTCAAAGCTATGGTTTTTCCAGTAGTCATGTATGGATGTGAGAGCTGGACTATAAAGAAAGCTGAGTGCTGAAGAATTGATGCTTTTGAACTGTGGTGTTGAAGAAGACTCTTGAGAGTCCGTTGGACTGCAAGAAGATCCAACCAGACCATCCTAGAGGAAATCAGTCCTAAATATTCATTGGAAGGACTGATGCTGAAGCTGAAACTCCAATACTTTGGCTACTGATGCAAAGAACTGACTCACTAGAGAAGACCCTGATGCGGGGAAGGATTGAAGGCAGGAGGAAAAGGGGATGCCAGGGGATGAGATGGTTGGATGGCCGCACTGACTGGATGGATATGTATTTGAGTGAGCTCTGGCAGTTTAGGTTGAAGAGGGAAGCCTGGCGTGCTGCAGTCCATGGGGTCGCAAAGAGTTGGACATGACTGAGTGACTGAACTGAACTGAAAGAATCTGCCTGCAATGCAGGAGCCTCAGGAGACATGGGTTTGATCCCTGGGTCAGGAAGATCCCCTGGAGAAGGCAATGGCAACCCACTCCAGTATTCTTCTCTGGAGAATCCCATGGAGAGAGGAGCCTGGCAGGCTACAGTCCATAGGGTCGCAAAGAGTCAGACACAACTGAAGCAACTTAGCATGCAGGCAAAATTGAATAGGTTTTTGTTTTGTTTTTTCTTTAGTGTGTCTGTAAATTTCGTTTCAAAGGAAATATATATGTTGACCAGATAGTAATTAAAAGCATGCAATGTAAAGGAATATTCTGCAGGAGAGATTTTATTAGTCAACTTTTCCCCAGCCTCATTGAGATACCGTTTATAAAAAAATAAAATCTACCCATTTTAAGTGAACAGTTGGATGAATTTTGCTAACAGAATACTGACCAATTTTGGTCAGACCAAAATCATAATACATAGTTATTGGTTGTAGGTTTTTCATAGAAGCCATTTATAAGATTGCAGAATTTTCCTTCTAATCCTGGTTTGTTAAAAGTTTCTTTCTTTTTTCTTCTTCTTCTTCTTCTTTTTTTTTTTTTTTACTAGAAATGGGACTTGAATTTCGTCGGGTACATTTCTACACTGGATTGAGATTGTCAGATATTTTCTTCTTTTTTGGTTAGTTAGTCTATTGTGTTGCACTGAAGAATCCTTTGAATGATAAACCAATCTTGCATTCCTGGAAAAACTCCACTTGATCACTATGTATTATCTTTTTAAATACAATATCAGATTCAATTTTTTTTACTGCATTTTTTAGCATATTTTTTACTGTCAATACTTCAGCCACCTCATGCGAAGAGTTGACTCATTGGAAAAGACCCTGATGCTGGGAAGAACTGGGGGCAGGAGGAGAAGGGGACGACAGAGGATGAGATGGCTGGATGGCATCACTGACTCGATGGACATGAGACTGAGTAAACTTCGGGAGTTGGTGATGGACAGGGAGGCCTGGCGTGCTGCGATTCATGGGGTTGCAAAGAGTCAGACACAACTGAGCAACTAAACTGAAACTGAAAAATGTCTAGTTTTGGTATCAAGGTAATTTTGGTTTTGTAAAATGACTTGGGGGTTATTATGGACTGAATGTTTGTGTCCCTCCCAAAGTCATATGTTGAAGCCCAAATCCTCAATGTGATTGTATTTGAAGATGGGGTTTTTAGGAGGTAATTTGGATTGGGAGAGTGGGGCCCTCATGATGAGATTAGAACCATTATAAGAAGAGACTCCAGAGATCTTGAGCATGCCCTCTCTGTCTCTCTCTGTCTTCCTCTGTCTTCCCTTCCCCTCCCTCACGCACGCATACAGAAAACATTGTATGCACACAGTGAGATGGTGGCCATCTACAAGCCAAGAGAAGAAGTCTCAGATTGAAATCTACCTTGATGGCAACCTTGATTTTGGACTTCCCAGTTCCAGAACTGTGAGAAATGAATTTCAGTTGTTAAAGCCATTCAATCCATGTTATTTTATTGTGGCAGCCCAGCAGACTAAGACGGGGGACTGAGAGAGTCAATTCCTAGCATCCCTGAGGAGGAGAAAAGGGTCTGGAGCCCTAGAGAAGGAGCAAGGGGTCTGGGAAATCTCATGGAGAAAAAGACAAACTTTTTTTTACATTGCTTTGTTTTAGTTATGATAGCAATGTATCTTGCTCAAGGACATATTTCTCCTTAATAAGGCTTTCTGATCGTGGGAGTGGGTCTAATAAGACCTTTCTATTGCTAGTTCTAATTTTGTTAATTAAGATGTATTTGTGGAAGTGGGTCTGGTAAAAGTATATAAGGCCTTGATAAGACTAGTGAGTGGGGGCACTCTCCATTCCCCTTCTGATGTCTATGTCAGAAGCTTTCTCTGTTCCTTCTCAATTTAATAAGACTCTGCTACACAAAAGCTCTTGAATTATCAAGCCTGGTCCCTGGTCCTTGAAGCTAAATTTTCTTCTTCAGAGATCACAAATCTTTTCACCATAAGCTATGAGGACATACTGTCCATTTCAACTTTCTGGAAGAGTTTGTATAGAGTGAGCAGTTTTTATTCCTGAAATGATTGGTTGAATCCCCAGAGAAGCCATCTAGGACTGGAGTTTCCTTGTGGGAGTGTTTTTAACTACAAATTTAAGTTCCTTAATAGATATCGGATATTCATATTTTTTTTATTTATGAGTGAGCATTGATATATTGTGTCTTTGAAATAATTTGCACATTCATTTAAGTGGTTGAATTTATTGTTTTTAAGTTTAAAGAAATAGAATTTCCTTATCATCCTTTTAATAGCTATAGAATCTTTAGTGATGTCACCTTTCTCATTTATTATATATTTTTAATTGAGATATAATTGACCTACAATATTTTATTAGCTTCAAATGTAGAACATAGTAAGTTGATATTTGTGTACATTGTGAAATAATCACCACAATAAGTCTAGTTAACATCTTTCACCTTACATAGTTTCAAAATGATCTGTCTCATAGTTCATATTTTCTCTCATGGCTAGTAATTTATCAAATTTATTACTCTAAGAAATACCTTTGGCTTCATTGATTTTCTTGTTTTTCTACTTTTTATTTTATTGATTGTCACTCTTCTCTTTATTATTTCCTTTCTACTACCTTTTTGGATTTAATTTGCTCTCTTTTTTTTCTAGTTTCTTAAAAGAATCCTGAGTTAATTGAGTTGATAGCTCTTTGTCTTGCTGAAATATGGTTATTTAGTGCTATAAATCCTCCCCTTACCAACACTGCTTTAGCAGCATCTCAGAAATTGTGTTACGCTATGCTTTAATTTTAGTTATTAAAAATATTTCCAATTCTCTTTTGATTTGTTCTTTTACCCATGACTTAGTTTTCAAAATATGGAGATTTTACAGTTAGCTTTCTGTGATTTCTAATTTAGTTTCCTCATTACAAAGGATATAAATTATATGAATTGAACCTTTTAAAATTTATTCTGACATGTCTTTTGGAGTAAAATATAGTCTATTTTATAAACATCCTTTGTGTGCTTGAGAAATGCTGGGTAGTGTGTTTTAAAACACTCAGGTTAGGTTTGTTGATTGTGTTAAAATCTATTTTATAGCCTTAATATTTTACTTGCATTTCCTATCAATTATAGAGAGGGAGAGATATTGAAATCTATGACTATAATTGTGGGTTTCTCTACTTCTCCTTGTAGTTCTATGTTTTCCTTCATATATTTTGAAGCTGTGTTATTAGGGTGTTGTCTTCCCTCGTGGCTCAGATGGTAAAGAATCCGCTTGCAGTGCAGGAGAACTCTTTCATGTATTATATATTTTTATATTAGGCTATAAGCATTACATCAGGGTATAAATGTTTATGACTATTACATCCAGTTGATGAAACTATCCCTTTAACATTATGTAATAACTTTTGGGAGGTTTCCCTGGTGTTTCCATGATAAAGAATGCGCCTGCCAATGCAGGAGATGCAGATTCAATCCCTGGGTCCAGAAGATCCCCTGGAATGGGAAATGGCAACACATTCCAGTATTCTTACCTGGAAAATCCCATGGACAGAAGACCCTAGTGGACTACAGTGCATGAGGTTGCAAAAGAGTCAGACATGACTTAGCAACTCAAAAACAACAATAACATTTTGCTGATAATATTCTTTGATCTGAAATACACTTTATCTGATATTTATATGGTCACTCTAACTTCATTTGAAAGTAGCATGGTGTAGCCTTCCCATTCATTTACTTACTTTTTATTTGAAGTGTATTTCTTGTAGGCAGCAAATAATTTGATCTTGTTTCTTTACCCATTCTGAGAATCACTGCCTATTGATTGGCATAGTTAGGCCATTTACATGGATTTTATGGACGTTATTTGCAGGTATGTTAGATCTCCTAATGTTGTACTATAGCTCCGTTCACTGAAACTGTTCATTTTTCCTCATTGTCTTTTATGTCTTTATTTTATTTGGATAGCTTCTATTGCTACGCCTTCAAATTCACTAATATTTTGTTTCACAAAGCCTAATCTTCTTTTAATTTTATCCAGTGTGTTTTCGTCAAACATACTATAGTTTTCATTACTGGCAGTTTGATTTGAGACTTGCTGCCATCTTCCATGCCTCTACTTCAGTTTTTTGAATACACTGTATTTTCATCTCTGTCTAGTAGTTTGTCAACTCTACTTGTAGTGATAATAACCATTATAATGTGCTTGTCTGCTAATTCTAACATCTGTTTTAGTTCTGGGCAGGTTTCAATTAACTGATTTATGTCCTTGTTATAGATCTTATTTCCCTGCTTCTTTTCATGCCTAGTAATTTTTTTATTGGATTAAAACATTGTGAATTTTACCTTATTGGATGCTAGCTATTTTTATGTTTCTATAAACAGTATTTAGCTTTGTTCTAGAATGCAGTTAGGTTACTTGAAGCTAGTTTGATCCTATTGATTTCAGCTTTTAAGATTTGTTAGCTGAGACCAGAGCACTGCTCAGTCTAATTAAATTCTTATTAATGAGAAAAGAGCCTCTGTGTATTCTAAACAACGACTCATAAATCATCAGAATCCAGGGGCACAGCACTGTTCCTTGCCCTGTATGAGCACTGAATAGTCTTACCTCTTATCCTTTTAAGTGGTGTTGAGTGATTTTCTCTGGCCTCAGTTTCCTCCCATGATGTGCTGATCAGTATTCAGTTGAATACTCAGGGGAGGCCCTCTGTAGATCTACAGAGATGTCTGTGCATCTCTTTTTTCTCTGCTATTTTTTCCTGCAAACTCTCCCTAGACTCTGAGTTCTGCTTGCTCAATGCAAGGACAAAAGATGGAGAGAGAACTAGTGTTATATCTTGTCACAAATAAAACTCCAGAGGTGTTTTTCTGATGTGTAAATGTTTTAATTAAGCATTTGCTGACATTATTTCCCACATAGAAGGAATCACAAATGTGGCTTATAATTTCAATATGGAAAAAAAATTTCTCATCTCAGCGATCAATGCAAAGAAATAGAGGAAAACAATAGAATGGGAAAGACTAGAGATTTCTTCAAGAAAATTAGAGATACCAAGGGGACATTTCATGCAAAAATGGGCTCAATAAAGGACAGAAATGGTATGGACCTAACAGAAGCAGAAGATATTAAGAAGAGGTGGCAAGAATACACAGAAGAACTGTACAAAAAAGATCTTCACGACACAGATAATCACATTGGTGTGACAACTCACCTAGAGCCAGATATCCTGGAATGTGAAGTCAAGTGGGCCTTAGAAGCATCACTACAAACAAAGCTAGTGGAGGTGATGGAATTCCAGTTGAGCTATTTCAAATCCTGAAAGATGATGCTGTGAGAGTGCTGCACTCAATATGTCAGCAAATTTGGAAAACTCAGCAGTGGCCACAGGACTGGAAAAGGTCAGTTTTCATTCCAATCCCAAAGAAAGGCAATGCCAAAGGATGCTCAAACTACCGCACAATTGCACTTATCTCACACGCTAGTAAAGTGATGCTTAAAATTCTCCAAGCCAGGCTTCAGCAATACGTAAACCGTGAACTTCCAGATGTTCAAGCTGGTTTTAGAAAAGGCAGAGGAACCTGAGATCAAATTGCCAATGTCCACTGGATCATGGAAAAAGCAAGAGAGTTCCAGAAAAATATCTCTTTCTGCTTTATTGACTATGCCAAAGCCTGTGTATGGATCATATTAAACTGTGGAAATTTCTGAAAGAGATGGGAATACCAGACCACCTGACCTGCCTCTTGAGAAACTTGTATGTAGGTCAGGAAGCAGCAGTTAGAATTGGACATGGAACAACAGATTGGTTCCAAGTAGGAAAAGGAGTACGTCAAGGCTGTATATTGTAACCCTGCTTATTTAACTTATATGCAGAGTACATCATGAGAAACGCTGGTCTGGAGGAAGCACAAGCTGGAATCAAGATTGCCGGGAGAAATATCAATAACCCTAGATATGCAGATGACGCCATCCTTATGGCAGAAAGTGAAGAAGAACTAAAGAGCCTCTTGATGAAAGTGAAAGAGGAGAGTGAAAAAGTTGGCTTAAAGCTCAACATTAGAAAACTAAGATCATGGCATCTGGTCCCATCACTTCATGGGAAATAGATGGGGAAACAGTGGAAACAGTGGCTGACTTTATTTTTCTGGGCTCCAAAATCACTGCAGATGGTGACTGCAGCCATGAAATTAAAAGACACTTGCTCCTTGGAAGGAAAGTTATCACCAACCTAGACAGTAGATTAAAAAGCAGAGACAGTACTTTTCCAATAACGGTCCATCTAGTCAAAGTTATGGTTTTTCCAGTAGTCATGTATGGATGTTAAGAGTTGGACTGTAAAGAAAGCTGAGTGCCAAAGAATGGATGTTTCTTAATTGTGGTGTTGGAGAAGACTCTTGAAGCCCTTTGGACAGCAGGGAGATTCAACCAGTCCACCCTAAAGGAAATCAGTCCTGAATATTCATTGGAAGGACTGATGCTGAAGCTGAAACTCCAATACTTTGGCCACCTGATGCGAAGAACTGACTCATTTGAAAAGATCCTGATGCTGGAAAAGATTGAAGGCAGAAGGAGAAGAGGACAACAGAAGATGAGATGGTTGGATGGCATCACCGACTGAATGGACATGGGTTTGAGCAAGCTCCAGGAGTTGGTGATGCACAGGGAAGCCTGGTGAGCTGCAGTCCATGGGGTCACAAAGAGTTGGACATGACTGAGCAACTGAACCGAGACTTTTAAATTTATAATTATGTTTTAAGGATTTTTCTTAGTGTTTTATACTTTTGCACTGTTCATAGTGTAATTTTAATGAATAATGCATCAACCAGTTAATGTACCATTATTTACATGGTTATCTGCCAATATTTGTATTGACTTGTCTTTCAAATTTTCACTGTTACAATATAACATTAAAACAAATATCTTCATGTCACTTAATTTCCTTAAGATTGGTTTCCAGGACTTCTTGTCCTTTGTATAATTTACAGGGTATAAAAGTCATATTGGCTTTTTGTTGTTTTTGGTGTTATACTAGGTTACTGTACTAGAGAATTCATCTATTTATTCATGATTTTTCAGTTCACCCAGCATTTATAAAGGGTTATGTGTGTACCAAAAATATCAGTATAATAGATGCAATATAAAATTTAGTGGGAAGCCAAATAAATAGACTAATAATAATAACACATGATAATAATTCAATAATGCAATAATGGAAGTATCTACCAAAGGCTGTAGTTATATGCCTAACTCAGCTTGGGATAATCAGAGAGATCTCAAAAGAGGTAGCATCTATTTTAAGTCCTAAGGATGAGAAGGGGGTATTTATAAATAAAAAGTTGAAGGAAGTATATACTTGAAGAATGAATCACCTGTGTAATGTTTTCATTTTGATGAATAAAAAATAAAACCTGTCTCCTTTCATGACACATGTTGTCTTGTACCTATTACATTGCTGATTTTTTTTCACATATCACCCTTTAAAAATATTTGGTGAATGAGATAACCAATGAATAAATGGATGAATTTCTAAGAACAGTAACTTAGTATTAAATCATTATCATCAGCAGAACAATAAAATACCATTACATAAAACATGTGACCTTTACAAATTGTCCTCAGATGACGTCACCATCCTTATCTTTTAGATTTCTCTCTGTGGACCTTATGTTCTAGTCACATCAAACTCTTTACTGTTACCTGATTATAGCTCTGCACCTTGTGAAGGCACACTAATGGAATACCACACATTAATTAAAAAAAAAGCAACAAAATCTCACTCTCACTCTATATAATATGAAAAAAGAGGTAATGCTGACAAAGAAAAATAAATGAATTCACAGATTCATATTCTAGTACCACTTATGTAAATTAAGTACTATTTGGTGATGACTTTTACCACAAGGAAGGGTTGCTAAGAAAGATTATCTTACATGGATACAAGGCAGAAGGATGAAGCATGCCCTTCATAGTCATGCTGAATGGATAAACCTGCCTAAGTATCTACTGACTTGAGAGACACATGCCCACTGATTAGCAGCAGACATTTTACAACTCTTTGAACTTGGAAGTTAATTTGTAGGAAGCTAATTAGATGCAAATGATTTTCTCCAGAAAAGAAGATAAATCTGAATATTACACACTTTCCCCTTGTAAGATAAGACAGCTTTTAATTTAGTTTGGTAATTTTATTTCAATATTATTTAATTTTTTCATATCCATATCTATATATCTTCTGAACTTCTTTTTGTGTTTCCTATAGCACTTCACCAACTTTCTAACATTCTAAAATATATTTAATTATACTCTTAATGATGGATACTTTTTTTCCCTGAAGCTTGGAAATCTATATTTTTATCTCTTTTTTTCACCCCTGATTTGAGAGCTTGCATGTTTTATTTGAGTTATCTTTTCCAGTGATAATTTCTTTAGTTCTTATTTTTTATTTTTTTCTTTAATTTCATATTTTAAGCAAATTATTTTAATTCATGAAAACTGCCGGTCTATACTTTTCTGATGCTTAGTAGCATGATTAATTTTTGTTGTGGAGGGAGTTCACATTTCAGTCTTTCCTTTAACTTGAGTCTGATGGACACAAGATAATCTGTCTTCAGTTTTTAATCACCTCTAAATGGAGACTGTTCTTTATGAGGGATGGGTATAGAAATGCAGTGGCAGAAAGGTGAAAACTGCTGGTCTACACTTTTCCAGTGCCTAGTAACATGTTTAATTTTTGTTGTGGAGGGAATTCATATTTCAGTCTTTCCTTTTAACCTGAGTCTGATGGGCACAAGATAATCCGTCTTCAGTTTCTGATCACCTCTAAATGGAGATTGTTCTTTATCAGGGATGGGTATAGAAATATAGTGGCAGCAAACAGAGAGACGTGAGCATCAAAGAACCCACATTCATTCCCATTCTCATGTTGAGATATGCGCCCTGCTCTAGACTAGTAAGAAGTCTTTCTGGCTTTTTGTGAAGCCATTGATATAATAGGTATTCTGTGCAGTGATTTTGCATTGATTTATCATCTACTGATCAAGATCGGCAACATCAGGACTTCAAGACTTTCATTTATCGTCCTACGTTTTACCATAGTACCAGCCTACTAAGATTAGTCCTACTAAGGAATAGCCCGTGAAGATGTCATCGCTGCAGGTTTCTCTCTGTCCCCCTGCCTCCTTTGTCAATATGCTGTGTCAACAAAGGTCTGACAATTGGCCTTCTCTTCTAAGAAAGGAGTACATGATTTACCCATTTGTTGCTCTCATATTTACTCAATAAGCATTTGTTAGGCATTTATTTTAACTCTTACTGTGCAAAAAGAGCACAAGAACGTGCCAGCACAGCCAGAACATGCTTTCGCCCACCTACCCTCTGGCACAAGTTTGTAGTCATGGTGAAAACTCATTTCAGGCAGAGGTAACAACCAAATAAAATCCACTGAGCTCGCTGTGTTGCAAAAAGGTCAGCAGGACAGGGATTGATGGAGCATGTTCTGAACCACGTGGAGATCTGAGCCCATTCTGAATCCTGTCTCGGCTCTTACCATCAGCCAGGGCTGATTTTCACTGTACTTAGCAACTCATTACCATGTTTTATCCTCATGTCTGTTTTCTGCTTGACTTGTTTTAAGCTGTAGTCTCTGACATAGTGCTCAGTTTTTCCCCAACAAGCAGGTGTCTCTGATTCTGCGTGTGTGTGTGCGTGTGTTAGCCACTCAGTTGTGACCAACCAACTCTTTGCAACCCCATGGACTGTAGGTTGCCAGGCTCTTCTGGCCATGAAATTCTCCAGGCAAGAGTACTGGAGTGGGTCGCTATTCCCTTCTCCAGTTGATCTTTCCAACCCAGAAACTGAACCTGGGTCTCCCGTTTTATAGGCAGATTCTTTAACCTAGTCTGGCATATACAATTTGAGATCTCTTCCTACCACATCTCCTTGTCTTATATTTTTTACTTTATGTATTCTGAAGAAAAGAGGAAATGCAAAATTTTCAGGTTGTCATCTGTTTTTGATTTTTTTTTTGTTTTTTTGTTTTTGATTTTTTATAAATGCAGATTCATGTGGTCCTCAGGCAAAGGAAAAGAGTCAAGTTGATTCTCCCTGCCTCCAGATTTTTGAGCAATAATTTTCCTTGGAATTTACCTCTTTTCTGAGTTTGACTGTGTCAGTGAAGTAGAGCTGATCAGATTCGGTGATGCCAGCTCATGCTACAAATCTCACACAAGATATAAAAGCATAATGCTGATTTACTAAATTTCACTGGGAATTATGACTGTAAAGGAACAGACACTGTTCACATCTCCCAAGTGCATTTTTTTTTTTTTTTTTTTTTTTTGGCTTGAGAGCAAGCTACATAGAAAGGTAGGTTATTAGAAGATAATGTGGTGAGCATGAGTTGGAATAAAATGAGTTAGTGCAATGTTGAGGATGTTTAGTGGTATCAGGCCTAATGCCTTAATGATTCCATCTTTACAATAGGATCCCATCTATCAGAAAGACCCAGTGTTCATATCAGCCTGAGGGCTCCCTCATAGTCAGGGCTGAAACAATCTCAGCCAACATTTGTATCCAGTTTTCTTTCCCCCATACTTCTTCAACTAAAATAATTATTTTGATATGTATAGAACATGATAATTTCCTGTCTTTTTTCCTTCCTTCTTCCAGGCATGTGCTAATATGCACCTTCCCATTCTGGTGAATGTAAGCAGGCACATATGATTGGCTTTGGCCAGTTATTTGAGCTTAGAAGCCATTAAGAGCCTGCAAGTGGTTTGCAACATTCCCCTTACCCTGCCAGGGTGATGAGTGAGGACTTCCTCATCCTATGCCTCCAAGTGAGGATGACTTGGAGGAGTCTCAACCAACCCGGAATCATAAAAATGATGTAAAGCTTTGTTATTTTAAGCTCCTAAAATTTGAGTATTGATTGCTACCATAGTATTTTGGGTTCCTGGATCCAGTTTCAATGTGTGCCTGTGCCTGTGTGTGTGTGAGGTTTCCCCTCACACCAACAAGCAATCCTTTGGACACAGCTGAATATCCTACATTTTAACAGAATTCTGACACTATCTACCTGGAGATAGCATCAGAATCCACAGGCTAAGGGCTCAGTCCCACAAGACCCTCCCTCCCCTAATAAAGATGCCAGTCACAAGCGCAGGTTATCACCCATGCTTCTGACCAATGGGCTATAGATTGGAGGTTCCCAAGACCCCCTCCTTAGTTTTGATTAATTTGCTAGAGTGGCTCACAGAACTCAGAGAAACATTTTACTTACTAGATCACTGGTTTATTATAAAAGGATTTAACTCAGGAAGAGCCAGGTGGAAGAAGTGCATGGAGCAAAGTGTAGGGAAAGGGCATAGAGCTTCCAGCATGCCACTCTCTCCAAACCCCCACGTGTTCACCAGTGGGAAGCTCTCTGACCCCTCTCCTTTTGTTTTTGTGGAGTGGGGGAGCCTCCAATACATAGGTGTAATTGATTAAATCTTTGGTCACTGGCAACTAAACTTGATCTTCAACCCTTCTTCCCTCCTTGGAGGTCAGGGTGTGTATGTGGAAGAGAGTGTGGAGGTCAGGAACCTTAATCACAAGGCTCTGATAACCAGTGGGTCTACAATCAGTTCAGCCACGTAACAAGAGACACCTTTATTACTTTCCTCACAGGGAATTCCAAGGGTTTTAGGAGCTCTGTGCCAAGAACACTGGATGAAGGCTCGATATATTTCTTATTATAAATCATAATATCACACGTGGCACAGTCAGGATTATGCTGACAGTTACTGGTACCTTGATATATGGAGTGCTAGCAGACAACCCTAACGGTGTGATATTGGCTTAATGGCTTACATGCTTGATAGTGAGGACAGTTATTTTTTTTTTCACCATAGACCAGAAGAATGAGAGTCTCTACTACATAGTGGCTAAATACTTGGTAAAATGAACAGCTGTAATAACGAAGTCATTCATATAGGCTTTAGATACACATAGATAAACGGAGAAAGAGAGGCAAGAGGAACAGCAGTAATGATATATTCAAAGTAAGAATTACGATTCCAAAGGAATTCAAGTGTGGTCATTGCTCATGAACTGACTTCAATAAAATGGAGAAGCTAAAACTATGTTTTAGAAAATTCTGCTGTCAAAAGAATCAACAACTTTGACTAAAATAGACCCTGACTGCTTGATTCCTTAAAAGATCCTGGGGCTCTCTACCATCTATAGGCAAGAAGACAACTGAGAGAGTTGCTTAGGTTCTAAGAAGAACAACTTGATGATGTCCAATTCAGATACAAACAAGGAGAACAATGTAATTTAAAAAAAGCAGGGAGCGGGGAGGCAGGAGAAGATAAAGAAAAATTACCCAGGGAGAAAACTGGACAAGTTACCTAAGGAAGAGAACCAGTGCCTATTCAAGAATCACTCTTCCTACCAATTTTGGAGGGGGGTGGGTATTATCAATATGTTTTTTGGAAATTTTTCAGAGTTGAGACAGACAAATCTCTGTTTTCTGGGATTGAAGTTTTCTTTGTGACTACAATTCATCCTCTGCCAGAATATTTACAGCAGTTATCTGTCCTGGTTCCACTACCATATTGGATTTTGGAGATGTTTATAGTCACCCTGCTTATTTAACTTATATGCAGAGTACAACATGAAAAACGCTGGGCTAGAGGAAGCACAAGCTGGAATCAAGATTGCTGGGAGAAATATCAATAACCTCAGATATGCATATGATGCCACCCTTAAGGCAGAAAGTGAAGAAGAACTAAAGAGCCTCTTGATGAAAGTGAAAAGAGGAGAGTGAAAAAGTTGGCTTAAAGCTCAACATTAGAAAACTAAGATCATAGCATCCGGTCCCATTACTTCATGGCAAATAGATGGGGAAACAGTGGAAACAGTAGCTGACTTTATTTTTCTGGGCTCCAAAATCACTGCAGATGGTGATTGCAGCCATGAAATTGAAAGATGCTTACTCCTTGGAAGGAAAGTTAAGACCAACCTAGACAGCATGTTAAAAAGCAGAGACATTACTTTGCCAACAAAGGTCCGTCTAGTCAAGGATATGGTTTTTCCAGTGTATTGATGTAAGAGTTGGACTATAAAGAAAGCTGAGCACAGAAGAATTGATGCTTTTGAACTGTGGTGTTGGAGAAGACTCTTGAGGGTCCCTTGGACTGCAAGGAGATCCAACCAGTCCATCCTAAAGGAGATCAGTCCTGGGTGTTCATTGGAAGGACTGATGTTGAAGGTGAAACTCCAATACTTTGGCCACCTGATGCGAAGAGCTGACTCATTGGAAAAGACCCTGATGCTGGGAAAGACTGAGGGCAGGAGGCGAAGGGGACGACAGAGGATGAGATGGTTGGATGGCATCACTGACTCGATGGCCATGGTTTTGGGTGGACTCCGGGAGTTGGTGATGGACCGGGAGGCCTGGTGTGCTGCGGTTCATGGGGTCGCAAAGAGTCGAACACGACTGAGTGACTGAACTGAACTGATAGCCCTTCATATAAAGAAGAGTCACATCTAGACTTAATACCAAGATACTGCACAAACCACCATATTCCTCAGATACTCTGGGTTGGGGAATTGATGTCATGATTAGAAAAGACTTTTGTATTAAGTGTCATGAGTTGGGGGTTACATTTTACATGTGTGGGAGAGAAAACTAAATGTTTTCTTACCGGAAGTGTGAACCATGGTAGTCACTAGAGCTATTCACCAAGTTTTTAGTTATTTCCCTTCTGCAAACATACAATTGCCTAATCCTTTGATGAGAGTCATGACAATTTGACCTGGTTTTGCCTAAGGAAATATGAGTAGCTGTGATTTGTGTGACTTCCAAAAAGAAGTCTTTAAAAGTCAGTGCATGCTTTGTTATGTCCTTCTCTCCCTGGTGACTGGCGATGTTCCAGATGGTGAAAGCTCTGTCATCCTCATCTCTGTGTGACTGATGTGAGATGAGCATGTAGCATGACCAATAAATAAAACTATAATGTTTTAGCTACTAAAATTTTGGAAGCTTTTTTGCTGTGGTGCAGTATAACTCATTCTGATTG
Organism: Cervus elaphus; assembly: GCF_910594005.1. Classification (NCBI taxonomy): domain Eukaryota; kingdom Metazoa; phylum Chordata; class Mammalia; order Artiodactyla; family Cervidae; genus Cervus; species Cervus elaphus. The sequence continues at coordinate 106,748,708 of NC_057832.1, read as the reverse complement.
ATACCACCCCAAACCAGATAAATTAAAATAAATATTATAGCCCATTTTCCTCATGATTGTGAGAGTCCTAGATAAAATATTAGCAAATGAAAGCCAGTACTCTCAAAAATACATCATAAACATGAAATAATGTTTTGATAAAAAATTCACTGCCTTAATAGATTATAGAAAAAAAAAATCATATGCTCCCTGGTGGCTCAGTCCATAAAGAATCCACCTGCAATGCAGGAGACCGGAGTTTGATCCCTGGGTTGGGAAGATCCCCTGGAGGAGGAAATGGCAGCCCACTCCAGAATTCTTGCCTGGAAAATCCCACGGACAGAGGAGCCTGGCGGGCTACAGTCCATGGGGTCACAAAGAGTCGGGCATAACTTAGTGACTAAACCACCACCACTATGTTCTAAGAATGCAATGATACTTTTAATAGAAAATGTATACATTTAATTCACTGCATTAAAAGATAATAGAAAAAAAATGCTCACCTCAAGAGATACAGGAAAAAATTTTTAATAGCACTCAAGACTGATTTAATAAGCTAAAATAGAAGGAAACTAACTTGCTACAAGACAACAAGACCCTCTACAATATGCACAATCATAAATGGGTAAGCATTGTAATTGTTGCCTACAGATTTAGGAACAAGACAGGGATTCCCATTTTTACTACTTTTATTTAACGCTATAGTAGAAGGCCAAAACTGGAATAAAATAAGGAAAATAAATTAAGATGTAATGATTGGAAAGGGATACATAAATGTCTTATTACTGGACATGTTATTATTTTCACAGGAAATCTTAAAGCACCTAGAGACAATCAACAGAATTAGAGCATGATAGCTGGAAGCAAGATTAAAATGCTCAAATATGAATTCAGATCTAGCCAACAGCAACACACAATTTGAAGAACATTGAAAATACTCAAATGGAAGGAAAGATAGTATGTATTGTGAAGTGAAGTCGCTCAGTCGTGTCCGACTATTTGGGACCCCATGGACTGTAGCCCACCAGGCTTCTCCACCCATGGAATTTTCTAGGCATGAATACTGGAGTGGGTTGCCATTTCCTTCTCCAGGGGATCTTCCTGACCCAGGGATTGAACCCGGGTCTCCCGCATTGCAGGCAGACTCTTTACCATCAGAGCCACCAGGGAATCTCCCATAGTATGTGTTAATGAATACAAAAACTTGGTATTATAATGATGGTGCTGGGCTGTGCTCAGTCACTTCAGTCCTATCTGACCGTTTGCAACCTATGGAGTCTTTGTGACCCTGTGAACAATAGTCCGCCAGGCTCTTCTGTTCACTGAATTCTCCAGGCAAGAATACTGGAATGGGTTGCCGTGCCATCCTCCAGGAGATCTTCCCGACCCAGGAAATGTACCCATATCTCCGGCGTCTCCTGAATTGCAGGCAGGTTCTTTATCCACCTGGGAAGCCCCATAATGATGGTAGCTCTCCTCAATATTATCTACAGAGAAGAACGTAACTTTTCTATGAAGTTATATATCTAGTTACAAAGAATACAGCAAGAGGGTACATTTTGACATGCTCTAAGGGTAAGAACCGTGTGAAAAGGGAGAAAATGTCTCTAAATGAAGCTATCTGAAGACGGAAAGATGGATTCAGCTTCTATTTAAAAGCTATAGTTTCATCCTTATCTACGAAGTAAACTTATATATGACAGACATTACAATCCATGGCACCTGCAAATACTATTTTGTGTTGTATTGAATACAACTGCAATTAAAATCACAAGATATTTTGTAAAAATTGACCATTTGTTTATGAAATATTCATGGGTGCATAAAGGACCTAAATAGCCAGAACAATCGGAAAAAGTATAAAGAAGGGAAAATTTCCCTAATAACTATAAAGATCTATAACAAAACAATAGGAAGTAAGGAAGTGGGGGTATTGTAACATGGATAGGAAAACTGACTGATGTAAGAGTAAATGCAATATCATGGCCCTTGCATGACTGGAAATGAGGTATATTTCCTCAAAGAGAAATGGGAGGGGCCATTTAATAAATGGATCTGGTGGTCCTCCGCATGGGGAAAAGTTAATATATAAAATAGAATAAAACATCAATCCCAGAGTACAACACCATTGAATAATTTAGCATTTGAAAGAATATATATGAAATATAATAGGAAAATGTATTAAATAAGATAGAGCATTATCTGGAAACAAAACGATAAATTAGACCACATTAAAATTAACCAGTTTTATTCATCAGAGTCACCTTAAATAAAGTGAATATGAAAGCCACAAACTGAGGGCAATTATTTCATATATAAAGTTGATGAAGGAGTAATATAAACAAATAACAATAATTAATCTTCTCCATACTAAAAATGAAGATAAGTACCACTAGAAATACGAAAAATAGACATGAGCAAATAAAAAACAAGGAAAAGAAACATAACAAAGAAACATAACCAATAACTTGTCCTATTTGGAAATTCTGTAATTTAGAAATATAAATCACAACATCAATAAAATACTGTTGTACAATCAGTTGTTGTCAAAAACTAAGATGTCTGAAAACACTGTAAGAGTCTTAAGAAATTGGGGCTTTCCAAGTGCCTCAGTGGTAAAGAATCCACCCACCTGCCAATGCAGGAGACGCAAGATATGTGGGTTTAGTCCCTGTAATGGGAAGATCCCCTGGAGAAAGGAATGGCAACCCATTCCAGTATTCTTGCCTGGAAAATTCCATGGACAGGGTATGGGCCACAGTCCTTGGGGTTGCAAAAAGTTGGATATGACTGAGTGAATGAACATGCATTTACACTGGATATTTTATATGTCTCTATATTTTATACATTTGTAGCAATATTGCTATATTACTTCTGTAATTTATTAGTTTCTAAAAGTAATACAAGGTTGGGGACCGGTTACACCTATCTCAGCATTATTCCTCCTGTCACTGACTTGCATGTTTGCACTTACATCTACTATACACTTGTTTTTAAAGTTTGCTCAAAGTTTGTAGATTTTATTTTTGGTTGCAAACAACATTTCTATGCACTAATAAGACCTCCACCTTCACATTAGCAATCCATAGGCCACCACATCTTTGAAATCTGACTCAAAACTCACTCCTTCCAAAATATTTTTCCAATTAACATGCCCTTCCTGAATACTCTATTCTGCATGATGCAGGATTTAAGAAGTAATCTTTAATCTATGTTATAACTTTTGACAGACTATTGCATGTGATGCCATTGCTTTTATGTTCTTTGAGGGTTTGTTGTGACTTTCATCACTATTATTTATACTATTAAGATTCAATAAGCAATTCAATCATCAAATACATAGCAACTGTCTACCTGCTACCTACTTACCTGCCTAATTTATCTATCTTGTTTGGAAGAAGCAAGTATAACATTTTGTCTTCTGTGTTCCTGAAATGTGTGAAATTAAACTGTATATTTTGCTAAACTCAGACTATACCTATATAGTTAGATTCTTTTTGCAACATTGTCTAATTTTCATTTTTTCTTTGTCACCTCTTGATCTGTGATGGATGGTTAAGTGTTGCTTTCTTAAATCCCAATTCACAACGGAAAGTATTGCTTCACTACACCGCCAAACACCTCAATGTCTCAATGCCATTATAAATATTTCATAACTTGCTATGTGGACACACACTCTTACTCCTTGCCTTATTTTAGTCACCTCCAAAATGTCTGCATGGTTCTCTTTGAGGCAATTTTTCTCACATATTCGATTTTCTTCCCTACTGTCTACCTATATATTATGAGACTTCTCCCCCCAGAAAACCGTTTCTGTGTAGGAGATCTTGCTATCTTGGGTAAAATGGTCAGAAAGTACAAACTGCAATCTCGTGCTTTCTAAGGGGAGATCTAATTACCCAGCTGGCACTGGAGAATACAAACATTTTCACTCTGGACAGTGTTTATCTGTTTTTTGCAAATACATCACTTTGGAAAGCTACTTGCTCAGCTAATCTGTAACTGTCATGGAAATGTAATTTCGTCCCTCCTCCAAGCCAATAGCAGGCACCTGGTAAGACTGCCTTATGCACCCATGCATTCAAGTCTAACCGTTTCCATGGAAACCTAGAAAACCCCTTGTCCAAGGTTCCCAGCATCCTGCCACATTTTCCCTTTCTCTGTGCCTCTCTCTCTCCACTCCCTCAGTGCACTTGCATGAGATTACACTGATTTGCAACAGCTCTGTGATAGAGTTCTTTTCCATCCTTTGCCCTTTTCAATGACTCATTTTTGCCGTATTAGGGGGCAGAAACTGGGTCTTATTCATATGTGTAGCCTCCTTGGTACTTAGTCCAGTGCCTTAGGCTCAATGGGCACTCAAAGCATATTTGTTGAATTGCATTGGATTAAGAGCTTATTGTCTTAGTTTTACCTTTGTGATATCTAAAACATGCTCGTTAAGTGCTTCCTCAACAGAATAACTGGTAAGATAAAAAGAGCCTGCTAACTGAATACAAATTTAAGCCAATAATTCAAATATTTCCAAACTAAACATGAATTTTCAGCACTCTGTCCTATTTTGAAATTTTTAAATCTATAAAATCTAGCTTTGAAGGAGAGTGAATTAGTATTTATTGATCAAATACTAAATATTAATCATTTTTAAAATTTAATTTTAATTGGAGGATAATGCTTTACAATGTTGTGTTGGTTTCTGCCCTACAACAACATGAATCAGCCATAAGTACACATATATCCCATCCCTAGCATTTTAAGCATTTTAATTTTTATTTCCCTGTGAATTCAGTATTATCATTTATACAAGCTGAGTATTAAAATCTTAGGAGATATAATATATGCAATTTGAGTTATAATTTACATACTTAACCTTAAGATCTCTTTAAGCGTCTATGTTGGCACAGAATTTATGATCAATCATTTGTAAATGGGTTTAAGAATCTTAGGGGAAATAGTGAGCACAAAACTTAGTATATAAACTTATTTTATGAAAAGATAAAGCAGGTTAAAAATATTCTTAAAAATTTTTTGGAAAAATTATTAATTGCAGAAGCTAAAAGTGCAACCTGAGGTACTCGGGAAGATTACCTTAAATTTGATGTACACCAACATACACAAATAATAAATACTACTATGAAGTGTTAAACAACACATACGAATGCATATAATATTGACAAAGAATGATCAGGGTCAAAACAGCCTAAATCACCGTATTTATAACAGAAGACACAAAATAATTATTCAGATATTAAAAAGGGGAACCTAATTTAAAATAATGCAACCCCATTGTGTCAGCGGAGACTATGTCGGGAGTCACACCTGTACTTAATAGTAATAAGCTACTTCCTCCCTGTCTTTGACAGTGTGGTGTCAGAGGAGCCCTAGTGTAGGGTAAGTGCTTACTCTCCACTCAGGGCAACAAGGCATCCTTCCTTATGAAATGTCAACAGAGACCACACATAGAGGCTATACTTTCATCCCATCCTTGGTAAGGAGGTAGCCTACTCTTTCTCTAAAGGAAGGGTATCAGGTGAAGTTGCTCAGTCATGTCCTACTCTAGCCCCACCAGGCTCTTTTGTCCATGGGATTTTCTAGGCAAGATACTGGAGTGGGTTGCCATTTCCTTCTCTAGGGGGTCCTCCTGACCCAGGGATTGAACTCAGGTCTCCCTCATTGCAGGCAGACTCTACCTTCTGAGTCACCAAGGAGTCCCAGGGTATCAGAGGAGACCCCCTGGAGAGTCAAGATCTTCATCTCTGCTCGGCAATAACAAGGACACTCCTACAGTGTTGCTGGAGGTCATGTGGGGAAGAGTGATGCATCAGACTGTCCTGGGCAGATTGGTGTCAGTAGAGCCTGAACTCCCATCACCACCCAGCAGTAACCAGAAGTCCCTCTATGTCGGGTATAAACAGAAGCTGAAGGGAAACCTGGACTTGCTCCCGCAACTACCAGTAATGATGGGTTCCTCTCTTCAGCCACAGGAGCAGTGTTAGAGGGAATGTGTTAAAACAGAAGACTGCAGAACACACCAGCGTCTTTTAACACAGTATACAAAATGTCCAGGTATCAACTGAAAAATCACTTCTTATATCAAGAACCAACGATCTCAAACTAAATGAGAAAAGAAACTCAGATAACAGAGATACCAGATTTACCTAATAAGGATTTTAAAGCAGCCATCATAAACGTGTTTCAACATGCAATTATAAACATGTTGGAAACAAATTTTTTTTTTAAGTCTCAGCAAATAAATAGAAGATATAAAGAAACACTAAGTGGAAATGTTATAAATAAAAATGCCTAAGATTAAAACCCAATCATACCAAAAGTTGGCTAAAATGAAATGTGTTGGCCAAAAAAGGAAATAGAGAACCCAGAACTCTCACATACTGCTTATGGAAGATAAGAGGCACAACCGCTCTGGACAAATGAAATAAATATGTACATCCATATGGAAAGACTTAACAAGAATGTTCCTAGCAGCTTTGTTTTGAACTAGCTGCTACTGGAAACAATATACATATTCATCAACACATGAATGCATAAACAAACTGAATGTTTGTCCATTCAGTGGAATATGTACTCAGCAATAAAAATGAACTACTGATATACATGACATGATGGAGGAATATTAAGATAATTATAAAGAGTGATAGAAGCTTGGCAAAAATAAATACATACTGTTCTGACTTATATAAAATCTAGAAAGTGCAATTAAATAGACAAGGACAGAAATAAGTGGCTGCCCAGGTAGGGTGACAGGAGGCATGGGAGATACAGATTAAAAAATGACACAAGAACAGGTCATGCCCTCACGTCAGTTATCCTCTGACTGGAGCATTTGTGCAGACCTCTGGGAAGGATGAGGAGGTTGTTTGTGTAACTGACTGAGTGTGGGTTCTGGGCAGGCCCCTCTGGCAGTCCTTGCACCCTTGGTTGGGTCGCGAGGCTGGTCTGTGCCCTTGATTGCCGAGGGTCTCTTCCTGAGTCACTCCTGGAGCAGAAGCCAGTCTGGGGTGGACACTGGGCTCCTGTGTGGCGGCCGTGGCTCCTGTGTGACCTGCTGGCTGGTGGGCTGTGGAGCATGGTGACTATGCAGGTCTTCCCTGGCCTATGAAGTCTGCCAGGACTTGGAAAAGATAGCTCTGGAATAAAAGGAGGCTTAGCGCTAACAAAGAACTACATTTGGTCCCACGAAGTATTTGCCATCCACATCATCCTACCCTCAATTTAGGATATCATTTCAGCAGTTTTGGTCTCTTAGCTGAAACTTTCTCTAGTTAAATATAACTGCTAGCCTTGCAGGAATTTTTGATTAGCAAGATCAGCTACAAGACAAAACTTCAATGCCTCATACTAGTATCTGTTGTTGGGGGTGACTATATAGCCCCAAAGACTTCCAATCAGTGGAAACATATGATCTATGACCTTAGTGACTATAAATGGATTGAACCTAATCTTGTGTAGGAGATTGATAGGTATATTAAGTTACAGAAAATTTGAAAAACTCTTCCTAATAAGAGGATCTCGCAAAGTTGGCATCCAGCTTTGACAAGTGTTGAATGTCTAGCTTATTGAGGGACTTTTTCACCACAGTTTCAACTGAAAAAATGGCATTTAGAGCAACAGATCATGGATCTGGAAGTGACAAGCATGGATCTGGAAGGTCTGCTTGGTGAACCCATTCTCTAGCAATAAAAAATTCAAGAACATGAAGCATACAGAATCTCTGGCTGATACAGCATGAGTTATGCCCAGCAGAAGCTCCAATACTTTGGCCAAATCTTGTGAAAAGCCAACCAATTGGAAGAGACTCTGATGCTGGGAAAGGTTGAGGGCAAGAGGATAAGGGGATGACAGAGGATGAGATGGTTGGATGCCATCATCAACTCAATGGACATGAGTTTGAGGAAGCTCCAGGAGATAGTGAAGGACAGGGAAGCTGGCATGCTGCAGTCCATGGGGATGCAGAGTCGGACACACCTGAGCAACTGAACAACCACAACAATGCCCAGCAGAAGTGCACAGTGACAGATGCAGAGAAAATCAATCAACCTCAGGAAGAAATTTAAGAAGTACAGATAATCTTGGAATGATTAGAAAAGGAGAACAAATGATTGAAAAAAATTAATATTTCAAAAAGATGACAATGGCATCTGTCATAGAAAGCTTCAGAAGTCTGATTGACATTGTAATCTAATGTTCTCAATGTTCTGTCTGATTATCATGCCAGTTACAGGATACAAGATCATCTGCGGAGGACTGTCATTGTTGGACTTGGGTGGCTGGGGCAGAACGATTCATTGAGCTCAGGATTCTGGCTTTTGTGAGTGATCTATGCCCACTAGGGACCACACTAACTTTGGCATCAATATGGTAGCTTGTCTGAAGTGCAGGCAACCGGGTTGCCTGTGGAGGAGTAAACTGGTTCAGGTCAGAAGCACAACATGTCAAAACTCACAGGGCTGTCAGTAGTGGGATTGCACCTTCTTCACTGCAGCCTGAATTCAAAAATAAAAAAAAGTGGCACAAGGGAACTTTTGGACATGATGGATATATTCACTTTCTTGATTGTGGTAATGGTTTCATGGGTGTTTATATATATATCAAAACATTAAATTGTAAACTTGAAATACGTGCAGTTTCTTACATGTCAATTATATTTTAATAATTTTTAAAATTTATATAACTAGAGTTGTAATTTTTCAACTTAATCGACAAATGTCTAGAAACATCAATTTTTATTTTCTCCTTAATATAGCCTTATTAAAAGGTGTCTGAAGGGATCTTAATCTGGAATTATTTCATTGTTTAAAGACTTCTAGCCAATCAAGAAAAGTTGATTTCTTTTTATTTCAGAGGTTATCTTTCATTTCCACTCTAAATACCCACTTATAACACTTTATCACAATCAAAAGTTTCTAAAAGAAATATCATCTTTGATGTTGAACTTCCATGTTTATGGATATTGACAACTACTATTGCCATAATGGAAGAATATTTAAAAAGGCTTGAGTTTGGGGAGGAATTTTTTTTTAATTAGAGGAAGCCATATCAGCGCAAACAACAAAAACAAATGTAGATTTTACTTATGAATGGAAGAACAAAATACTAATGCCTTCTCACTCATAAGCTTTCAAATGTCCACAGTATTAGAATCAGCTATCTGCCACCTGATAGAAATCTCCAGTTGGTCAGGCTGTAGTGTCAAAGGCCACATTACTTTTGTCAACAATGGAAACAATCAGAATTATAATCAGAAATAAACTATACCAAGAAATGTGCTTAGCATAGTAGATCTGAAGTATTGAATCACTGTGTATGAGATTCAACCAGAGGAGCCGAGAGAAATTGAGCCTGTTAAAGGGCACGATTTAGATCTTAAGGAACACAATTTTACTGGCTACATTTTAGAATTCAAGTCAATAATGCTTCACTAGAAACTCGAGAAATAAATTGTCAAAGGGCAACTCAGAGATGTTGCGTTAGTTACATGCGTGCTAATAATTCACTTACATATATGAAGGAGAAATAGGCAGTTGTCAATCACAAGGGCAAAAACAGATATATTAGAAAAAGAAGAAAGAGGGGAAGGAAACTCTGGGAAGAGTGAGTTTTATTTTCAGATATCGGCAGCTAGCAAAGAGGCTGATCGTGCCCGGATGTGCTTGAGCAGCCTCATGGGGGTCATCAGAGGAAGTCACTTTAGTTCTTAGTGGACTCTTTAGAAAGGCTTGAGAGTTTCACTGGAACACAGAAGAGATGAGTGGAGATCCAGCTGGGTTTCAAGATGACAGCCATTTTGTTTTCCTATTAAATTCTGTTTAATCAATGACTATAGGACAGAGTTGTCCTCTGAACATTGTGTTATGAGGTGAATGCTGTGAGTGGAGTGTAGGAAAACATTTGATAGAAAAGAAAAGAAATCTTACAATATTGTAAAGCAGGCTTACTATAGAAATATGGTAGGATTGAAGAAAATAATTTCTTTACCAGACAAAGGAAAGGTTTTTTTTTTAATCCAAGTAAAATTTTGTTTTCTTTACACTGAATTTTATTGTGAAATCTGTATTTTCCCCAGATACATTATTTTCAGATAATGTAAAATAATATAATATCTGAAAATAATTACATTATTATAATATTATAATACATATTATAATAATTACATTATTTTCAGATAATGTAATGGTGCCAAACTTCCCCAGGTAGGTTGATTTCAGGTGTTATTTAAATAAAAATCCCAAATATTTATTATGCAAATTTAATTATTTACAATGTTTTAATTCTTGTGTTAAGAATTTCCTCCCCTTCATCCCCTTCATCTCCTGCAGCCTTCTTTAATCATTACTCTGAAATTCTCCCTTTTTGCAGCAGTCTATAGTCATCTGGAATCAACTTTCCTTCACAACCCTTTACACTCTTTTAAAACATTTTGATCTATTATGACTTGTTCTTTGGATTTTTCTTTTTTTTTCTTTTTAAACTAAAGTTGTATTTAACAAGTATTATAGGTAAATAATTAAAATTTAAACAGGACTAAAATTTGTGCAACAAATATAAGTCTCCTTCCCATCTTTGTGCTTTAGTTCCACCTGCTGTTATT